>NC_091472.1:308055249-308373337 GCF_036971445.1 Narcine bancroftii
TATGACGGACTGTCCGCGCTTCAGAGAGGGGGTTCACCAGATTGTTGCCGAGATTGGAGAACACGTTGTATGAGGCCAGGTTGAGAAAGTTAGGGATTTTCTCTGTAGAGCTTCAATAGACGATGAGAGGCTTAGATAAGGGTGGGCAACCTGCACCTCCTCCCCCTCCCCCCGGGGGCGATAATAGCAAATGCCAAAGGACATCTGTTGACGGTGAATGAGGGAAACTTTAGAGGAGAGTCGTGGGTGCATTGACAGGGATGGTCAGGGAGGCTCGTTTAATTACGACATGTAAAAGAGTTTCTTTCCACTTACATGCCACTTTAAGTAATCCCAATGCCTAAATGCTTAGTGATTAGTAAGGGATTGCTAAATGTGAGTGGGAAGGTTGAGAATCACTGCTCTAGACCCAATTGTTACTGAAATATTTGGCGTGAGAAAAATTATCTTTGGCCCATTTCCTTTGGAGTTCTGATACCGTGCACATAACGAGTCAATGAGGGACGATTAAACGGTGATTTTCAAACGTTATCTTCTCAACCACATATCACCCTGAGCAAATCCTTACTAAACACAGAGCACCTGTGGAATACTAAGAGTGGAACGAAAAAGAAGTGGAGAACATCGACACATGAAAAATAGAAAGTGATGGGTGTGAGGTAGTGAAGGATTGGATTGTTGGGGAGTTGGTGTTCAGAGATCGGCACAACGTCGTGGGCCGAAGGGCATTTACTGTGCTGTAATGTTCGAAGTTCTGTATCAAATCCTCGAAGTCCTTCTCCACCAACTAAAATGGATCAATGGCTGGGTTTTTTTTTGGCAACTGTATCCCGTCGCCTTAAATGCACAGAAAAGCGAACTGCTTCTTGGTGTTCGAAATCTTAGCACATTCATTTTAACTACATTTACAGATCGACATGCCCTCCATCTTTCGCCTCTTTCTTCAGTAGATCATACAGAAACGTTTGCATTAAAACAAATAGAAATCACGGTACCTGAATTCCCAGAACATTTGTGCATCGAGGTCTCTTACAGCGTGCGTCTTAATAGTGCTGACGGTGACGTGGTTCACGAGCAACGCGATCTCATCGCCACCGTGCGAGAATGATGAACGATAGAGGTGATTTGACTTGCAAAAGCAAGCCCAACTAAATCGTTCTGAAATGTCGTCACGGTTTTAATCCCCTCGGTTGGCCGCAACATCTCACATGACCCGCCAGTCTGCGTTAAATGGACTGCAAATATTGGCCAGGCGAACTCCTCTGTTCCTATAATGTTCCGTTAACGTGAGAAAACAGCCGGACTCGGTATTAATATATGACACTTGCGAAGGACACGTTGTACCCCCCCCCCCTTCCCTCTCCCCCCCCCCCCCCACCCCAGCTGAACGCAGCTTTTTCTTTGGGACGTCCTCACCCCGCAGATGTCAAGTTGCTTCTGGACCTTAATATGGTTGGGCGAAATTAATGTTCCAAGTGCCGGGAGGACCTATGAAAAAGAGGAACTCCCAACAAAAGTTCACCCCTTCCCCGCATCAGCACCATCAGGTGATGGAAACGGGCGAGAGAGAGAACCCTGTTTGCAAAACGACCCAGGTGAAAAAGTTTTCTCAACTCACAAGAGCAAAGTTTTACCTCCATCGCATTGGGAGGGTTTGAAAATAAAGCGGGGGCGGGGGGGAAGAGAGAGAGAGTTGATGACTTAGTTCCAGCCTTGTTCGCGCACAAGGGAGAGGGGTGAGAATTCCATGGGGTTTTTTCCTCCAAGCTCATTCTCTCTTATCCGTGATGGAGCGAACTGCAACGCGGATTCCCTTCGAACCGATCGGGTCCCCGTTCACAGGGGCTGCGCGGCTCTGGGATTTTCACCGGGCGAACAAGGAGAGAATCCTCCACTCACCCGACAAGGACTGATTAAAAGCACACGGGGAAGCTTGTTTTCTTTGCCCAGTGCCCCGAGGACTGTCGAAAATAGGTCAGTCGCAGATGAATGAAATGGGATTTCCCGGAATTAATTGAATCGCAGATTGTCTCCCTCCCCAATTCCCTCCCCCCCCTTTCCCCCATCCCCCCCATCCTCCCCCTCCCTCCTACCCCCTCCCTCCCCCCTCCCCCCCCCTTCCCCCTCCTACCCCCCTCCCTCCCCCCTCCTACCCCCTTCTGCCCCTCCCTCCTCCCCCCATCCTCCCTCACCCCCCCTCCCCATTCTCCCCCTCCGCTATCCCCCCTCCCCATTCTCCCCCTCCCCCCTCTCCACACTCAGTGGTTTTCCAACAGCTCCCTAAACACATTCCACTTTAAGCAATCCCTTTGCCATAGGTGCTCTGTGATTAATAAAGTGTTATGTGAGTGGAAAGAAAATGTTTTAAAACACTGTTTCAATCGTACTTAATTGACTCGTTATGTGCCTGGTTTCATAACTCCAAAGAAAATGGGCAAATGACAATTTTGCTCAAGCAAAATATTTCAATGCAGTGAAGTATTCACTACTGAGCGACTTCAGATGTGGGTGAACACATTGTGGAACCACAGTACATGTTGAAGAGTTGATGAATATGCTGTGGAGTTGAGTGCAAGACTGACACCTTCAGGCTGGTCTGCTGGGCTTGTATTCTGTCACATGGACAGGAAGTGACATCATCCACCCAGAAAACAAAACCTGTGTTGGATGCAAGTGAATTTCCCACAGCACTTCCACCATTATGGGAGTCGGTTTGCTTGCTGCTAAATGGGTTGCGACATTAGTAGCAATTGCGTTTAGAGCCAACCTTCCCTTCCCATAGCACCTTAAGCAATCCTTTATTAATCACAGAGCACTTATGGCTTAAGGTGGAATGTGAGTTTAGGGGGACAGTTGGAAAACCACTGGCCTACCTTGATTATAGTGCCAGTTGAACGCATTGATTATCCCAAAGAACAGATTTTGCAAATACCGAATGAAGGACCAACAGCAATGGGATTTACGTGCAAACCTTTTCATTCAAACACCCAATGTTCTGAAATGATTTAGGGCAAGATTCTGACAAAAAATGCAATACTTACTTCAATATTCTAAAGCAGCAATATGTCACACCACTCAAAAAAATCTTAACATCTGTCCAACACACAGGAAAAGTGATCAAGTGGAATTGTCTTTTGCACACAAGTGTCAAATATTTGCCAAGGAAAAGGTTCACAACTGTGTTCACCTGTCACCTGGTGCTCCTCCTCAACCCCATCCTTTTATTTGGGCTTCAGCCCTCTTTCTTCCAAGTCCTGATAAAGGGCAATGGCCAAAAACATTATTGCCTTCCAGGAATGCAGACTGACCCTCTGAGCTCCTCCTGCATTGCTACAGTTTTCCAGTAGGCCTCATCTTTTTTGTTCGCCTCCAATAAAACATGGCACAGCCTTTTCTAACCACAGACTTACCTTCAGTCAGATTCGCAGAAATAGCATGTTAACTCCCCCTGAGACTGCAAGAACTGAGGGCACTAACATTTTGTTCCTCACGCATAAGATCTGCAAATAACATTTCCCCTCTGTTTTGGGGGTGGGGGGGTACTTTCTTCATTCTTGCCAGAACATTCTTGAGAACCCAGATGCATTATTCTACTGACTCTCTTCTGGACCTCTCTAGGGTTTCAATACGTGGGTGCAAAGTCAAACACATATTTTAGATGCAATTACATCAAGGTTAATATAACGTAAATATCTGTTACACATCTAAAACCATAACTGCTCTATCAACAATCTAAAGGTAGCACTCATAAGCATCATTATTCAAAAAGAAGTGCTTTTTCCTCACTGTAGATGACAAAATGGCCTCATTCATTCCCAAAACAACATCCAAGTCTTTCCCCCAAGAGGACTCTCAGGCAGGTCTGCATCCAAGGTCCTGCCTCCTTTTACCATTCCAATGGCAGATTTTCATCTTTATCAGTCATCTGAAAGATGAAGTCAAATTTAGTGGGTATGACATGTAACATGAGACTTGCTTCCAATGGATGCTCCTCTAAGTGAGTGTCCAATAAGCACTCCTCTTGCTTCCAATGGATGCTCCTCTAAGTGAATGTCCAATAGGCACTCCTGTTGCTTCCAATGGATGCTCCTCTAAGTGAGTGTCCAATAAGCACTCCTCTTGCTTCCAATGGATGCTCCTCTAAGTGAGTGTCCAATAAGCACTCCTCTTGCTTCCAATGGATGCTCCTCTAAGTGAGTGTCCAATAGGCACTCTTCTTGCTTCCAATGAACACTCCTCACACCAACACCAGGCACCTGGCTAAAGAACAAGCTCTGGGGAGATGAAAATGGAACCCAAGGCTGGGAGAAAGGAGAGCGATGTAGAGCCTGACCCTTAAATTACTTTCCCTTGCTACTATTATTATTTTGTACTCAAGATGTAAATGTCACCAGCAAACTCAACATTTATTGTTCAACACCAAGTATCTCCGAATTGATCTGGTGTTTTGGATCAGAAAGAGAGATTTCAGGTAGGGCATGGCAAGATAGCATAGAGGAAAGACGTTCTCTTTCCCCAGTTAAACATAAATACCCAATTTTAAAACCTGTAAAAGTGGTTAAAAATAGTATTCACAGACTTTGGAATAGTGGAGGATTGAAATGGCTACAAACGTGAAGAAATCAAAATTTCAGTTACAAATGAAATTACCCTATAAAATTGTTGAAGAATTGAGGCCTACCTACAAAGTTGAAGCCATGGAGTCGTTCACTGGAGTTTTCAAGCCTCAAAGGACCCCTGCTCAGCTGTGGTGCCAATTGCGTGTCTGCAAGATGGCGCCGGTTCTGTGATGAACTCGGCCGGCCCTGACTCACACCCTCTTGAGCCTGGGCGCACAGGCAGATCGGCCAAGTGGGGACAGGTGCACGAACCCACAATAATGCCTGGTGGTCTAGGGGCACACAGTGTAGCGTCGGACGACGTACCTGCATGGTCGGTGACTCTTCCGGGCATGCGCGGTGCATTGCGAGTTTGAGAATTACTAGAGGTGTGAGCTGTGGGGGAACCCAAAAGATGGTGGGCTGATGAGGTCATCACACGGTCGATGGGTATCCAGACCCGCTGCCACACTGGAAGAGGAATTGTTGTGTCAGAAGAGGAAGAGAGCCCAGCGCTATTGGAAACAACACAGGAAGAATATATGGGGACTGGGATCAGAGAAGGTAGGCCTCATGGAACCTGGACTGGATTCTGTGTTTACAATATTGGAAGCGATTGCTCACCAAATGGAAAACATGTCAATGCAGATGTCTACTCAGATAAATCAAGGATTCAAGGAAGTGAAAAATAAAATGAACAATATGTGTGAAGAGATGACCTCTATGAAGAAAGATACGAATGACTATAGTTAAAAGTGATGTTAGTTGATTTATAAAAACAGTGGACACTGTACAGGATTTTTTTTTTAATTGAAGCTTTTTTTGAATGTAAGAACCAAGTGGATCATAATAGAGAAAAAATGGAAAAAGTGGAGGATTCTTTCATGGATTGGGGGATTCAGAAGAAGGAATTACTGAAGAAGATTGACTCATTAGAGAATCAAGGTTGAAGAAATAATGTAAAAATAGTAGGTCTCCCAGAAGATATGGAAGGTTCAGATCTAGTGAAGTTTTTTTAAGAAATGGATTCCTGAGGTACTGGGCAATGAATGAATTTTTTCCAGATGGTCTGGAGCTAGACCGGGCACATAGAGCATTGAAGAAAAAACCATTTCCAGGTCAACCATCGCGAGCAGTTTTGATTCATTGTTTGAAATATCAGGATAGAGAAATGATATTACGAGTTGCGGTGCAGAAGCCACGGCAAAATCAGGCTCCAATGATGGCTCAAAATAACAGAGTGTTTTTCCATGTTGATCTGAGTCAAGAAATTATTAGAAGGCACCGAGAATTTAATTCAACTAAAGAAGTGTGGCGAAAGGGTTATAAATTTGCTTTTCGTTACCCGGCTGTATTGAAAGTTTTTTATGGGAATTTTCAATCTCAATTTTTTGAAAATGACCATGATGCATTAATTTTTGCTAATTCGTTGCCAGATTTGCGGGGAAGTGGACGGTCACCATTATCGTCGTCTAAAAGGAGGGTAAAATGGAAATGGGAATGGGAAGAATGGGAAATACAGAAAGAATGGAAAGAAAGTTGAATTGACGCAAAGTCTTCTTGATATTGAGGACCCGGAACAATTATTGGGACTGGAATCATTCGGTTGAATATATTTGATTAAGTACTTTGTGAAAGTTTGACTGGGGGGGGGGGGGTGGATGACACTGAGACCTTATAGTCATCTGTCACTAGTGGGTTTTACCACACCCAGATTTTTAGGAAGTTACTACTTTCTAGTACAGTGGTTTCCAACCTTTTTCTTTCCACCTACATGCCACCTTAAGCAATCCCTTATTAATCACAGAACACTTATGGCATAGGGAATACTTAAAGTGGTATGTTAGTGGAAAGTAAAAGGTTGGGAACAACTGTTCTAGTAGTTTGTTTGGGGGTAGTATAGTTTTTTTTTTACTTTTTGGAATTTTTATATAGGGGAAGGGTTTAGAATATTAAGGGAATTAGAAAGGGGAGCAATATTTTATAGTAGTGTGAAGTTTATTATTAACAAAATGTCTAATTTGAACTTTGCAACTTTTAATGTTCAGGGATTGAATAATCCAATTAAGTGTAAACGAGCATTGGCTTACATAAAGAAAATGAAAGTTGATATTGCTTTTTTGCAAGAGACATTTGACAGAAAAAAGAACATTTGAAATTGAAGAGAGAGGGGGTTGGTCATGTGTTTTCTTCCTTTAATTCTAAGGCAAGAGGTAATTTCATAAGAAATTACCGTTTGAATTGGAATCATTTGAAGGAAATGCTGGGAGGGTTTTGAGGGTGAATTGTAAAATCTTTGCTGAATCATGGACCTTGTTAAATATTTACTCACCTCATGTGGACGATGAATGGTTCATATCGGAGGCTTTTTTACTGTTAAATCAGGCCAATGAAAATATTTTGATTCGGGGAGTCTTTAATTTTATTGGATAGATCTCCGAAAAGTATAAGGAAATCAAAGACGGCAATATAAATAGGAGCTCTGATAAAGATTTGAATTTAGATGATATTTGGAACAGAGTAAATCCTATAGAGAAATACTTTTATTTTCATTCATCTTGACATGATTCATTTTCTAGAATAGATTCTTTTTTGTATCGGCACATTTACAAGGTAGAGTATTACAGGCTGAAAATAAAAATTGGGTTATATTGGATCATTCTGTTGTTTTTCTCCTGTGCAAGTCCAGAAGTGGTGTAATTGTCTTATAGATGGAGGTTTGATACAATGCTACTGAGGAAACTAGAGTTTATTACTTTTGTTAAGGAACAGATTACTTTATTCTTGGCTGAGAATATTAATTCAGTGAGTAGTAATTTTGTATTGTGGGATGCTTTGAAAGCATATTTGCGTGGGAAAATTATTAGTTATACTACGAAAGTTAAAAAAAAAAAGTGGCGGAAAGTTTAACATTGGAGAAACAAATTACTGAGTTGGAAAAGGAATTTCAGAAAGATGTTATAGAAGATTTAAAAATCTTCTTTAACGAAGTTAAAATTACAATTTAAAACTTTACTAACTTATCAGTATGAGCGTTTAATTCACCGATCTAAGCAACATTATTATGAACTGGGTGAGAGAGCTCATAAGGTATTAGCACGGCATTTAAAAATGGAACAGACATCACAAATTATTAATGCTGTTAAACAGAATTCAATAGTTACCTATAAACCTCAGGAAATTAATGATCAGTTTTATTAATTTTATCAAAAATTATATACTTCTGAGGGAAAGCAGGAATCTTATTTATCTAAATTAAAACTACCTGTTTTAGGGGAGGAGGAGGTGGTTAAGGAATTGAAAGCTCCATTTACAGATTTTGAGATTAAAGAAGCTTTAAAGGAGATGCTGAATGGAAAGTCGCCAGGGGATGACGGATTTTCAGCTGAATTTTATAAAGTATTTTATGAAGATTTATCTTCTGTATTTGGAGATATATTGCAGGAAATAACTCAGGATAAGTTGTTACCAGAGTCTTGTTCAAGTGCTATAATTACTGTGATTCCAAAGAAAGATAGGGATCCGTTGAAAGTATCTTTGTAGAGGCCTATTTCTTTATTAAATGTGGATTATAAAATTATAGTGAAAGTGTAAGCGAATAGACTTGCTAAATATTTACCTCAGTTGATACATATAGATCAAACAGGTTTTATTAAGAATAGAAATGCATCTGACAACATCCTTAGATTGATAACATTGGTCAATGCATCTAGACAGCAACCCAACCACCCAGTTTTTGCACTGGATGCGGTGAAAGCTTTTGATAGGGTTGAATGGAATTTTCTATTTAAGGTGTGAGAGAAGTTTAAGTTTGGCCCTTATTTAATTGGTTGGGTTAAGGCTTCATATAAAAATCCAATTGCTAGGGTGGTGACAAATGGTCAAACTTCTTTACCATTTAAATTAATGCAATCGACCTGGCAAGGTTGTCCATTATCACCAGCCTTGTTTGCATTGTCTATTAAGCTGTTAGCTCAGACAATAAGACGGAATGATAAGATTAAAGGGATGAGAATTGTGGATGATGAATATAAAATTAATTTATTTGCGGATGATGTGTTTGTGTATTTGACAGAACAGGAGCAGTCTTTGAAATATTTGCAAGATTGTTTGTTGGAATTTGGGGAGTTATCTGGATATAAGGTAAACTTGGATGAGTGAAATATTGCCAGTTGGGGAAGGAGATTATTCAGAATATAAAAATATTATAAAATTAAAATGGTCAGATAGAATTAAATATCTAGGAGTAATAGTAAATGCAGATTATCAATCTTTATATAAATTAAATGATGTTCCTTTATTAAAAAGGATTAAAATGGATTTTATTAAATGGAAAGATCATCCGTTAATGTTAATTGGTCGAGTAAATTGTATTAAAATGAATATTTTTCCTTGAATCGAATATCTATTTCAGTCGATACCATGTTTACTTTCAAAGGGTTTTTTCAGGATTTGAATAGAGCGGTGCGGGAATTTTTATGGAAGGGAAAATTAGCACAAGTAGCTTTGCACAAACTTACATGGAAATATGATTTAGGTGGACTTCAGTTACCTAATTTTCAAAATTATTATGAGGCAGCTCAGTTGAAATTTGTTAGTAGATTGATGGATATGGACCAACCCCTGAGTTGGGCGAAGGTGGAAATGGCTTGCATTTTTGAAGTTGAGGTACACCAGTTTATATTTAAGTGGAATATGAACTTATTGTGGGAATGTAATATGCCGGTATTAAAACATTTGTTAAAGAAATGGGTTAAGGATTGAAGGGTAAGTTATCAATTCAAACCCTGTTATATCATAATCAGCTTATTCTTTTTTTCAATATTCAATAATCATTTAAAGAGATGGAATTCTCAGGGTATAACGATAGTTCAGGGTTGTTTTGAAGAAGGCCAATTTCTTCCTTTTAATCAATTGAGGGAGAAATTTGATATATCTGTAAATTATTTATTTGTGTATTATCAACTCAGAGCTTTGATAAAAGATAATTATGGTAAAGAGATGAATTTACCCATGTTGATGAAATTTGAATCTTTGATT
The DNA here is from genome assembly GCF_036971445.1 of Narcine bancroftii. NCBI lineage: Eukaryota > Metazoa > Chordata > Chondrichthyes > Torpediniformes > Narcinidae > Narcine > Narcine bancroftii. Next base: position 308,064,888 of record NC_091472.1, read on the forward strand.
TCCTCTATAGCAAAAAAAGGTTATATTTCAGATATGTATCAATTGTTACAAGAAAGTATGGATAAACCAGAATGGGAGAAATCTAGGACTAAATGGGAAAGTGATTTAACTTATATTATCCCCCAAGAGAATTGGGAAGTTATGTGTCATGAAAATGTAATTAAATTGACGAATGTAAGATATGGAATGGTTAATTACAATTTTTAAATCAGTTATATTTGACTCCAGAGAAACTGAAAAAATATGGGTTTAGTAATTCGGACTCTTGTTTTAGATGTGGATTATGTACTGGAACTTTTTTACATGCCGTTTGGTCTTGTGTTAAAGTATAACCATTTTCGGGAAGGAATTAGGTTGGTCTTGGAAAAATTATTTAAAATTAAATTACCATTAGACCCATTGATATTTTGGTTGTGCTTTATGGTCTCTTTGAAGGGATTGGGGTTGGATAAATTTCAGATTGCATTTGTGCATTTAGTGTTGTTTGTAGCATGAAAATGTGTAGCTAGTACTTGGAAAGATAATGTGGAGATTAACATAGTACGTTGGCATAATAAATTAAGAGCTTGTATTCCGTTGGAAAAAAATTACATGCAACTTTCATGATCATTATTCCTTTTTTTGTTAAAATGTGGTCTTCTTCTTTGGAATATTTGAATTTGGAAATACTTTGAAATATTGTATATATTCTGTTCTGTTGATCTATTTGGCTTCCTTTAAGGAAGCTGGCTGAAGAGGTGGGAGGGTGGGGAGGGTTTTTTTTGTTTTATATATATATATATATATATATATAGATTTCTTTCTGTTGTTTGACTGTATGCTGTTTAAAAATCTTTTAAATAAAGTTTTACAAAAAAAGGAGATTTCTTTGAAGGGCATTAATCAACCAATTGGAATTTACGATAATATGGTACCTTCTTTCATCATCATCAGTCTTAATGATGCTGGCTTTTGAATTCCAAATGCATTCAATTACCCAAACGACGCTACCTATCTGCTCATGAAACTTCAGACCTGATTGTTTTTAAAACAGCTCATCCTTTCTTATTCATTCTTCAGCAATCCTCTGCTTTTGTTATCTTACCCTGAACCTTGTCTTCCTCTTCTGTTGTCACATCTTCAGTGACCGACACTGATGTCCAGAATGCCAAACAAGACACATGTTCAAATCTTTGTCTTAGATACCTCCTTCACCCAGTTACAAATTTGCCTCAGCTCTCTATTTTTGAGACAACATCAGCTTCCGGAACCCCAAATTCCCTCTGCTTTAAGTTTCCAGAACCCTACGTTATTGGAATTCTTTTCCTCCGTTCTTTCATCTTCATCATTTAGAACTTGTGACTTTTAATCAAGGTTTGGATCCTGTTTATTGGTTCTATCAGCTAGGTTTCTGCTAATTCATTACAACCTTTGTGAAATCTTTCTGCATTATGGATTGATTTTTCACCATAAATCTACCTTTGAAATTCCATGTTCCTTTTTCTGGTTTTTGTGTTGCTCGAATGGAATTACAGCATTCTGCAACGGGCAAAACACCATAAGAGTAATGTGGAACATAACAGAAGTATGGCCAGGTGTTTAATCAAGATTTTGACTGTTTCAACAATACTTTCTTGTACATCTCAAATGTCCATAAAAATACAGACATCTGCTTTGAATGAACTCAGTAACTAAACTTCCACAGAGTTCTGGGGTAGAGAATTCCAAAGATTAAATCAGATTAGAAGGAATTTCCCATTTCCATCCACAATTAGCTCTCTTATTCTGAGACTGATGCCTGGCTCTCTACTTTTCAACCAAGTTAAATAACTTCCTTGCATCCAGCCTATTAAAACTCTGCAAAAAATGTTCAAAATTGCAATAATATTCTGCTATACTCTTGTTAATATTGCCCCAGTTTACTCATTCCTGCAAAACCACCATCCCTGGAACCAGGCTAGCGAGTCAACCGGCAGTCCCTCAAAGGAAGGAAATACTTTTTCACAAAGAAATCTAAGATCATACAGAAATTTCCTATTTACTCTCTCACCAATCCCAATGTAATGCAAGAAGCCATCTTTGCTCCGACACTCATAATGAAAGCCAATGTACAATTTTGCCTTCCCTTTGTGAGTATCATCACCAACGTCGAAGTACTCGAGATGGCAGAGGCCGACAGCATCGAATCCACACTGCTGAAGATCCAACTGCGCTGGGTAGGTCACGTCTCCAGAATGGAGGACCATCGCCTTCCCACGATTGTGTTATATGGCGAGCTTTCCACTGGCCACCGAGACAGAGGTGCACCAAAGAAGAGGTACAAGGACTGCCTAAAGAAAGCTCTTGGTGCCTGCCACATTGACCACCACCAGTGGGCTGATCTCGCCTCAAACCGTGCATCTTGGTGCCTCACAGTTCGGCGGGCAGCAACCTCCTTGGAAGAAGTCCGCAGAGCCCACCTCACTGACAAAAGACAAAGGAGGAAAAACCCAACACCCAACCCCAACCCACCAATTTTCCCTTGCACCCGCTGCAACCGTGTCTGCCTGTCCTGCATCGGACTTGTCAGCCACAAACGAGCCTGCAGCTGACGTGGACTTTACCCCTCCATAAATCTTCATCCGCGAAGCCAAGCCAAAGAAAGAATACCTACATGCTTTTCAACATGAACCCCCATGACTCAGTCTCTCATTAATAATTCTTCATCCACACCAAAGACTTGTTCATCTTATTTACTATTTGTTAGACTGAAGTTCGCTAGACAATAATTTAAATCACACATCATGTTTCTACTTCAGAAATAAATCAGTGTTTTTGGAATGTAAAGTTGCTCTGATGGGATATTTCTTAACCTTCTTTCCACTTACACACCACGTTAAGTAATCCCTATGCCATCAGTGCTCTGTGATTAGTAAGGGATTGCTTAAGGTGGGATGTGGGTGGAAAGGAAAAGGTTGAAAACCACTGTTTTAATTTTACCTCAATGACTTGCTCGGTGCACTGTTTCATAACTCCAAAGGAAATGGACCAAGGACAATTTTTCTCAAGCCAAATCTTTCAGTAGCAATTGGGTCTAGAGCAGTGATTTTCAACCTTCCCTTCCCACCCACATCCCACCTTAAGCGATCCCTCGCCAATCACAGAGCACCGATGGCATAGGGATTACTTAAGGTGAGATGTGAGTGGAAAAAGGTTGAGAACCACTGATTTAGATCATCTTTCTCCACCACCTTATTCTCATTGCTCACTTAACTGCAGGTAGATCTCGGTGTTTTGCAGCAGCAGGCTGCAGACTTGTCTTCACGCAGTCTATCAGGACAGGAATTAGAATTGAACTATACTTCAGCTCTCCAACTTTTTGTAATTTGAGGAAATAATATTGAACTTTGTCAGAAGTAGAATGAGAATGCTGCTGGACACAAGTACGATGGCCTGCAGGCCAACGCAATTACTCAACAGGAGAAAATTATGCATAAAATTACCACAGTCCAAAAATTGTCTTGAAGTGTGTAGGAATTAAGAGGAAAAAGAGATGAAGGAGAAAGTAAGAATATCATGACTCAAAGACATGCAAAAAGCGAACAATAAAAAGGGAGCGAGAAAGCTGATGCAGTGAATCGACTGAGAAGACGCATCAAAGTGCAATGGAACTGGATCAGTGGTTCTCAATCTTTTCCTTTACACTCAGATACCACTTTAAGTATTCCCTTTGCCGTAGGTGGTATCTGAGTGGGAAGGGAAGAATTACTGCTCTAGACCCAATTGTTACTGAAATATTTTGCTTGAGAAACATTATTATTGGCCCATTTCCTTTGGAATTATGAAACCTTGCACATAACAAGTCAATTAAGTACAATGAAAACAGCGGTTTTCAAACTTTTTCTTTCCACCCACATCCCACCTTAAGCAATCCCTTACCAATCCCAGAGCACCGATGGAATAGGGAATAATTAGTGGTATGTGGGTGGAAAGAAAAAGGTTGAGAACCACCGAACTGGATGTTCACGTCAACAAACAAGTGGAATAGAGGGAGGAATATGAATGGAAAGCAAGCAAACAGGAAAATTAAGAGAAAAATATTTTTGTTCGTTTGGAAAAGTGAGGGCATTCTTGCAAAAGCCACTACTGGCTCAAGGACTGCATTGGAAACATCTGCTGTTACCAATATGTAATTATTTTCTGTAACTCCCTTCGTTTGAATGAAGATTCCTTGTGAGAAATGGAATTGAGCAATGGCTTTTGTAGATCTGGAATGTTTTTCAAAACAAAAATGAGGAGGGAAGGAAGATGGCTGCCAGAAATATTTGAACATCAGCAGATCAGTTCAAAAGCGCAGGAACATTACAATTTATTTCAAGACATGCAAGATGCTTCTGCTGTTAAGCAGAATTTAAAAGTGGGCCCAGAGGTAGAATTTTATCAGTTCCCGCTGAGTCTCCTTCTGGACCCAGTCCTCAAATTCTGCAGACTTTCAATTTGTTCTTTGTTGATTTTTCTGGCTTTATTACTTTCAGCCTAGATGTCTGTCAGCATTATTTCTCAGCATTTATTTTCCAGAAAGAGAGAAAATAACACCAAATTTCTCACTTAAGGAAACGTCTGCACAAAATCTAACAGGTACCTCACGTACATGTAAACTGGATCCAAGTGGACTAAATTAAATTACAATTGATTGTTTAAAATTGTAACAATGAAGTCTATGGCATATAGAGTCTTCACAAAGATATCCCAAAAATTCCAGATGATGAGGAAAAGAAATTAAGATATACTGGAAGGGCAAAACAATTTATTGGGAGAACGAGAAACAAATTTCCATTATTTACCAAGTTAGAGGCTGGATTCATGGAGCAGTCGATGATCAAATTTATTTGTCATCCGATTGTACAAGTATAACCTGGCAGCTTTCTCTGGTCCTCGGTGCAACACACTGCAAACAGACGTAAGACACAGACAAGCAATACATTTGCACAGTATGTATATACCAGTGTGAAAATAAAATTAATATTATTGTTAATTAAATCGTTCAGTCACAGAGGATTTATACAAGCAGTTCATCACTCAATCTGCATTCTCACCGCCCGTGGAAAGCACCAGTTTTGTAGCCTGGTGGTTCTGGTTCTGTTACTCCTGTATCTCTGCCGACAGAAGGAGCTGGAAGATGCTGTGTGAGGGGTGGTTGTGCCCCTTACTCATTCTGGGAGGCCTCTGGGAACAATGTAGGGAGAGATTTGGATTAACTCAGGGCAGGACAAAAAGATTCAAGAATAAGAATTTGACCGTGGATACAAGATAGCTCAATGATCATCTCCAGATAGTATAACAAAAGGACGATAGATTTTTTTTTTGTAGAATGAAGTGCATGAGGCAAGGTACAGGCTTTGAAGTAGCAAATTTATTGAAGAATCCGAGGATAGGGATTTTAAATTGTTCATGAAGAGCTAATAGAATTACCAAAGGAGGGGCAATTTCTTTGTCACCAGAACATTAACGAGCACGGAATTTGTTCAGAGTGGAGCTTTCTTTGGGTGCGTTCGTGAGAAAAATATGGGAATAAAACAAAGTCAGAGATCAGAATCTTGGATTCAATACCATTTGGGTCAAATTAAAAAGGAAAGGCATGGTAAGCATGGCAGGCAAATGACCTCCCAGTAGCCAACCATTTCAATTCTGAGTCACACTCCCATGCTCACACGTCTGTCCATCATCTTGTGTACTATCCCACCATCTGGGCACTCTCCAGCCAGATGGCATTAACATCAACTTCTCTGCTTTCTGCGCCCCTTTTCTTTCCCCTCTGCCTTTCCAGTTCTCCCCTCCCTTCCACCTCCACCCACCCAGCCATCCCTCCTCCCCCCAATCACTGCTGTCACTGCCTTTGCCACCTTCACCCCCCCCCCCCCCACCACGTCCCACCCCATTGTTTTGTTCGGATGCCCCCAACACTCTTTCATACTTGCATGAAGGGCTCAAGCCAGAAACGTGGGTTATGTATTTTTACCTTTGACCAGCTGAGCTTTGGTGTTTTCTCTTCAACCGCAGTGTCTACAGCAGTTGTTCTCAACCTTTTTCTTTCCACCCACGTACCACTTTAAGTATTCCTGATGCCATCGGTGCTCTGTGATTAGTAAGGGATTGCTTAGGGTGGGATGTGAGTGGAAAGAAATAGTTTGAAAACCACTGTTTTAATCGTCCCTCATTGACTCGTTATGTGCAAGGTTTCAGAACTCCAAAGGAAATTGGCCAATGACAATTTTTCTCAAGCAAAATATTTCAGTAACTATCAGGTCTGCAGCAGTGATTTTCAACCTTCCCTTCCCACTCACATACCACATTAAGCAATCCCTTACTAATTACAGAGCACTGATGGCAGAGGGATGACATAAAGGGGTATGTGAATGGAAAGGAAAAGATTGAGAACCACTGATACACTTTCTCTGGATGCTGTATGGCCTTCAGAGTTTCTCCAGTGTGTTTGTGCACTGCACCTGACCTCAGTGCCCAGAGACTTCCTTGTTTAACATCATCTGGTTGACCTTTCTGTGTGGTACCAATGTCTTTGATATCCTCCCCAAGTTTGGCATCCAGAACTGCACACAATTATTCAAACTAAAGCTTAAATACTGGTAAAGATTTAACACAACTTTCTGACTCCAACTTACAAAGTCAAGGTTTGCAAGCATTTTATTTATCAGCATTAACTTTCCTTATCAATGTAACAGCTTTTTAATGATGTATCCACCTTACCTTTCTTGCACTTCTCTCCAAATCGTATCATTCCTTCCACGTTGCTTTTCCATAATCAAATCTTAAGAATGCACTGGCAACTCGAAGGACTAGGATCCAGAGCTTTCACGCTGAATCATGGTCGATTTATCTCATCATTTGGACTCCATCTTCCATACATTAAACTCAGCGTTGATGCACTGGTCCATTTCACCTCGGCTGATTAATCTGGGTTGGGAAGCAAATTCGAACAAGGCCTCAATGCCAGCTCCACCTTAACCACCAATGAAACAGCTCCCCATGAACTGGGACAGGAAGCATGGATGGAGGAGGAGCTTGCTTGATGAGAGGTTTTGAATCTCTCTGATACAGAGACATGTAAAGCCCAATAAAAAAAATTAAAAATAACCATCTTCCCAATCTCCACCATGTTTGAGCTACCAAGTAAAAGGAATGAGAAGTGTGACCCTATCATTGGTTCGAGCATTCCAGCACATGTGCAGGCATCTATCACTCTGGACCCAATCACCCCACACAAAGCTGCCACACAAGTCCTTCCCGTGGCAGAACACTAGCTGAACCCGTCAGTTGCTGGCAACTTGAATCTCTTCATTGAGCTGGAATCCGAGGTGGAGCACTCAGAAGAGGGGAAGAGGTGGATGGGCATTGTCAACCTGAAGCAGCAGTCATCTTGAATCAGTTACCTTTCGATAGGATGAGTTGTCAGGGAGAGAAGAATGTGAGTGTGATTTGGGTTGAAAATAGACCACAGATGTAGGGGATGGACGAACCTTTGGGCTTGCCCACCAGGCAATTGCGGTAAGCCAAGTATAAAAGTTTTCGGGGATTATGGGCAGGCCAGTATCTCGGTTCATTAAAGTATTGGGAGAAAGGAATGCACATGGTGTTGTAAAGCTTTGAAGATTTATACTGACCTCTGAGGTTATGTTCCTTGCAACAAGTTTAATTGATATTTCCAGGCAGCTGAAAAAATTATTTAAAAACATAATTTGGACCACCTCTTGCAAAATGTGGAGGAAATACACGGCCGCACTGGAGAGAGTACAGAGCAGATTCTCCAGGATGTTGCCTCCAATTGAGTGTTTTAGTTGTGAGCAGAGTCTGCACAGGCTGGGTTTATTTTCCTTCAAGGGGAGAAGGCCAAGGTGGGACCTGAGAGAAATAAACAAAATTTTGAGGGGCATTGAACAAGAGATTAAAAAAAGAAATTTCTTCTCAAAGCAGATGTGTCCAAACTGAGGGGACAGAGGTTTAGGATAAGGGGGAAAGAGTTTAGAAGGGATTTGAGGAAGACATTTTCTCATCCAGATGGTTACAATTTGGTACATGCTGTCTTAGTGTCTGGGTGAAGCAGAAATTCTCACATTTTAAATTATCTAGTTGAACACTTGAATCACCAAAATATACAAGTACACAGATCATTCATTGGTAGATCAGATTAGCATACTTGGTCAGGCAGACACAATTATTGAGAGATATTGTTCCTGTGCCCAAAATAGTGGTGAGAAAGAAGATGTGGGCGCAAGTATAAATGTGGCTTCCTCTCTACTATCATCAACTTGGTCCTCACCCCCATATTCTCTATGGCCCACACATCTGCTCTGGCCCCCTCCACCCCCTGTGGAACAAGGACAAGATTCCCCTTCGCTCACCTACCACCTCACCAAAACCCAGCAGCAATAGAAATTCACCAAGACAATGGTTGCTTAAACAAAAGTTGCTTTTAGTTTTCTTTAAACATAAAAACAGGATCAAATTTTAACTTATTAATATTAACAACTTAAGCGCATGGGTATGTAATGTGTATAAAATCAGAAAAGTTCTTTGCTTCACAGTCCAATCATTCACTTCCCACTCCTCCAAGATCACCCCTATCAGGCAATTCTTATACTGTGCACAGAATTCAACATTTGTGGATCTATTGTTTAAAGTTAAATGGTCACTGCTCAGGAAGATTCTTGTTGGTTTCAGAGAGAAATGTGTTGCTCGTTGGACACACACAAACTGATTTCCTCCAATCAGTCAGTTCAGAGTCTTGCTGAAGAAACTTCCCCCGATCATGTGTTTTCCCAATGATAACCTCTTCTTCCAGGTCACCAGAATTCCTCCTATTTCCCTGATTTCAGGAGAAACACTCTAGCCAGCCATTTCCTCTTGTAAGGACTACAGGGGTTTTGAACAGGCTGAACTCAGAACTCACAACCTGTCTTCAAAATGGGGTTTTCGACAACCATTTTGAAGCCTCAACTCTCTGAGAAGAATCCTGTTTGTTTTTTTTCCATCTCTCTGCTTGTGAAAACCAAAAACCCAATCTTTGAAAGGTCTTATCAGTACTTGACCCTGGACTCTGTTCCATTTGCACTGCCTTTTGAAGTTCTTTCCAAAGCAGTTCCATTGTCTCTGCAAAATCAACTGGAGCCTCAATGTCTTATTTCAGCAAAGTTCTTGCAATTTAAATGAGATATCTTTAGTGAAGTGTTACTCTGTGAAGTGACCTACACTAAACCCCCCACAATCTGCCTCTTTTAAAGACATATTTATCCATAACTATAATATAACCCATAACAATACAGCATAACATCTTCCACCATTTCTGCCACCTTTCATTTGATGCCACCAGCAGAGACATCTTCCCCTCTCTATCTTCCCCAAGGACCATTCTTTCCACACTTGCCCACTTTACCTTCCCACCAATCACCCCCTTGGCACTTACCCTTGTGACCACAAGAATTGCAACACTTACACCTGCACTTCTTCCTTCATCACCATCAGGGACCCCGAACAGTTCTTCCGAATGAAGCAACACCTGAGCTATGCATCTGGTGCTCCCATTTTGGCTCCTCCACATTGGAGAGACTGGCAACAGACTGCGAGTTCGCTTCAATGAGCACATTCACTCTGTCTGCTGCAAAATCGGGTATGCCCAGTCACAACCCATTTCAATCCAACCCCTCCCCCATTCCCATGAAACATGTCTGTCCATGGTCTGATGCACTGCCAGACTGAGACCACCTGCAAACTGAATGAACACCTTATATTCCATCTGGGTACCCTCCAACCAGATGGTATTAACTTCTCCAGTTTTTGTTAGCCTGTCCCCCCCCCCCGCCCTTCCCCATCTCTCCTTTTTGTGTCTCTTTCTGCCTCCATTACTCCAGGTCTGCATTCAATCAATTCTCACTTTCCCTCCTCTGTCCTATCCATGTCCAATTATAACCTGATGACTGTTAACTTGCACTTCTCTCTCTGCCCTTTCTTCCCCCACCCCCCTTCCCTAACCTTTTTATGAGCCTGCTTTATTCTCATACCTTGAGGAAAGGCTCAGGCCTGAAACATTGGTTATTTATTTTGACCCCCCCCCCCCCCCCCACTTTGGAGGCTGTGAGACTTTGCAGCAATTCATGTATTTCCCACGATCACAGCATCCACAGACTGTCTTGTTTCACTCATTCAAATAACTATGGCAGATTTATTGGCAATTATCACACAGCAGTTGCTCCGCTGAGTTCAATAACTAGCTTTCCTCAAAACGACATGCCCACATCCCCTGTGATGGCTCTCTGAGATCATTGGGCAGGAAATGGTATAATTCTACACATGACTGATCATTAACAGCCAGGCTGATTTTTCTGGAGTGAAGCCACTCAGAAGTGGTCACAATCACTGCACTAAGAAAACATGATTGAATTTCAATGGTAAGGTGTTTGATTCATCAAACTGGGAGTCGTTACCATTAGAGCAACAGGATAGGTTGGAGAGAAATAGAAACTATGCCTGTTCTCACCATGTTCTCAGTGTGTGTGTGTGTGTGTGTGTGTGGGGTGGGGGGGGGGGGGGGGTCCTGCAGTCGATCTCAAAGACTTGGATGCTGCATAGAGCCCAAAAGCAGAAGTGCCCATCAATAGCAACTCAACTGGTCAATTCAAAGACCCCGCGCTCAGAATGTCCTGCAAGAATTCTGAAGAGCATGTGAAGGAAAATTCACAGAAGGTGAGGGCCTGACACAATACAAACTACAATGGAAGACCCAAAATGGAAACAACGGAAGGTTTGCTGTGCAACGAACCTGATGCAATTACAGATGCCGATGAAATTCTATCCTGTCCATGCGTTAATCTGCTGCCAAGAGCCAATATAACCATTTCTTAATGTATCTCATAATTACATTCAGCTAGTTACATTAAAACAATAATTAAAACAATAATTAACCAAATATGTAATTATAACTGTAGAACTTTTATAAACCTGTCAAAAATATAAACTAAAACAAATCATTCATTGCACCTTTTAAACAGTAAAATGGGTGACGTTGTGTTACTTGTACCAGTCATGCGGGCATAAAGCAATGAGGGCAAATTTTTGAAGTGCACTCAGCTCCTCCATTTGGGATATTTTTGTGTTTTGCCACAGAGATGAGACCAGGAATAGAAAGGGAAGGGGGTCACATTCACTGACATTTGGCTTCCCATTCTTCTCCAACTTCTGTCCATCAATCCAAGTTCCAGAACTGACCCATAAAAGGAGGACGTTGGGTTAGAGATGCACATTTCAGTTTGAAAGCTTGGATTAAAGATTAAACAGGTCATTCTCAAAATAGAAGGTTTTAACAACTCGAGTGCTACTTAAGCTTCAGACATTTATAAGCTGCCTAAATGACTTAATGAGGGGATTGAGTAACTTATCATTTTTCTGTTGATACAAAGGGTAGGCGGGAAAGTACACTGCAAGAAAAATGGGCAAAAATATGTCAATTACAGTGTTAAATTACACTCCAGAAGAATCAAAGAATATGCCCATCTCATTTATCAAGCAAACTCATCTTGACTCTATGGCTGCTGGTTCTTCCTGGTTTTCTCAGTACTTGTTTTCTCCATTGCTCTGATTTCTTTCCCAATTCCAAATTTATTCAAATCTTCAATGCCAATAGCTTATATTTAAAATATTTATATACATGTCAGTACGATAATGCAAGGTAATACCCACTATAAAGCAAATATGTGCTTTGAGGAGAGCAGGTGATTCTGAGACAACCTCAACGACTTCACTCATCCAAAAATCCATGCAAAAATCCATTCCACCTCTTTAGCCCAATTTACATTTTCTTTGTACCCAGCAAACAAAAAATCTGAAAACCTGAAGAATGTTGTTGAGCTTATAAATTTTAGAAATGTGCAAAATTTGGCCCATCTTCTTCACTCGACCATATTCTCCAAAATACAAGAGATCTTTAAAAAACACATACCAGTCTTGGTGAAAATCTGAAAATAGAAATCTATGGAAGCACTAGCTCAAAGTGGTTTAGCAGCTAGTGTGAATATGATGACTGGGATAACCCTTTAAATTAACAATGTAATCCAGGAGATGAATAGTTATCAAGGAAGCAAACTAAAAGGAAAAAGGATGGTCAATGGCTTGACGACAGAAAAAAGCCGGAGCAAAGGAATTTCAAAACTTCGGAAGTATTCCAATCAATACAGAAATCGGTATCTGAATCCTGCAAAGACAAAAATAAATGGCATCCGCTGTTCCAAACAGGGTAATCTCATCTGAAGCAGACAAAGAATTTATGGAGGAACTCATGCTTGAGTTACGAGCCCAGAGAACCCCAAAACCCAGCAGCAACAGAAATTCACCAAGACAAATGGTTACTTAAACAAAAGTTGCCTTTAATTATCTTTAAACAAGAAAACAGGATCAAACTCTAACTTATTACTATTAACTTACTTAACCCAACAACCCCCTTCTAATTCTAAGCGCTTGTGTAATGTGTGTGCAAGTTCAGAAAAGTTATTTGATTCACAGTCCAATCTTACTTTTCACTCCTCCAAGTTCACTGGTTGCAGGCAATTCTCATACTGTGCACAGAATTTAACATGTATAAAGTTCACCAGGCTTTGGTGCTTGAAAGGTAAATGGCTATCACTCAGGAAGGTTCTTGTCAATTTTCAGAGAGAGATGTGTTGTTCCTGGACACAAATGGATCTCTTTTAATCAGCTACATCAGTGTCTTGCCGAAGAAACTTGCCCCCTCGGGGTTCTCCAGATGATAACCTCTTTCTTTCAGGTCACCACAGAGTTCCTTTTTGTTTCTCTTATTCCAAGTGAAACATTCAACAGCCAGTCCTCTCCACTTGCATGAACCACAAAGCACTCACAATCCAACTTCCAAATGGGGTTTTCCACAAGCTTTCCAGATTGTCCTGTTCCAGTCCCAGCTGTTGCTGTCTGTAAAACTGCAGAACTGATCTCTCTCTCTCTCTCTGAGAAAAATACTGTTTAACTCTCTTTGCTTGCAAAACCACATGACCCTCTCAGAACAGCAACCTGGACTCCAGCCAGCCTGTGGGTCCAAACTATTCCTCCTATCTCTTTCATCTGTCTTTTCAAAACAACAATCCATTAATGAAGTCTCTTGGGCACTCCCCAAAGTTTTGGCAAAGGCCTGCAAGATCTGCCCTGTCTGTCTTGAGCAGAGCTCCAGTATTTTAAATGAGATCTGTTTTGAAGTGTTTGTATGTGTCCTACACTAAAAAATCTGCCCCAATTTATCTCCCAAAAACATATCTATATACAATACAAACACAACATAATCTGTCACACTTCTCTATCCCATCTAAATCAATGAACCCCATAACATTGAGCTACCAATCCCAGCTATGGCTCTGTAACTGCCATAATCTCAGAATTCAAAGTACCGACCCCAAGCTTAAAGTTCATCAGCCTTTTGCACAATATTTCTTGCTTTAAAATAAACACTCTTGAGCCCTTAGTGAAAAGGTTAAAACATTGTGTTTTTTTTAAATACTTAGTTAATTTTGTGTCTGTCTCTTTAAGAGAACTATTGTTTGTAATAGGTCATAATATCCGCCCAGACTAATGGCTTACTCATCATTCAACCAGATATGAAGGAAGCGTGAGCACGAGAAATCTTTCTTAAATATTTTTGTGTATTTCTTAAAAAATTAAGTATCTCTATCTACATTTTATATCTTCATTATACAGTAAAAGCTTTGTTATTCATTTGTTATGAAAGTCTTGTTGCAAAGCTAAGCAAAATGTTTATCCATTTTGTCAACAAATTAGACTGCATAAAGTAACAGCCACAGAGTTTGATTTATTGGATTAAAGAGATAGAAATTCAGAATATTGTAGCTCATGCTTTTGGAAGATGATACTGTGAAATTAGGATATATTAGAATAAGGAAAGTGTTGTCTATACTCAGTTTCTCTGTGACCTATCCTTCCTTTCAGGCTTGCTTGCCTCCAGCAGCTGCCACCCCCTCAACTCCTCCACTTGCTGCTCAGGTTCCCACCCCCCACCACTCCAGGTTAAATCCTCCGCAGCAGCACTTGTGAACCTCCCCAGGATGATTTTCATCCCCTCTGGTTGGAATTCAAAGTTGCCAATAAAGTGAACAGTTAATGTGATAAAGAGGTCCAAGTAGGCCAAGTACCACATGTTAAGAGGCCGTCTGGCAGCGTTGGTATTCACTCTCACTCTTACCAATGAACAATCTGAAACAAAGAGAATAAATACTGCATAAAATGTTGATTTTAACTTGGTTGGGGGTGGGGAGGGGAGTGGTTATATTTTCAATATTTTATTTTAGATTTTCAAACTCAATTTCCAGTAATCAATCACAAATTAGTTATCCGTATATACAAAATTCGCTGTTGAGTCCAAGCCATTTTTCCCTCTCCCCCCACTCAACAAACCACAGTTATGTACAACATTCAAGACACCCACAGCAAAGATAAGGAACACATCAGGGATTTGTCACAGCCCGACAGCTGGCACCTAGGCTGGTACATTTATTTTTTAACTTGACTGGGATGGAATGGATCCCTCAACCCTCCCTCAGTAGAAGGATAGACGGGGAAGGTAGGGCGGTGAGATGCACAGATCCACACTATAACTGTGCCCCAATTAAATTTAAATATGGTTGCTAAATGTTTAGGAAGATGTTATATTTTTTCCTTAAATTACAGGTAATTTTCTCCAGGGGAACACAGGTTTGGATTTCCATATTGCAGCGCGCAGTACCCAAATGAGAGTTAGATTTCCAGGTAACTGCTATGCACTTCCTGGCCACTGTCAATGCAATAATTACAAATTGGATTTGGAATTTGGACCGTTTCATCTTAAGTCTTATGTCCATCATATTTCCCAATAGGAGCAGCTCTGGGTCCTGTGAGAATTCTTTACCTGTGATTTTTTTCTAAGGCTTGGCCTAGTTCCACTCAGAAGGGTCTCACCTTGCTACATGTCCAGGTTGCAATGCCACATTTGAAGCATTGGTCTGAAATTTCTGATTCAGCCTTAATCAATTTTTTTCAGTGTCAAATATAGCTGGTGGAGAAAGTTATACTGCACCAGCCTGTCTTCTTTCTTCTTTCTTTGGCTTGGCTTCGCGGACGAAGATTTATGGAGGGGTAATGTCCACGTCAGCTGCAGGCTCGTTGGTGGCTGACAAGTCCGATGCGGGACAGGCAGACACGGTTGCAGCGGTTGCAGGGGAAAATTGGTGGGTTGGGGTTGGGTGTTGGATTTTTTCTCCTTTGTCTTTTGTCAGTGAGGTGGGCTCTGCGGTCTTCTTCAAAGGAGGTTGCTGCCCGGCGAACTGTGAGGCGCCAAGATGCACGGTTTGAGGCGACATCAGCCCACTGGCGGTGGTCAATGGGGCAGGCACCAAGAGATTTCTTTAGGCAGTCTTTGTACCTCTTCTTTGGTCAAGGTGGCCAGTGGAGAGCTCGCCATATAACACGATCCTGGGAAGGCGATGGTCCTCCATTCTGGAGACGTGACCCATCCAGCGCAGCTGGATCTTCAGCAGCGTGGACTCGATGCTGTCGGCCTCTGCCATCTCGAGTACTTCGACGTTAGGGATGAAAGCGCTCCAATGGATGTTGAGGATGGAGCGGAGACAACGCTGGTGGAAGCGTTCTAGGAGCCGTAGGTGGTGCCGATAGAGGACCCACGATTCGGAGCTGAACAGGAGTGTGTACCATGCAATCACTGTCATGCTGATCCAACACAGTTGGATGGTTGTTCCTAAGACTGACTCCCACCTTTGGCTTGATTGGTGAAGGCCCGGTTTAGGGCCTTCTGCTTGGAGTGGAGCAGGTGTGTTTCAATTAAAATCTTCCCTTGCTGCAAAAAAAAGTTAAAATAATTAATATTAATTGAATGTGAATTCAATTAGAAATGAAAATTAAATATTAGTGAAAGGAACATTAACTCTAAAAGCAGCAATGAAGATTTAAATATTCCTATTCCCCGGCTCCGCATAGGAGTTTGGAGGCTGGGGAAATGGAAACATAGCAGAGTTCTCTCTGTTTCAAGTTTTGTAAGGTGAATATGAAAATCCCTTTTTTTTGCTACATTCTCTAAATCTAGGGGTCGTCTACTTATCTCCACCAAAGTTGAACATGGCAATAAAAGTATTGTAGCCGCATGCTACTCAAAAGAAGACAAACACACGTAATGTAGTCAGGTTAGGCTCAGGCCTGACTTTTATACTTGCACTGTTCCCACCGTGGCCCCCCGTGGGTGACGTCACAACATGCATAACAGAAGCGGGTTTCCCGCATGCAGGTACTTTCCTGCATAACAATGCCCTTCTTCCCTACGTGCTGTCCCTGTCTGTGCAGTGAGGCCAGTGCCATTTTGCGGTCACTGGCCTTTAAGCTGCCCTTGCCGTTCACCCACTGGTTCGCTTGCTGGGGCCAGTGCTGCTGCGCGGGCTGCTGGCCTATGGTTGGGCTCGCCACTGCGGTGGGTCACCACACCATGTACATTTTGGTATAGTGAGCATTCCAATTTTTCCCATCAATTAAAATGCACGTAGCACCAATTTGTTCAATGTGGCTTTACCTGCATCACGACAGACAAGAGCTCTTAGTCATTTGCTCCTCAAACTTTATTTACTTTTCCTAACGCAGAACATGTTGTATGTGGGAATAGCAAAAGTAACTGACACCAAGAAAGACGAAACATATTTTCACAAAACCATCTCATTTACTACAATCTATGACTAAAGCCAACTTTACCTCTGTAGGTAATGGGGCCATGATTGGAACTGGAGGTACCGCAAGCCATTTGCAGTGTGATGGACCTATCAAAGGAGAGGGAGTGCTGCAGGTGGTAAGGACAAATCAAGGGAAATGAATACAATGCTTTAGTCAGCTGGAGCTCATCCCACGACTCTTGTTCACTCAAAACATACATCCACTCATTCAGTATTAGAAATTATACAAATAATTACAAGTTTGAAAGATTCACAAGCTCAAAATCCAAAATAATCTTCCAGATCTTTGTAAAAGTGTAATTAATCATGAGTGGTCTCAAAGAAATGACATGAAAGTGACTGACCATTTCCAGGCACGGAGGCTACCTGTCTCGCTGAGAGTTCCTCCAGCAGTTTGGCGTTTGCTCAAGACTCCTACATCTGCAGTTTTTGTGTTTCTCTTTACTGCAATGGATCATTAATTGGTCATACTGCTCAGATGATGGTTTCTGAACATTCTTTTAACACAGCAGACTGTTGACTTTACAACTAGTTACTTCATAAAATATGCTGAGAACATCCAAGCAGGGGAGGCAGGTTTCCAGTCGCAACGCTCCAAGGTTAAATTTTAAAATTTAGACATAAATACAGCACAGTTACAGGTCATTTTGGCCCATGAGTCCTTGCCGCCCAACTTACACCCAATTAACCCCCTCCCCCCCACCCCCCGGGTACGTTTCGAACAGTGGGACAAAACCGGAGCTCCCAGGGAAAATCCAAGCAGACACAGGGAGAACGTACAAACTCCAAAAGGACAGCGCAGGATTCGAACCCTGACCCCATTCGCTGGTGCTGTAAAGGCATTGTGCTAACCGCTGCGCCAACCAGACCGCCTCTATGTAAGGTTGTAAAAATACTATTAGTGACACCAGTGAATCATTTCCAGATGCCTCTCTCAAAATTATAGTTGACATGATGCCCTTTTTTGGTTCAACGGTACAAAGTTCAATTCAGATGAAGGTGGCAGTAATGGCCAGAACCAGTCTACTCATCCGCAGAATGTGACAAAGGGTTCATAAGTGTGCATATTTTGTGCTTCATTAGCCAAACTGAGGACCAATAGACTTGCTTGCATCAATCCAAAATATCTTGTGCTATTTCATTGAAAACCAGGAGTTCCTACCCCTGCAGCTAATATTCATCCCTCGTCCAATACCGAGACAGATTATTGAGTTACCTTGTCACTGTGCATGCTGCCGTGTGAAAATCATGCATCTCACACAATTTCTTTTCTCTCACTGCAATCTTGCTTCATATTTTCAAAGCTATACAAATGCTGAAACAAAAGCAGAAGATACTGGCGAAGTTTGGGGGATGACATTACATTCATCACATCATTCAAATATTGATGAACAAGAGTCTGAGAATACAAGTTCAGCAGTTCCATCGATCATCTTAATGGGTTTAATGTATCATATAGGTTGAACGTTGAGTGGGTGGGGGGGGGGGTAAAGGAGGGAGGGAAGGGAGGGGGAAAAAGGGGAGAAAATGACTGTGTATATTCAAGAGGGAAATGTTTGTGTGTATTTTGGTTGGTATGGTTCATAGTGTAAAAAATGTAAAAAAATTTTTTAAAAATCATCTTGGTAGCTGTTGCTCCAGACGTGTGAACCAACACAAGTTACTGGGTGACTTCAATTAACTGAAGGCATTTGCTGCCACCTGCAGTTGAAAATCTCACTCCCTCCAGGACCCAGAGACATTTAAGATGACACTTGCATGCGGTTGGGGTGGTGGGGAGAAAATGGGGATGCAATGAAGGAAGTAACATCACTCTATAATGCTTTAATACAAGAATTAATTGAAGCAGTATGTGGGAAAACCTGCAGCTTTACTGCTTTAATACTTATTAAGGGTGCTATTAAGAAATTAAGTTGAATTAAAAATTTGCCCCTTTGGCTAAGGACTTGTGGTTCATTTAGGTGACAACACTTATGCAATTAAATATGACATTTATTACAATTAGCAACTAAGCTTTTTTATGTCTGCGACAGGCGTTCCATGTGAACCATAGAACATTACAGCACAGGAAAAAGTCCTTTTTGGCCCTTCTAGTCTGTACTGAACCATTTTTTTGCCTCATCCCACTGAACTGCACCCAGTCCATAGCCCTCCATACCTCTCCCATCCATGTATCTGTTCAAATTCTTCGTAAATGTTAAAATTGAGCCTGCATTCACCACCTCAGCTAGATGCTCGTTCCACATTCCCACCACTGTGTGAAGAAGTTCCCTTTTATGTTATCCCTAAAGTTTTCCCCTTTTACTCTTAACTCGTGTTTTCTGGTTTGTATTCTCAGTGGGGGGAAAAAGCCTATCTACATTTGTTCTGTCTATCCCCCTCATAATTTTAAATACATCTATCAAATCTCCCCTCAATTCTTCTACACTTCAGGGAATAAAACCTGAACCTCTTTAACCTTTCCATGTAAGTCAGCTCCTGAAGTCCGGATAACATCACAGTAAATCGTCTCTGCAATCTTTCTATATTATTTATATCTTACCTGTAGTTCGGTGACCAAACCTGCACACATTACTCCAAATATGGCCTCACCAATGTCTTATACAACAATAATATAACATCCCATCTCCTGTCCTCAATACTTTGATTCATGAAGACCAATATGCCAAAAGCTCTCTTTACAACCCTATACACCACTTTGAGGGAATTATGGATCTGTATTCTCAGATCTCTCTGTTCTACCACACGCCTCAGTGCCCTACCATTTACCATCTATATCCATTCATGGCTTTTCCTTCCAAAATGAAACAACTCGCACCTGTCTGCATTAAATTCCATCTTCCATTTTTCAGCCCATTCCTCCAGCTGGTCCAGATCCCTCTGCAAACTTTTGAGAACTTTCTTTGCTGGTCCACATCTCCAATCTCAAACCCCTTTCGCACTTGCTAAGTGGACCCAGGAATTAATGGCCAATCGGCCCAAAAATGATCTAGTGTGGATTGAGAATAGTCTCAATCCCTAGCATTTACAGATGCTGATGTTGCTAGTATAGAAAGGGTCATTGCATTCTAGGATAGAAATGATCAAGTTTTTGCCTGAGTGCAGGAACATGAATGAAGAGATTAAAAATGAACTTTGCCATCGAGCAAGAGAAAGTACTAGCCATCGCGTACAATTTATAAACAGCGTGGGAAATTTGGTAGTGCTATCGTGCACAATTAAATAAGTTAGTGGGAAAAAGCGATGGCGACCTGCCCTCTCAGAATTTCATGCAGAAGAGAAAGAACTGCATGCAGACACCACTCATGGAGGAGTTTCTCTGCCGCAGATTTCTGGGACGGCAGCTCCGCCATTGCTTTTTCCCATGGTCTATATATTTTGTATGATAGCACTACCAACGAGCCCATGCGATCTTCAATTGTCCACTATTGTTTGCACTTTGTTTCTCTCACCAGCTGTGATTTGCCCATGGCCACGTTTACACCTGCACTCAACACAAAAACTTGTATGATTGGCTGATTACAACACTGGCGTCTGCGGACACCGGGGATTTCACTAGGCATTGAGATGATTTTCATTCCACTTCTGACCTTTTAGGCTGAATGACTGTTAATTACTGGGACCACTTGCAAGTATGAAACCCATGAGTGTGGTCATACTTTCCCCATTCCACAGCTCCACCCATATAGCCTCAGGAGGTGAGCCATCTGGTCTGTCCAGCCTGAGTGCAGCTGTGGTATTTTCCCTGATGAACAATGCCACTCCTCCCCCTTTTATCCCCCCAGTTCTATCACATCTAGATCAATGGAAGCCCAGAACACTGAGGTACCAGCCTTTCCCTCTTGCAATTATGGTGACCATGCCATAATTGCCCGTGCCAATCCACGCTCTAAGATCATCTGCCTTCTTCTCAATACTCATTGAATTGAGATAGATGCACCCGAGAATATTTCCACCACATTCAACACATTAATTTATAACAGTGGATACAATTTTAACACCATCTGTTCCCTCCTCCACTCTTCTATATGTGCTGGTTCCCCTCCTCCTGCAAATCTAGTTTAAACCCACTGGAGCAGCACAAGCAAACCTTCCTGCAAGGATATTAGTCCCCTGCTGAACTCTTTTTTAAACTTTATTTAAAATTTTATGACATGAATAAAATAAAAATTACATTTAAAGAAATAATAAAAAATAAGATAATAAAAATTAGAATACATCATTAAACTACACAAATTAACCCCCCCCCCAATAATTATAACACATTCATCATCTAATTTAAAATTAGTCCAACCCTCCCCCCCAAAATAAAGAGTGAAGAATTAATTAACAATGTTGCCCTGCTGAACTCTGATCTCATTCCTGCTCATTGATGAGAAACTTTGCTGGGAGAAGTTTGCTCAGGTGAGCATATTGACCAGACTGAGCTAAATGATCCAAATTCTTTAAGGGCTTTCTTAACATCAAAATACATTTCCTAATGTAGATCTCAAAAAGGGAAAGGATCACTAATATTCTCCAATCTTTTTTTTAATCATGAAAATGCTTGTGGCAGTTCAGATCAACATCAAATGACAAAATGAATGAGAAGGCAACTGCTAGTTTAACAGATATTTGTGTGCATTCAGATTTTAGGTTCACAGATTAGGTTAGAAAGGTGACACCGAGAATGGAACCTCTTTATGTCCAAGGACAGCAAGGAGAATGAAAATTTTCACACCAATTACTTACCCTGTGGTTTACAAAATGGAGCTAGTGAAACGTGCAGATATGCACAGGTTGTACAGAGTAGTTCCAAAATTAATTTTAAATTTAAGTTATCAATTGTTGCTTTGAAAAATTTCTGGCGCTGCAATGTTGTAGTCAGAATCAAAGCAATTCCAAATTCATCTTCTGCAAAGACTGAGTCCACTTGTGGAAGAGCTCGGGCGAGAAACGTAGGCAGTAGATCTTTAACTCCGATGGCCGAGTTTCTCCAGCATCTGAGTTTTTTTTTACTTTGGCAAGCTGAAATAAGTGATTCATTTTGATTACTGAAACCTGCAGTCATGCTTCCAAATTCTTGCCTAATATATAATTATTTAATTTGGCAGAGTTGTTTGCTACCTCCAAGCTTTCTTTAACAAGTTGCTAGTACTAAAAGGTACCCACAGCTCATACATTGATAAAATATTGGTAGAATTTATTATCGAATGCCTACCCAGTTTTTGTTCTCTTCAAGTTCAATTTTTATTATCATCTGGCTGTATATACAACCTAAAAAAAATGTTTCTCCAAACCACGGTGCACACACACACAGTACATAATAATCACATATATACAAAGTTATAATTTAAAGAAATTAATATAAATATTCTGGGGTAATTTACTCAGTAAAAGGATATTGTTCATAAGTCTCATGACCTGCAGGAAGAAGCTGTAGCCCAACAAGATATCAATGGTTGTGTGCCAAACAACAGTACAATGTTACATTCCAGATTCTTCCTGTGTTTGCACCAACACCAAAACGAATTCCAGAAATTTCTATGAAGAACCAAAAAAAAAAGGGTCAAGGTTACAGCCTCTTGAGCTGCTGGCTGATGTACATGTTACAGTATTTCAAGGCCTACATCATTTTGCTGACCTACTCAGCCTTCAACACGAGCTGATTATTGAAGTCTTGCCGTGGCCAGTGGAGAAAAGACTAACATTCTCTAAGAAGCTCACTGTGTTAATTTATGAATTAATATATTTAGCCTCATTTAGTTATGTAATATTCAGTAACTTTTGTTAATTAAATCACACTACCATTATTGCATTTCAAATACTTAATCATAATTAATTGCCCCATGAGGAAAGACTTGATATCATGCCAAATAGTATTCAAAATTAAAATGCAAGCTGCCATTTAACTATCAATTCTTTTTTATACTCAACAGCCAATTAACAGTCAATATTTGCTATCGATTTCATTTGCAGTCTGCGAGGATTATTAAATCAGCTGTAAAGATCACTGGGTCTCCCTATGTTCCATTGACAACATTCTCTGGGATCATTGCTTCAATAGGGTCAAAGAATTATTGAGGACCCTATCAATCACAGAGGATCCTTGACCTATTACTATCAGGAAGGAGGTACTGGAGAACAAAACCAAGACTTGCCTGGATGGGAAATAGCTTCTTCTCACAGGGTGTGAAATTGTGAATGGTATTCTGTAACCTTGGGTCTCAAATGAAACAAGCCATTACTTCTATTTATTTATGTCTTTATAGGTAATTAGTATGGACTGAGAAATGTGTGCATGTACCACATGGAAAGAGGAAGGGGAGGGGGGAGTGACAGGAGGGGGAAGGGGAGGCGGCGGAGGGGGAAGGGGAGGCGGCGGAGGGGGAAGGGGAGGCGGCGGAGGGGGAAGGGGAGGCGGCGGAGGGGGAAGGGGAGGCGGCAGAGGGGGAAGGGGAGGCGGCGGAGGGGAAGGAGAAGGAAGGGGAGGGGAGAGGGAAAGGAAGGGAAGGGGGAAGAGTAAGAATCATAATGTTGTTTTGTCTGATTGTATATTTAGTCAGATAATAAACTTGGAAACATCAGTGTAGGTTTCCATCCAAATGGCTGTATGCCTTACTTTTTTGTGATTTCAAATCCCCCATTGGTTATTCCTCATATTCTTCACTTTTCGTGAGGTTGTTTGGTGATAGTAATTTCTTAGCTTGAATCATTAGCTTTTGAAACCGGTGAAAAGCAGCAGTTCAGCGGAGAACCCAATCACACTGCCCTACTTTTATTTGTAACAAACCAAAGAACAACTATAAATCAATTTTAGAGGAAAACTTCACAGTAAAGCATTCAATATGTGAAATCGTTTGGGTGTTGAGTACAGCTTGATAGTAATCCATGATTTAAAATAATTCATTCAAGAGAAACAGATCCTGGTGCAAAGGCTAGAGTTAAATCGAAACAGTCTTAGTGCAAGACAAATTGACCCCCTTCCTTAAAAAAATGCATATTAACACGGTTAACTCAACAGCACCATACAATTCATAATGGTTGATAATTATATAATCTGAATATATCCACACAATTCCTACAAAAAGATTATTTAACTGCAAATTACTGTTTTACACAAATGAACAAGAGAGTCTCAAAGTTGCTTCAATTATTATGACAGACCAAATACAAGATATAATGGATTTTAAAGAGTCAAAAATATCCTTTCTACAGAAAAAAACTATGAAATCTTGAATATCAATGCATTCTCTGGAAAAAGTACCTTAAACAAAGATATGTGATCAGTTTAGGTGTGTAAAACTTAAAATCTTACTTGGAGACAACATTTCAAGCACAACTAAATCACAAATGTCCAAGTCATGCAAACATCTTGAATGTCCAACAAGTTAACTTGTGCTTTTCTATTTTTCAACATTTGAAGAAATATTGAAGTATTCTTTTCTGGTAAAAGTTTGAAATTGAAGGTCTGATCAATAAAGCACATGCCATTCAAAATATACATTAAAGCAAATGCACTTCAAACAATTTTTGGACAATTTAGCAGCAATGTGAAGAATTTAAATGGCACAGATGCTACAAACCACAAGTAACAAGCAGCAAAAGACAATGAACCAGAGTGTTTAATATTAAAACACTAATTTTATTTCTTACTCAAACTATAGTCTTAACTTTTGAACTATCCTTAACACTGAATTATCTCCGTGTGTGTGTGTGTGTGTGTGTGTGTGTGTGTGTGTGTGTGTGTGTGTGTGAAAGATCTACCCAAACGATTACAGTCCAGGCCAAAATCTAGAAAGTTACTTCAAAGTTCAGTTTTTTAAATTCAGTGGTGAAGCGCAGACCTTTGGAATTTGATGCCCAGAATTAACGTTGAACTGATGGGAAGACTGGAGTTGTGGCTGCTAGACTCACAAATTCTTCTTGTGTTGTCTTTGAAGAAATGTCCATCCACATGAGCTGTAGTCTTAACACTCTTGGACCTTTTGTAGGCAAGACTTGAAATGGGCGGCCTCCACAAAGCTTCCAAGACCCCGGCACCGGTCTCTCCAAGGGAACTTCACTGCTAGTCACACTAAAAATGAAGCCGTCTCTCGAAGTGACCTCCACTGTTAGTCACAATCAAAATGAATCACTTTGCTTCCCAAAAAGACCCTCCTAGCACAGGTCAATCCACTGAAAAGGCCCATCCACAGAGCACGCTTTGCTCTGAATTCCACAGAATGGCTGGCCACAAGAGCTGCTTTCTCTCCAGCCGTCAGAATGATTCTCCCTTGCAAAATCAGTGTTTTGGAAAATGTATCGAATTCTGGAAGACTCTGACAAACCTTCCCTCTGTTCTTCTAATGTATCAAATTGTCGCTGGGGTGATTTGTGTTGTTTATGTGAAATGTTAAATGTTGTTACCATTCAGTTCCTCCTGTCTATACTATCCCTTTAGTGATAATCCCATTTGACTACAACAGGTATAGATCAGGTGCCACATTTTGCAAAAATGTTTGAACATGGGGTAATATTAATGCAACATTAATCCTTAAGCTCATTGACCTGTCCGTGTTGGAGTAATCTCAATATGTGAAGAATGACATGTTGATTTTAAGACCCTTTTGTGACCCTAGATGAAACATTCAGTGGCAGAAGAATATAATTCTGCTCTGAAGAAAGGAGATTTTTGATCGTTAAAATCCGTTATCTCTAAGATTTGGTCCTAAGTAACTGTGAGACTATCATGTGTTCACTTGTATTAAACAGTTCATTTGCAGTTAAATAATCTTTTAGGAACCAGCATTTAAAAAAAAAAAAATTGTACCAATGAAGTACTGTTGTTTAAAAGTTGCTTTCTCTGGAATTCCAAATGTCACCGTACTAATACTGGCCTTATATCAACACATTCCTCCGTGAACTGGAGTTTCTTGTGTCTTACCCAGATTCCAATTCAATAGAAACTATCTTTCAATAATTACGCACAAAATAAATCACAAGCTCTTCCTTTTACTGCTCCTTCTTTCTCAGCAATGCTTCTTTTTCATTTTGTTACTTCACCTTCTGCACAGAATGCTGAGCCACACATCCCTGCCCCTTTCAATCTCCAATAGACTTCCTACATCCCAGCAACACATTTTCAAACCCCTATTTATGGTCTCTCCTTCTTACCAAAACAATTCACTGAGGACAAAGACAAGATCTTTTGACCCGATTTCACTTCCTCCTTCTTCATACTCACTTTGACTGCTATTCCTGGCTCATTCCATTTTACCCAATCTCAATCTTCGAATTCCTCTCTTCCCAAAATTCCTATCTCGTGCAATTTTATTTTTCAGCTGAGACCAATCCAGCCTCGACACACTCTGCCTCGCTTCTACCTGGACAGCAACCTGCTGTCAACCTCTGCTTCAAAATTTAAAATGCATTCTTTCAAAGGGCTTTCTAAGTTGTTCCTCAAAAATTTGATAAATCCACATTGTGAATGCATCTTGAACATTTTGTATATTTCATAACCCGTTAATCTGATCAACTTGTGAAAAGCAATGGAGACATGTCTGTAAAGTGGCATTGCATGGTGTTTTGATTCAGAAATTCAAAGATTCAAAGATAATAAAAAGTGATCACCCTGTGCATCATCTGTTCAGCAACCTGACTTGAATTAAGTTACACTTTTACTTGTGCCAGCAACTGCAGATGCTGGGAAAACTGGAGCAATGCACAAAATGCTGGAGGAACTCAGCAGGTCTGACAACATCCAAGGAAAGAAAGTCAATGGTTCAGGCAATAACCCTTCATCAGGAATAGCAAGGGGCAGAAAGGGGTAAGAGGAGGAGGAGCTCAGGTGAAAACACGTGAGAAGTGAAAGAAATGGTAAAATGCAAGAAGTGAGGTGACAGGAGGAAGAAAGGACATGGGTGGGGAGCTGGCGAAAAGTATGGGTGAGGGGCAGGTGGAGAGTGCAGAGTGCAGAGAGGGGAAAGAGAAGGAACAAGAGCAGAAGCCACTTTGGAGGATTTTGGAGTTTCATTGACCCAAGCAGTTTCATAACTAGTCTGATATTAAGTTGATTGCATGTCAGCTTTTAACAGAAGTCACAGTTACAGAACAGCACAAAGTTACGCAACATCCAGAACTGGGTCGATAAGCATTCAGCAGGGTGAAGGGACAGTTTTCTTCTCATGAAGATAGGCAATTATTGTCATTTCAAAAGCACACATTAAAGTCCAAGAAGGTAAAATGTTGAATAAATGCTTACCTGGATCTGACCAAACTAAAGTTTTTTTTTCCCTCTTTCACTAAGCCTCAACAATCAAATTCAACCCCATTCTTGGCCAAGAGCTATACTAACTGCTAAATTCATTCTTTAGTAGCTTCAATACGTTATGGCACAATGTCCTGCGATGAAACTTGCTTTGGAAATAACACAGTGCCCTGATTTTGAATGCTGAGAAAAACAAGTGATGCAAATATCATTACCTTCCAGTTCTCCTTGTCCCACGCACAAGCCTGAATTGGAAATGGACTGAAATTCTTTGACGAATGTTGGGTCAATATTCAGAAATCCCCGATCTTAAATAACTTTCCTTTCCGATACACTTTTGAAAATTTTGTGCAAGAATTCGGATTGCTTTCAGTCCCTGAGGGTGGACTGAAGATGGTCCTTTCAGTATCAATCAAATCCAGATGGCTGATTTTTTAAAAATTATAAAACAGAATAGGCCAGTTTTGTTATAACTACATGTGGATAATATTAATTTTAAATATGTTTTCATCAATTGTTGAAAGATTCAGCTTTTCATGAATACCAGGACAGAGATCTTATGCAACCTTTCTCAATTTCCAATCTATGGTGTAATCCAATAAATGCCTCAACAACAATGAGCTAGATTCAATAATAAATAATTTTTTTCCCTGCCACAAGGAAAAAGAATATATTTTGGCTTTCAGTGTAGAAGCCATTAACATCAACAGATAGATTTCAGAAATGGGTTAACAAAAATATAATTCACAATGAAACAGAACATTTTGTTTTCCAGGGAGCAGTTCTAAGCTAGATTTTAAATTTGTAAAATCAAACTTCGTCTTTAAACAATCCAGTGAAATAATCAAATTGTGTTATGACATTTCACAGTTGCAGAACTCAAATACTGTTAACATGGCAACATTTAAGCAGTCATATGTAGTGTGAAGGTATTAAATGACGTTTTCCAGAATAATTTGCCTCGTACATGAGTTAATGCTAATTGTCCAAGCTTAAAAAAATTAATTTGCAGTTCTATTTTACAAATAAAAATCAACATTAAATGTAGACATAAACATTCATTACATACACATCAAATTAATATAATACATTCTTCCCAATATTTAAAAATTATGGCACATTTTTAAAAAAAGCCTAAATATTTAGTTCTTGAAGTTACAGGTTGATTGGTGACTATTTAAACCCTAATTGTAAATGCTAATGTGAAATTGATCTTATGAAAATAAAATAAAGTACTTGATTAAAAACCTCCAAAGTGGTGACATATCTGCACGATTTTTATTTGAGCTGACAAACAAAACATTTACATGAAACAAGAGAATGTCAAATCCTCTATAAATGCATTATCAAATGTATCACTGTCCACAAAATAAATCTGCACACCTTTCAGGTTTGTCCAAAAAGGAGGGATTGGTTGAAGATATTTACTTAGATTTTTTTTTTTAAACTGCAGATTTTTTAAATTACAAAAGATGACAACTGGAAATATCAGTTTGTAAGGTTCCAGTGGAAACTACGTACAGATCAGCTGTTCTATTCAAGACGTGGTTCCGTTTTGTTTAGTTATGGGGTTTATACTGCCTTCAGAGCTTTGGCAATGCAGTTTTTTTCTAAGTGGTAGCATTGCAAATGCTCGTCAGTGTCTTCTTGGAGAACTTTCTCTGTATCTGTCATCTTCTTTTCTATAGTCCTTCGAACGTTCTGGATAGCTACTTTCTTGACGATCATGCTTTCCAGATCGTTTATCAACACCATTTTTTGGGCGGTCTTCTTCACAATTTCTTGACGTCTGAATTTCCCCATGACATTTCTCTCTAGATTTTGATGTTTCACTTCTATAACCATAATGATCATTTCCATCTTTGCTCCTGGAGCTGTTCCTATCATTTTTAGAACGAGAATAGTTTTTTTCATTATCTTTTCTGGATTCAGCACGTTTATCTGAAAAATCTCTGCTTCGATCATGTTCCTTAACCCTCTCACTGCGTTTCTGATCTCGTTCATTCCTCTCCTCTCTATCATATCTGGTTGAGTCATTTCTTCTCTCTCCGGATTGCCTACGAGTTCTGCCACTAATTCTTTCCCGCTCCTCACTGTCGTCTCGATACCTGCTTTCTTGCTCCTTTCTGGATCTCTCCCTCTCGTTTGATCTTTTTCTCGTTTTATCCATTTTTTCTTCACCACGTTCTTGTTTGTTCTGTACTTTCTTGTTCTTTGAATTTAAATCATCTGAATAAAAAAAACATTCAATCAACATAAATATTTTCTTTTTCAGCAGACATTAATCTTTGGTGATCTTTACATTTTTAGATCTCTGGGTTCATTGAAAGTTGAGAATTGCACAATCTCAACAACATAAATTGTACAATCAATGCGTGTAAGGTTGGCATTTATATCCAATGATTTGTCTGGCATATTCCATTTAACAGCTGGTGGTAAATTACAATTTCAATTAAAACTAACAACTGAAATATGCAGTTTTTTTTTAATTGGAAAAAGAACAGTGAAATTGTAAAAACTGACCAAACCTTGAATTTGAATTTTACGAATCTCGCCTCAGCAGAGCTCAAGAGATGGGGATCTCCAGAAAGAGATCTAAAAAAAAGGGCTCAAAGACATAGCAGGATATTTGTCCCAACTCTTCCAAGTTGATATTCTGGACTAGTCCTTGATATCTGTCCAGATATCTTTTGAACTTCAAAATCGCATCCGCTTCCTTCAGCAGCTCATTCCAGACTCAGATTACACGGAGTAAAAAAAAAAGTTGCCCCTCAGGTCCTTCTTAACTCTTGCCCGTCTCATTAAAACTATGTTCTCTCGCTCGAGAGATCATCACACCTGGGTAAAAGACAGCATACACGTTATCCATGCTCCTCATGGTTACAAAAACCTTGAAGGTCAACCCTCAGTATCCCATGGTCCAGAGAATGGAGACCCAACCTTCCTCTTCATCTCAAGCTGTCAAGACCTGGTAGAATCCAAATGAATCTCTTCTACACCCTTTCCAGTTTAATGGCATCCTTCCAATTCCTGGGCAATCAGAACTGCAGAAAGGCCTCCAAGTATGGCTAAAATAATTATTTTTATGCTAAAACAGTCAGGAGCCCAGAATCTCAGATTGGACAAATGGGAATGGACACTATGTTGAGTTTGAGTCAGATCAATAAAAATCAAAAAGCTGATGTGTTGAAAACCTGAAACAAAAAAATGCTAGAAAGTGATCTGAAACATGACAGGATCTCTTGCCGCAGAATGTGTGAAATTATTACCCTGATGTTGAGTTGGAAATACATCACTTTTCTCATTGTTACTGGTTTTAGGTTCTGAAATATCTTATTCAATAACATCAAAAGTAGGGAGTCAAAACATAAATGCCAAGTGGCAGGTTTTGATGACTGGCAAGAAAGTGAACAATGAAGATTGCTAAGGCTTGGGACATATTTCTCCATTCTCTGTTTCAAGATGAATTCAGTGCCATAAACAGGTTGTAAAATCTAGGGGGGAGGGGAGGGGGAAGAGCAGAGACTTGGGGTACTTTCTTATTAAATGGATGTCAAGTCTGAAACTCTTAATGGCTCTTAATGCAAACAAAATTTTCCTGCTGGTCAGTTGCAGATAGAAAATGCGGTTTTGTACCTGAACAAACCTCGAATACAGATGATAACATATAAAAATGCCAATCAGACACAACAAAACTTGCATATAAATGAACTGCTTCTGAGAAAGCTGGAAAAATAAAATCATCTTTTCCAGAAGGGTATTCTATGACTGGCCTAGTTTTATTCAAACTAAGAATACAAAAAGCCATTTCAACAGATTGGTTGCAGTTATTCTAAATTATTGGACAATCTATGTGTACATTTAATATTGCTTCCTTTAAATCCTTGATGACTATTTAATCCCAAAATTTATCAGCATTTATTGAGTTTCCCATCTGCTTTCTTCGATTTCAATCAGATCAAAAGTAGAACTCAGAGAATAATGCCTCAACTCATGGGACATATTGACATGCTTGCTGCACAGCATTATCCTCGTGCAAATTCTTACTACTAAGTACCCCAAGGTATTGAATCATAAAAATAGGCGTATATATGAAGAAAAATTTAGCTGTCTTTATAGAAAATTAAGACAGCCATGAACACTGCAGGGAAAAAAAAAAGCTGGGCAGCAAAATTATTGATATAATCCAGTGTTTTAAAAATATAAATATGAAGGAAGACAATACTTAGTTTGACAGACGACAAATCCATGAACTGCAAAGGCACCTGCTTTTCAGGTCATATCAAACAACTCTCTAGATCTATAAATGTCAACCTTATAGGAGTCTGACCAATAGCTGGTGACCCATTTTGAGTTTTCCCACTTTGTTAAGAAGGGGTTTGATGGCTAAGAATTCAAAGCTAATTTCTGAGAGCTTTTTTTGTGGTTAAGACCCACTTAAAAGCACTGAGAAGGTGGTCACGCAACACTCTCCTTGATCAACTGCATTACGCTTGGTGGTCTTAGATCCTGTAAGAACTTCAATCCAGCAACAATGAAGAACTTGCAATATATTCAAAGTCAATATGGGAAGTAACTCAGAGGTGGTGTTTCCACATTCTCTGGTCCTTGTCGGTAGAGGTAACTGCAGTGGGACTAACCTGGGTGAGTAAATACAATGCAACATACTGCAGATATAGTGTTACTGATGGTAGGAAATACAGATTTTATAAGTATTTCCTCGAAATGTACAAAAAGTAGACTCGATATTCCCCATCCTGAGGGAAGGTGTCCTACAAAAGGGGTTACAATCTCACAACATGGCACCATATTAAGACAAGTAGAAATTCAGACAAAGAATGATGAACCTGAAAAATTCTCTAACCACATAAAGCTGTTGAAGATTTCAGATTTATTTTCAAAGTGCATACATGATATTCACATACAACCATGAGATTCTTTTCTTTCCTGCAGGCACGGCAGAATTACCACTAATTGGTAGTGCAAAAAATAAACTGCGCACACCTTGAGCATGTAAACAATCAAAAGAACTGTAAACAGGCAATGAATGTAAACAAACTGACTGTGTAATAAAGGGAGAGCAAAGAAAATCAATAAAATGCACAAGAGTCCATAAATTAGCCTCTGACGTTGTTGTTGAGGAGTCCGACGGTAGAGGGGTAGCAATCAAGTTCCTGAATACATTCAAGGAGGAAAATTTCCACGTACAAAAGGCATTGGGGATATGATGAGAAAGGATGAATATGGCTTTGGGACAGAGAATCATCAATATTGTTCTAAATAATGGAGCAGACTTCAAAGGCAAATAGCTTGTTCCAAGGATAATTATTCAATGTTTCTGTTATGATGGTAGATAGGGACCAATCTAGTTAGATGCTGTGCCCTGGACATTGTCAAGCTTATTGAAATGGTTTTGGAGCTGCAGTCATTTGGGCAAGTGATCTGTATTCCATGGCACTTCTGATTTATGCACAGTACATCATGGATAATGGCATCATAAAATGAGTCAAGTGCCTAGCCTTTTTCCCTTTCCAAAAATGTTGGGGCATTCTGCTAAAAAGAAATTTGTCCATCACAACAATGTCAAAACAAAATCTCCTGAAGACATTCAATAATTTTATAATTGGAACACTAATCAAATCATATTTAAGTAGGTTTAGAAAAGGTTAAATGACTATCTTTTTGCATTTTTTTGCTGCTTGTCCATTATAAATAAATGATAGAAAACTTCACTTAATATGTATTAGCATAACACTTTTTTTCCCATTTATAGATGTTAACGATTCTCAGTTACAAGGGAAATAATGAAAACTATTCAACTGCTTTTCATTTTTCGAGACAAATAAAATGGAGTAAATGAAAAAAAAATGTCAATTCAAACTAGTTCAAAGCCGAAAATACTCATTATCTGTATGCCGGCATTTTAATCCCAACAGATCGAAGGAGATCTTCAACATGCTCTGCAAGTGAGGAATCAGCTCATTGTCCAGGTGAATAATCTTAATCTACATCTGAATTGCAAGCCTTGAAGAGGTTTTAACCATCAAGGTGAACAGAACTCCATCCACCGAACAGCAACAATGCCCCAATTCAATCATCTCACTTAGACCCAGTATGAGAATAAATTGGTACTTATTCCTTTGGGAATAAGGACAGCAGTTGCCAGTCTCTCGTCATTTCAGTCTCTCAATCTTGGGATGCCCAAGCCTTTCAACGGGAAGACTGCAGTGGCTCAAGGCAACATCTGACCAAACACTTTATCAAGAGCCATGAGAATGGTCTATAAATTGTTGGGCCTGTCACTGATCCAAAAATCTTGAAAATGAAGTTACATGCCTTTACAAAAGACTTCCTTTAATATTTTAACTTCATGATAGCACAAAATAGCACGCCTCAGTTTAACCGCAAACTGAAAACTTCAACATTACAGAGATAATTATCTAATTTCCATGTTTGTTTAATTGCAGCCATAGTGTTTAAAAAATGATATATGACAAAAAAAGAATGGAAGAAACTGAACTTTCCCTTTGTAAAACTTCATTCTCTCATTGCATTTGGACTTTGAGAGGAGGGAAAAAAAAGGAAACTAAAATGAGAAACTCTCAATTTTTACGGGAACATCCCTAGGTTTTTCTCCATTTTCCAGAAATAAAATTCCACAGCAGAGGCCGGAGATGAAGTTGCTTCAGGATTCCCCCCACCCCGCCCCCAAAAGAGTGTAATTAAACTTACATTTCGAACAAGGATCCATAACCCACAATGAACATACCTGCGTCACTGCTACTGCTGGAGGATGAGCTACTGCTAGAAGATCCTGAACTGCTACTGTTATCACTGCTGCTACTTCCAGACTCCGAATCAGATGAAGAATCTGAATCAGAGTCAGACGAGGATGACGAAGAAGAAGAATCTGAAGATTCAACATCTTGCCGCTGTGTCATTATTACTTTTGGTGCATTTTTCAAATGTTCTCTTAATTCATCTCTGATTTGGGGGAAGAACAAAAAGTAGAGTAGTTAATAGTGATTCAAAAATAAAGTGCATGAAGAAACAAAAAAAAGGACATTAATACATACGTTAGTCCTCCAAGACCAATAGAGGTGAAAAAATTGATAGCAAATCGAGTATTGCGTGGATTATCCCTGGGAAAGAGACCTTCAAAGAAAGGCTGCAGTGTTCTGTAATAACAATAACAAGAAAATCCACTAAAAATCAATTTGATTTTAAATAAATAAAAACTTTGAAATAAGATCAAATTATGTTGATCGTATCAATATTATTACACCATTCCCCCTCAAGACTGATGATTTTCGAAAAATGGAAAAAAAAATAGCTGCCATGTACCAACATTTTGTTGAGAAATTGGAGGGATTCAGTGAAAATTCTGTCCATTTCTCTCCATGTATACTGCCAAACCACTGAGACCTCTGACTTCTCAGTATTTGCAAAGGTAAAAGCCTCTGGAGTTTCTTTGGCCCAGATACATTTCTGTTTATCAATTCTTATTATATATTTGTTTAGACATATAGCACCGTAACAGGCCATTTTGGTCCACTCGTCCGTGCTGCCCTGTTTACCCCCAATTATCCTACACCCTCAGTACGTTTTTGAACAGAGGGAGAAGACCCATGCAGACACAGAGAGAATGTATAAACTCCTTACAGACAGCAGGGGATTCAAACCCCGGTTCGGTCCCAATTGCTGGCGCTGTAAAGGCGTTGCGCTCACCACTATATTATCAATGTTTTGTGCATTTAACTCAGGTAATTCCAATTCATTTTGGATGAAGGGCACACAGGGACATATTTGTCCGAACAGTCAACAAAGCTACTGCAACAAACTTCATGTTGATTAAAAATCAACCAATCAAAATACTATCATTGCAATTACTTATATCCTGAAAACATTAATAGACAAATTTAAAATGAACTATCACATATTCTCAATCGTTGGCAAATACAGCATTTTCTTAAAGTACAGTACAGCTCCATTTATCCAAAATCGGATTCTCTGAAATCCTCACTTATCCAAAATTTTTTCAGAGCCAAACTGATCAGGGATTTCTGGCTCCCGGCGGTGGCAGCAGCGGACCCTGGGTTCCCGGCAGCAGCAGCGGACCTCGGGCTCCCGGGCAGGACCGGACCTCGGGCTCCCGGGCAGGACCGGGAACTCAGTGAGGAAGGTCGGTGATCGGCGAAAGCCAGCATTTTTTATCATGAGAATTAAACATTATTTTAATGGTTAAAAGCTTTCCCTTGCTGTTTGCTGTTGTTTAAACACTCTTACAAGTGATTTTCTGTTGCTCGTGGGCTATTTTAAAAAAATGATCAGTTCTCCGAAAAATATGTTTATCTGAAATAAATCCCGACCCTTTTGGATTATCGGAGTTGTACTATATGTGCAAATATATCATTTGAGCAAAAATTAAACATGCATTGAATTATATTTCAGGAGGTTAAGAAACCACATGACTGATTTTCAAAGATTATCTTTTCAAGTTACCTTTATTTGTCATTCATACCATAACGACTAATGCAATGCACAGTAAAGACTAGATAGTTTTTCTCCAGGACCATGGAGAAAACAAATCAATGTTTCAACAACAAATCAATGTTAAAACGTGTCTGAACTGATAATAACTAAAAACAAGACAATTTGAAGAACACAGCATATTGGCGTACTTTGGTAATTTTATCTAGGAGTGAACAATCACAAAATACATCATCATGGAGTTCAGTTCACACTTACACATCCTGTAGTCTTTGATTTAGTTTGGGGAGTCCCATATATTCACAAAGTTCTTGAAAAAGTATCTTTACAAAGATTCTGCTGGAAGATGTTGTCGTTTCTTCACTTAAATGAATACATTCGAGTACCTACAAATTTGCCAGGAAACATGAAGTCTGCTGTTTAATTGACTATTTTTAAAATCCCTTTTCACCCATCCTTAAGCAATATTTTAAGTATTCAATAAGTAAAAATCTTAAAATGAGTTCTATAACCCAAGAACATTATCTATTTTCAAAATGGAAGATTTAGGAGAGAGCAAGAATCAGTTTACAGACATAAAATTCTGTATTTGAATTCATTAATTTAAACTAGTTTGGCAAGGGGAAGGGAACCAGAATGTGAGGGCAGAATGTGAAGGATAGTCAATTGGAGGGTTTGAAATGTGTTTTCCAATGCAAGGAGCATTAGGAATAAAGAAGATGAACTTGGAGCAATGATCAGATCGTGAATTATGCTGTTGTGGCTGTTACAGAAACTTGGTTGATGCAAGGAGAGAATTGGCTGATGCAGGTACTAGGGTTTAGAAATGTTAAAAGGAATTGAATGGGGGGTATAAAAAGCCTGGGGGGGGGGGGGGGGGGACAAGAGAGAGTGCATTAGTACTCAGGGATGGTACCACAGCTCCAGAAAGGGAGGACGCTGTGGAATAAGTGTCCACTGGGTAGGTGAGTTTGGAAAGGTCCTGAATAAATACTTGGCTTCACTATTCACCAAGAGAAAAGGTGAGGTCGGAATAGGACAGGCTTATGTGCTGGACCATGTTGAGATTAAGAAAGAAGAAGTGTGGATCTTCTTAAAGATGTTAGGATTGGTAAGTCCATGGGACCAAATGAGATTGACCTCAGATTGCTATGGGAAGGGAAGAGATTGCTCAGATGTAAGAGATGATCTTTGCATCCTCCTTAGTCACAGGGGAAGTGCCAGAGGATTGGAGAATGGCAAATATGGTACTTTTTTAATAAAAGAGAGAATCCTGGGAATTATAGACAAATTAGTCTTACATTAGTGGTAGGTAAACTATTAGAGAGGATTCTTAAGGACAGGATTTATGAGCATTTAGAAAAATGGTCTTTTTGGAGATAGTAAACATGGATTTATGAGGGGAACATTGTGCCTCAGGAGTCTAATTGAGTTTTTGAGGAGATAACAAAAGAAATTGATGAATGTAGGATGGCAGATGTGGTGTATATGGATATTAGTAAGGCATTTAATGTCGTCCCCCTTGGGAGACTGGTTTATAAAGTCGTGGAACCTTGGCTGTGTGGATTCAGAATTGGCTTGCCTGTATAAATCAGAGAGTAGTAGTGGATAGAACGTATTCTGCCCGGAGGTCAGTGACTCATGGAGTTCCGAATGGATCTGTTCTGGGCCCCTGCTTTTTGTGATTTTTATAAATGACCTGATTGAAGAAGAAGAGGGATGGGTCAATAAGTTTGCAGATGATTCGAAGGTTGAAGATGTTGTGGATAGTGTTGAAGATTGTCGTATGTTTCAACAGGATAATAGATAGGATGCAGAGCTGGGCAGAGAAGTGGCACATGGAGTTAAATCTGGAGAAGTATAAGGTGGTGCATTTTGGTAGGTTAAACGAAGGTAGAGTACATGGTCACTGGTAGGATATTTAACAGAGAGGAAGAAAAGAGGGATGTTGGGGTCCAAATCCATAGATCTCTCAAGGTTGCCTTGCAGGTTGATACGATAGTTAAGAAGGTCTATAGTATGCTGGGCTTCATATTGAGTTCAAGAGTCATGAGATAATGTTGGCGCTCTATAAATCTCTGGTGAGACTACACTTAGAATACTGTGCTCAGTTCAGGAAGGATGTAGAAGCTATGGAGAGGGAGCAAAGCAAATTTACCAGGATTGGAAATTATGTCTTATGAGGCAAGGTTAGCAGAGCTAGGGATTTTTTCTTTGGAGCAAAGAGGTGACCTGAGGGTCTACAAGATTATGACAGGCAAAGTGAAGTGAGTTAAGTTTAGGGGAGACATCAGGGTTAAGTTTTTAGACACAAGAGTTATGGGGCCTGCAATGCAGGGTTAGTTGTGGAGGCTGGATCAATAGGGACATTTAAGAAATTCTGAGACAGACAAATGGTTGAAAGAAAAATAGAGAGTTCTGAGGTAGGGAGGGTTCAGTTTTTTTTTTGGTAGGTATATATCCCCATTTGACCACCAGCATCAATGCCCCTACCCACCTATCCCCATTGACATCCCCATCCACATCTCTACATCCCTACCCACCCACCTATCTACCTCTACATCCCAAATGGTCTGTACTGTGCTATAATGTTCTCTGTTAAGTGGAGACCATGTCAATGTTTGAAGTCTGATTAAATATATAAAACACGATAGAGGAAAATAAAGGAACTTGGATAGAGAAAGAGTAACATTATGATTATTGTTTGGAAGGAAGTAAAAAATAAAAATTGTCAGATTGTGGAACAAATACTTTTATCTATTTATTCTTTTCATTAAAAAATCCAATTTTGTAATAGACAGGGTCAATCTTGGTCAACGTGAAATTTTCAATGGGTTCCAACATATAAAGTTTTAGAAGAAGATTCAAAGAAAAAACAAATAATGGAATATTGTCAATGGCTATGACTTACACTCCAAGGAATCGAATCTGTGTACAGGAGGTGTGCAAACATCTTTGCTACATTGCGTAGTTTGTTTGTTTCTAAACGATGTATAGTTTCATACTGCTCTTTGTATATTCCTTCAAAAGATTCCATATAATCCTTCTTCAACATGCAAAAGCGCTGCAATTATATGGAAATCAAAACAAGTGTGAAGCAATACAATTCCTCATTCAACAGAATACAAGTTCTGCAGATTATATTCGGAGGGATATTTAATATCATTACATTTTATGGACTGAAATATATCAATGGTGAACAATTTTAATAGCAGTCATTCTTAATACGAGTTAAATGCTTCATATTTAATTGTTTACTGTCACTGTACTGAGAGACAGTGGAAAAACTGTTTTCTGCACTATCCAGTCAAGTTAACTATCCTCGAGGAGTATAACAAGTGGTGCAAAAATAAAAGTACATAGTGCAGAGAAAAAGTTCACTTTAAAAGAGTGCACAGGTGACCAAATTTACTATTCAATAGTCTTATAATACAGAAGAAACTTTACTTGAATCTGATGGCACGCATTTTCAAACTTGAATATCTTCTCTGACAGGAGAGAGAAGATAGTGTGACCGGGGTGGGACAATATGATAACCTGAGCTATGTTCACAACTGTAAAACTTTTGGCAGTTTTGGGCACAGCAGTTTCTGTACCAAGCTGTGATGGATTCAGACAGGAATTGGTGCTCTATAAAATTGGTAAGAGATATTGGAGACATAATGAATTAATTTGGGGTTCTGAGAAACTCGGTGTGCCTTCTTGGCCATAGCATCTACATAGATGGACCTTAAGAAAAGATTATGGTGCCATTGACATTAAAAAAAACCAATAAATGCATCTATCATCTCCACAATTAATGCAATGATACAGAGTGGGGTGTGTGGTCCACTTGCTTCCTGAAATCAATGACCAACTCTTTTGCTTTTTTGACATTGACAGGTTGTTCTGACAATGCCTTTGGACTATATCTCCTTTCTGCATGCGATCTTACCATTGGGTGAGATGCACCTTACAACAGCTGTGTCATCTGTAAACTTTGAAATGGAGCAGTTGGCCAGTCGTGAGTGTACAAGGGATATTGCAAGGGGCTGAGAAGAGCAAGGGTCTTGCGAGCCACCAGCATTTCAGATTATTGTCAAGTAGGTATGGTTTCCAAGTCAGCAAATGAAGGATCCAGTTACAGGACAGATGTGCTGAACCCAAGGTCCAAGAACTGAAAGACTAGTTCAAACAATGGCGCTGAAGGCAGAGCAATGTAAATTAACAGTAGTCTGCCAAAATACATGACAATATTTACATTGAATGACTCACCCCAGCCAAGAGGCCAAAAAATTTCTCATATGTTCTTTGTTGTGCACAGCAATCTAGAATCATGTTGCATAGTTCTTTCTGTGAAAAGAAAAACAGAAGAGAATAAAGCAGGTTTGATGTTTTTTCTATCAAAACACTAAGTTGGCCATGCAAACAAAATAGGGAAAACAAAACCAAATAATAGAAACATTGGAGAATAAATTATTTTATGGAGCCAAGTTATGAAACACAAGCTCGATTTATTATTTCAAAGTTCAATTCGCATCATATTTACGCACAAGTTGTAATCCCGCCATTCGGAAATGTTAAATACGATTCTGGTCATTCTTTTAGGTTATGAGTTGTCACGAGAACAAGCAGGTAAAATTCAAATTCATGAAAATATTTTAAATCCGCAAATTTATAATACCTTTTTCACAGCATTTATTTGATAACTGAGTTTTAATGGCAATTAGGTCTTGCAGTTGTCAACCCTTTCCATTTTTAATTGTGGACACAAACTACAGCAAAGTGTCAATAATTCATTCTTTAATATTGTGGATTCATTGAGTGTACATTCCTTTAAGTGTACTGGGGCCCGAATGCCACAAACTTTTTATACTCACCAGGATCTCATTCTTGCACTCTCTTTAAACTCGCCTGGATCATTGTAAAATATATTACTACCATACAGCATCTCAATACATCAATTAAAATGTGCCGGTGAATTAGTTGGGATAATCGCCAATAGTCTGGAATATCTGCCAATCTCACAGTAAAGTTCTTGCATTGCTCTATGTTTGAAATATGACTTGATTAAATACCTTCAATTTACTTTGCAAAAACAGAACCTGTCCTTAAGGTCCGACCCCCCAGCACAATACACAATCTTATATTTTCAGTTTCAGGCACTGATGGTCCTCCTATACATTCCCTGCGCTTTGATTATGTCTGATTTCTATTCAATAAAGGGCAAGATGCCGCTTTACTTGCCCATTCAGAGCCAGCTCTTCAGCGCTTGACGTCCTGCTTTGCAGAAACTGCCAAAATGTTTGGCCTGGAAGTCAGCCTGAAGAAAACTGAGGTCCTCCATCAGCCAGCTCCCCACCATGACTACCAGCCCCCCCACATCTCCATCGGGCACACAAAACTCAAAACGGTCAACCAGTTTACCTATCTCGGCTGCACCATTTCATCAGATGCAAGGATCGACAATGAGATAGACAACAGACTCGCCAAGGCAAATAGCGCCTTTGGAAGACTACACAAAAGAGTCTGGAAAAACAACCAACTGAAAAACCTCACAAAGATAAGCGTCTACAGAGCCGTTGTCATACCCACACTCCTGTTCGGCTCCGAATCATGGGTCCTCTACCGGCACCACCTACGGCTCCTAGAACGCTTCCACCAGCGTTGTCTCCGCTCCATCCTCAACATCCATTGGAGCGCTTTCATCCCTAACGTCGAAGTACTCGAGATGGCAGAGGTCGACAGCATCGAGTCCACGCTGCTGAAGATCCAGCTGCGCTGGGTGGGTCACGTCTCCAGAATGGAGGACCATCGCCTTCCCAAGATCGTGTTATATGGCGAGCTCTCCACTGGCCACCGTGACAGAGGTGCACCAAAGAAAAGGTACAAGGACTGCCTAAAGAAATCTCTTGGTGCCTGCCACATTGACCACCGCCAGTGGGCTGATAACGCCTCAAACCGTGCATCTTGGCGCCTCACAGTTTGGCGGGCAGCAACCTCCTTTGAAGAAGACCGCAGAGCCCACCTCACTGACAAAAGGCAAAGGAGGAAAAACCCAACACCCAACCCCAACCAACCAATTTTCCCCTGCAACCGCTGCAATCGTGTCTGCCTGTCCCGCATCGGACTTGTCAGCCACAAACGAGCCTGCAGCTGACGTGGACTTTTTACCCCCTCCATAAATCTTCGTCCGCGAAGCCAAGCCAAAGAAAGAAAGGGCAAAATTCACCATCCACAATCAACTAGATTTTAATTACCACTTTCAAAAATGAACCAAGTTTGTTGAAATTTAGTCAATGTTGTGGAGGTCAGTTTACTTGCATCAAAATCAAGGTTAAAGTATCATAGAATAAAACCATGATGTGATTTATGA
This sequence comes from Narcine bancroftii, assembly GCF_036971445.1. Classification (NCBI taxonomy): domain Eukaryota; kingdom Metazoa; phylum Chordata; class Chondrichthyes; order Torpediniformes; family Narcinidae; genus Narcine; species Narcine bancroftii. The sequence goes on from NC_091472.1 coordinate 308,106,712, forward strand.
CCAATTACTATTTGGGCCTAGTCTTATTGTGAGTTGTCAGAATGATATAACAGAGTTGCATTAAAATGGATAAACTTGCACTCGACAGACTTGCAAACAAAAATAGTATTTGGTGAGCTGCTCTCTATCAAGGGCAGATTTAAGTACAATTGACCCAATTTATTCTGGGCTGGGTGGAAAATAGTCAAACTCCCAAACTCTGATCTTTCCTCTTATACAATGTTAGATAGAATCAAATTTGAATGTAACGTCCAGACAGATTAGTTTACCTGTTCGAACTCCAGAATGACAATGTGAGCAAGATTACAAATGACTTCTAATTGCCACAGTTACTGCATGCTAATATAGTCATTTTTAAGCATTCTGGAAGGATTTGACCGATTCTAATGTTTTAATCAAGAGTGGCATTTTTCTCCTGTCATACCTCATTTCATCTTGAAAACTCCAATTAAAATGATGAAAAATACGGGTCATTTTTCATATTATTATGCAAGGAAAACATTAAATGCAAGTCCAAAATTGGCCCAAAAATCATAAATAGGAGAGAAGTAAAATTAGAGCAAGTATGACAACATTTTCAGCTAGATGTGCAAAACAATATCCAACATCACAAAACAAATCCAAAAGGATTTGCACCAAGTGGAATCTTATATTTATAAGGGGCTACTTTTAAACTTACTTTTTAAAGCAAAATTATTTCAAAGAATCAGGATGATTAGAGCAGAAAAGGATGATATCCTGCTTACTCTCTCTGAGTGAGCCAACTTGTCTACTCCCACCTTCTCCAGCAACTACAGTGTGGCCCCATTATAACGTGATCATTGGGGCCCATAAAATCTCATCATGAAAAAACCGGGGTCACACTAAATCAGGGTTTCAATAAATTGTTATTGCAGTTGAAGTTAAAGCACCAAATTAATTTTTAGTAAACTAGAAATGGCAATTTTGCTGGCAGGAAACAAAAAGCAAGCAACACAGAATGCTCACAGCTTAATGCTGCTCGGCAGCATGTTTAAACACATTTCAAAGCAGCAAGAACTACATTCATGGAGTGAGCACTTGCAACTCTGCCCCGTCGTCTGTCAGTAATAAGTGGCAGATGGGTGAACTCAACATTCGTCGTAGTGTCTTGAATCTCTGCGACGCAAGAACACACTTACCTGACCTAATGATCCAATACTTGCGTTTGAAGCATTGGAGTGTAATTAGCATGCAAACAGGCCCTCCGTGTGCAGATATAACGCGATGTCCAATGACTCATTGAATTATATCTGAATTTGTGTTAAATTGGGGCACATAAAAATCAGGGTTTCACTGCATCTCTTTCCATTTCCCTGCAAATTCTACCCCTATATTAGGCAAAACATTACGTTCCTGAAAAAAAGCCATCAGCAGATGGCTACAAACTCAAAAGCAAAAAAAAAACTCATTAGAAACTGAGTGCGGAAATTCAGTCACTGCTTATTGACACAGAAGACTCTGCAATACCATTTGGTGGCTATCATACACTTAACTGGTGAAAGTTCTAATATCATTCGAAAAATTACACAATTAAATTCTCTCAAAATACAAAAGATAACATGTATTACACCATATTTTGAATCCAGGCTTAACCAATTACACCAAAACTTTACTATATCAGCATCTCCACAGTTAACCCTGTCCCCACTTGAAATTGTTTACTTTGACAGGCGTTCTGGTTACAGTGTAGTTTGGCTTATCAGTTTTCCAAATTCAACAGAATTCTACTGATTGTAGTTTCAAGATAACAAAATACCAAAATAATCAAAAAAGAATTTAATTTTGAATGTCATCCCTATAAGTGCTCTTTAATATGGACTTTTTTCTTGCAGTATTTTTAGTCATAATTTCAACAGCTTCCTGGAATGTCTTACAGTACAAGCAATTCATAGACATTTTCATTAGGCCCTTTCAAACTGCCGTGTGAAATGGGCCCGGTTAGCGCCCCAGTTACACAGCAGTTAGAAAGCGTCTGACCCATTCAACCCCATCAGAATCCAATCGGGTCCCTGACCTACCTAGTTAAACTTAGAGGTCGCGACCACAGGCTATTTGAAAACGAAAATGAGCGACCTACTTATTCCAGTGATGCGTACGTACGTCACTGGGCAGCTAGCATCTGAACATCCAGTAGTACTTCTGGTGAGTACATGACATGTCATTGCAGGGCTGGATCCCCCATAAATTGCTGGGTTGGCGATTTAATGGGTCGATCTCCCTGCAATTTAAAAGGTGCTTCCAACACCTTGACCCAGTAATTGCGCCTGGGTCCCAGGAGGGCTACCCAGGTGCTGCAGTTTAAAAGAGGTTAGGCTAGAGTCGTAAATTAAAAGTTGTAGGTTTCAATCTTACTCTTGCTTAAGAGGTCTCTCACGTGCAACATTTACCCACCAAAGTTGTGATAATCTCAAAACAATTTCTTGGAAGCACATGAAGGATCTTGTATTTTATACCATTTGAAGAAATAATTCTTAGAAATATATATATATATATATATATATATCCGCCACAATCACTTGGTACTTCATAATATGATACACTGGCAAGTCCATCTGGCAAGATTTCTCAGAAAGGCAAAATCAAAATGCTTTTTTTCTGCTCAAAATTTTGAGACTTTATCAATGAAAAAGATCAGTTTATAATTTATAAAAGATCATGAAAAAGATCAGTTTATAATTCTAAATAGTTCCACACCTGCCCTACCAATTCAGAACTCGGCAAGAATCAGGATTTCAATTATTTCAACTTTCAGAAAATGTGAAGTACTCGAACTTTCCTAAATTCAGGCTCTTTTATCAACACATATTAAAAAGGCACAGATTCCTCAGATCATTCAACATTAACACCTGAAGTTGCAAACACACGTAAAAACAAATTTTCATCATATTGAAATGGGCACATGTCGGACAAACAAATGGGGTTTTTAAACTTTGAGGAACACATTACAAAAATATACAGTGCACTCCATAATGTTTGAAACAGAGACACTTTTTTTCCCCCCTTTATTTGCACATGTGGTCTCCAGTTTTAAATATGTAATCAAAAAATTCACATGTGATTAAAATGCACATTCCAGATTTTATTCAAAGTTTTTGGAATACATTTTGATTTGACCAGGAAGAAATTAAAGCACTTTTTATATATGATCCCCTCATTTCAGGGCACCATAATATTTGGGACATAACAATGCATATCTATTAGTCATGTTTAGTACTTTGTTGCCTATTTCTTGCACACAATCATTGTTTGATTTCTGTGATTCATAGACATCACCAGGTGCTCAGTATATTCTCTGGTGATGCTCTTCCAGGCCTCTACTGCGGCCATTTCAACTCCTGCTTCTTTCAGGAGCTTGTCTCTTCAGCATATGGAAGGCAGGCTCAATTGAATTCAGATCAGGTAACTGACTTGGCCATTCAAGAATTTTCAAGCTTTTAGCTTTGCAAAAACTTTTTTGTTGCTTGAGCAGTACGTTTGGGATCATTGTCTTGCTGTTGGATGAAGCACCATCAAATGAGCTTGGAGGCATTTGCTTACACTTGAGCTGATATTTCTGTACTCCTTAGAATTCATTTTGCTACTCCCATCAGCAGTTATATCATCAATGATAATTGCGCCAGAACCTATGGCAGCCATACATGCCCAGACCATAACACCCGCACCACGTTTCACAACTGAGGTGGTGTGCTTTGGACCTTTATGCCTCCACATTTTACTTTCGCCATTCCTCTGATACAAATTATCATCTGTCCACAAGACATTTTCCAGAATACTGAAGGCATTTTTAATACTTCTTGGCAAACTGTAATCTAGCTATCCTCTTTTGGTGTTTGTCATGTGGTGTAATTGCAGTGTAGTCTCTGTAGTTCTGTTCGTGAAGTTTTCTGCTGACAGTAGTATGGACACATCTGCACCTGCCTCCTAAAGAGTGTTTCTGATCTGTCGCACAGGTATTTGGAGATTTTTCTTCATTATGTGGAGAATTCTTCTGTCCTCAGCATTGGAGGTCTTTCTTGGTCCACCAGTTCACTTGCTAGTATTGAGCTCAACAGTATGCTTAATGACATCCCAAACTGTTGATTTCGGTGATCCTTAGGTTTGTGCGATGTGTCTTACTGTTTTATTCCTGTTGTTCAGCCTCATAACGGTTTCTTTGACTTTCATTGGGCACAAACCCTGGTCCTCGTGTTGAAAAATTGAAACGAAAGACTTCAGCGATGATCAAAAGCTTAGAAGCAAGCAAGCTGAGATCTCTTATGAAGCAATTAAATATACCCGAGAAATCACAAACACCCGTGAAACCAAATATCCCAAATATTATGGTGGACTGAAATGACATAAAAAGTGCTTTAATTTCTACACGATCAAACCAAAATGTACACAAATACTCTTTAATAAAATCTGGAATGTGCATATTAATCACAAGTGAATTCTTTATTTACAAATTTAAAACTGTAGAGCACAGGGACAAATAAAGGAAAAAAACACATCTGTGCCCCAAACATAATGGAGGGCACTGTATATCCACAAAAATGTATACATTACAAAATAGTATGAAAGTACATTTTGTTTTAGTAGCTCAATGTTCAGGGATAAGATTGCCTGTTCCGTTTGTCAACTTACTAATTTCTTAAGAGCACAAGGGTCCCAGTTAAGAGTGGTCAAGTGTGAACAGCAAAAATGCTATTCCTATCCCAGGACACTGAATGGCTAATTTAATGGGACGCAAGTGTAAAAGTGGCTACTGCTGCAGTTCTGGAAGGAGTAAAACACTTTCCACTGCATAAAGAACCTTGCTTGGGCCTGAGATGATGTGACTAAACAGTGCATGAATGGTATAAGGAAAAAAAAATACTGAAATGCCATGTGCATGACTTTAAGGGATTTGAAAAAGATGATGAGATTGCAAGGATTAATAGAGCTGTTGTTGACATGGTAAATAACAACTTGAACCTAGACACAGATGATGAGGACGTGGAAGAACGAGAGGTGGCTCCTGAAGAACTAACAAAACAAATTATAGGAAGGATATAGATGAGGTGGAGAGGGTGCAGAGAAGATTTACAAGGATGTTGCCTGGCTTAAAATACACAAGAGTACAGAGAAAGATTGAAGAGGTTAGGACTTTATTCCTTGGAACGTCGACAGTTGAGAGGGGATTTGATAGAGGTGTTTAAAATTATGAAGGGAATAGATAGACTAGATGCAAGTAGACTCTTCCCCTTGAGAGCAGGGGAGGTTGAAACAAGAGGACACAAGTTGAGGGTAAGGGGGCAAAATTTTAGGAGAAACATGAGAGGATGTTTCTTCACTCAGAGAGCGGTGGCTGAATGGAATAATCTTCTGGAGGAAATAGTTGAGGCAGAGTCAATTCTTTCATTTAAGAGGAAGCTGGATATATAAGAGGGGGTTGGAGGGTTATGGGCAGAGAATAGGCATTGGCGAGGTCCAGGAATACCACATGAAGATCTGTTCACTCCCTCTTTAAGACATGGATCTGAGGCCGGATAGTGCAAGCATATTGCTGGAGAAGCTCAAGATCCCTGCCTTCTGGATTGATTTATCAATTAGATGGTGTGACCAAGTATTTGGAGGGGGCTTGGAAGGAATTGCTAGAACAGTTTGCACACACACATTGTAAAAACAGAATATTTTGCAGGGTGCTTTTTGCAAGAGGCAACAAAATATCAACATACAGCTTGCCTGGAAACATGTGATCTTTGCAAGCAAGAGAACAGTTTTGCTCTCAGAGGGAGGGTGTGAAACAGAGAGAGAGGAGACAGAAATCAGTTCCAGAGGGACAAGCTGGCAAACTTTGGAAGGCTGCCTGGTCAAAGGAGAAGACTGGCAGTCTGAAAGGTGACCTGAAAAACCCTGAAGGGGGCAAGTTTCGTCAGCAAGACTGATTGAGAAGGAATCATTTGTGGATGTCCTGGAAAAGGAATCTCTCTCTGAAAACCAGCAAGAACCCTCCTGAGTGGTAACCATTTGCCTGTGAAACACCAGTCTGGTGAACTTTGTTACTGCTAACTTCTGTGCACAGTACAAGAATTGCCTGCAACCCGTGAGCTTGGACTGCTATCCAAAGAACTTTTCTAAAAAAATTTACATTACACACACCTGCGTTTAGTCTTTGAGGGGGGGGGGGGGGGATTAAGTAGGTTAGGTAGATTAAGTATTAAGTTAAAGTTTAATTTTGTTTTCTTGTTCAAATATAATTAAAAACTAAAATAGCCCTGTGTTGTGGGGCATATCTATTAGTGCTGGTTTTTGGGGTCCTCTGGACTCCGTAACAATGGTTTCTTTGCAGATATCTTGACAGCCTATGTGACATCACACTAAAGAAGATTTTGCCCCCAAGGAGGCTTATCTGGCAGAATTGGCTGATTTCTGATGAACCCTTTTCCTTTGAAACGGGATTCTTCCCGCTCTCTGCCAGGATGTTGGTATCTCCTGGTTATGCCATACTACCTGCATGAGCCTTCAGAGGAAATGCAAGACACCTCATGAATTTTTGTAGAGCATTTATGGCACTCCATTGGGATCTGGGACTGATGTAGCCCTTGCTCTGTGCACAATTTTCTCCACCTCACTCCATCCAGGTGGGCTTATAGCAAGTTGGTGTTCCGGTGGCATGTCAGGTGGGGTGGTGATCTCTTTGTGGCTTTAATAATCTGTGTGGAGCTTTTCCAAGTGTTTTTCCAGTTCTGCCCAAGACAGAGAGAATTCCACTCTTCTCCCTTAACCTTGTAAAGAGACCCTTCACAAACTTGAAGGGATCTTTATAGAAGCTTGTTCTTGTCTACTACTTCTTCCTGCGCTTTCTTACCAGGTTCTCAGCTCTCCTCAGTGTTGGAAGCCTGCTCTGGATATTTGCTTGCAACAGGTTTATGCCTTCCTTCTCCTCTTCTGTGTCCTTGCTCCTCTGTTTCTTCAGCTGCCTCCTCTCTGTGATCAGACAACAGATCTTCTTCTGCCTCCTGGATTAGTGGGGATCATCAGTGTCGTCTTCTTCCTCTCTTACACTCCAAAACGCTCTGCCCCATAGCTACATATTGATTCCACATTCTTTCCGACTTCTTCATGGTCTTGCCTCTGAGCACTGTGACAGATTATGTTATTTTTTATATTGTATATAGATTTGTTTTAAAGGAGATAAATTGTGGGGTTTTTTTTCAAGTGTAGGTCACAAACACAAAAACTTCATTACACAGATCTCATTTAAAATGCCAAAGCTCTGCTTAAGCCAGACAGTCCAGGCTCCCAATGGACACTGCTTTACTGAAGGACTTCACAAGTAAGGGTTAATTGAACATGCTGTGGAGTAATACACAATTGTTTTGGAAAGCAACAGATGAACAGACTCAGAAGACTGTGTGCCGCAATCTGTCCGAATGCAGTTTGCTATTCTCAGAAGATCATGTGGTTTGGGGGGGGGGGGGGGGGGTGGGGGGTGGGAGGGAGAGAGAAGACCAAATTGGCTTTCTCTAAAAGACAGAGAGAGAGAGAGAGAGAGAGAGAGAGAGAGAGAGAGAGAGACTGCTAGTTTTCTGCAGTGGCTTTTGGAAGCTTGTTTGTAACCCCATTTTGAAGACGGGTTATATGTTCTTAGTTCAGCTTATTCAAAGTCCTTGTGGTCCATACAAGAGGAGATGGCCGGCTGTATAATGTTTCACCTGAGATAAGGGAAACAGAAAGGGAACTCTGTGGTGACCTGAAAAAAAGAGGTCATCATTTGAAAAATCCTGATGGGGCAAGTTTCTCGGCAAGACATTGAAGTAGTTCATCAGAAGGGATCAGTTTGTGTGTGTGTCCAACGAGCAACAAATCTCTCTCTGAAAGCCATTTACCTTTCAAGTGCCAAGGCCTCATAAACATTAAACTCTGTGCACAGTATAAGAATTGCCTGACACTGGTGAACTTGGAGGAGTGAGAAGAGAGATTGGATTCTGAATCAAAGAACGTTTCTGAACTGACACACACATTACATACATGTGCGCTTAGAATTAGAAGGGGGTTGTTAGATTAAGTTAATCGTAATAAGTTAAAGTTTGATCCTGCTTTTATGTTTAAAGAAAATTAAAAGTAACTTTTGGTTAAGTGACCATTTGTCTTGGTGAATTTCTATTGCTGCTGGGTTTTGAGGTCCTCTGGGCTTGTAACATTATCTCTAAGATGTTGCAGAGGTCAGCATTGACCTCCCCCCACATTGCCTTCTCGCAGGAGAATGGGACCGAGGGAATATGTTCCAGGAGCCCTGGAAGTGAATTTCAGCTTCAAATCAACACAAATGAAATTCATGGCAAATGAGGGATTAGGTGAGAGGTGGTAGTTTGGATGAATATGTAGATGAGGAATTTAGGTCCAGATAATTGAGAACCAATTTCTACTGCACAAAGCAATGACCAGTGTAAAGCACCGAAGTCAGTAGCTGGGGAATGGATTTTGTTGTACAGAAAAGACAATGGGATAAAATTAAATTGACCACACAAAAAAAACAAGCAGAGCAGATGAAGTGTTCAATCTGCAATGGACCCAAATGTACAAAATTCATGTAAAATAAAGAGGATAAGCAAAAAATCTTATTCAATCCATTAGAATACAATAAGAATCAAATTATTTCAATTGACTGTTGACACAGTTAATGCAAAACAATCTTGAGACCACACTTGAAAACAACATTTGTAATCCTACAATTCTTAGACTTTGATATAGTTTATAACAAATAACTACTTATTTTTCTGACCTCCATAACCTCTATGTTCTATCTCCTACCAAAGATATTATTTTGGTTTCATCATTGATTAATGTTAAAGGACTTGAAAATGCAGCTTTGGCTAATTTTACTCCAACAATAAAATTCCCCTGGCTGGATCAGAAAAATGTAACATATGAAAATCAATACTCACGGTTTGACTTTCAGGAAATTCCATCTTTAATAATTTATGAGCGCACTCTTCAAAGTCCAAACTATAAAATACAACACAAGGTGTCATTATAAAAATAGCCAAAGATATGCTTCAGGCCAAAATTTCGACTCCTTTTGCTTTCTTGGGCTGCTGCATGACGGCTGCTGAGTTTCTCAAGCACTGTTATGTACTGCATGTAACCTTGACATTTGCTGACTTCTGGTTTATCTCCAATAATATGACCTCATCTTAACTTCTATTCAATGTGTAAATATATAAAAATAAGAGATGGAGGTGAAACAAAAACAATGAACTTTATCAATGAATAATGACACGATCTTCACTTTTTTAAATAAAATATTCTTGTCCAATATATCAACTGCTCAAGATCTTATGCGTTTGCAGCTTGATTAACCGTTCATAGCATCCTGGCCTCAATACAATTTACTTTTTGAAGTCCATTTCCATTTGAGATGCAAAACAGTTTTGTATATTACTCTTACCCAACTCCTGCCCTGAAATACCATACCAATCCTCTGGCCCAAAATCAAGTATTTTATTACAGTCCAGATGTTAGTCCCTCCTGATGCCAGTTCAGAAGGATGCCCCCAAAAAAGTACAATTAACTCAAAATCTTATGATGACGATGTCATCCAGTTGATTAATTTGAGAGTAATTAACTGCATGAACCAAACCGCAGGTTTTATTTTCATAGCTTGATTAATGCTAAAATGCTCTATCCTTATATCCCTACGCTCTGAAGTGTTTCCGATAAATGTATTCGGACCTTAAACTGTCGTCTATTTAAAATCTTGTACAATGTCACATTGATAACTTTCAGTGTAACATTTCAAATTCTATTTCATTTACTATTATGTTTCCACCTGCCATTAAATATACAACTACAAATCAAAATTCCCCTTGCCTCCATGTGCCAACAGCTGCTGCTTCTTTCCAACTGATACTTTGACTAGTATTACTCGATACTTCTTTACACAAAACTGCGTCAAAAATTATGCAAATACTTCCTCAACTCCAGAAATAATAAATGACGACATTTGGAGGAAGGAATAAGAAACAAAGATCAACATTGAAATATGTGATTTGTACTGTATACTATTTGCTTCAGTATCCATGATTACAACTTTCAAGTCGTTTGACACCATCCAGGAGAGGCGATGAGTGCCTTAGGCTGGAGAGTACTTCACTTGTGGAAGGGTACATTTTCTAAACACAAATGTCTAATTCTGGACTTTATTTCCAAACTACCACAATGATTTGGTTGGGATGCAATAAAAGTTAGAAACTCATGCAAAGTTTCTAGTCCCGCATTCTGGTGAGAGAATGTCGTACGGTAAACATTATGTGCTATCAATGATGCATGTAGACACAGGAACTCACAAAAACTAAAGCAACACTTGAGATCAATTGAAAACATATCCAGTGACTCAGCAACACAAGTAGTTATGCACCTGCTCCTATGTTCTACGAGCTAGCGAATGAATGCTTCAGAAGAACCTTTTCCATGCTGTGCAACTCAGAAGACAAATCAAAATAAAACCAAGATTATCAAACCCTGGTTCAATCTGGAAACTGGTCTGCTGGAAGCAGCAAATGCCAGCACAGGACTACATACAACGAATAGAGCTGAGCAGCCCTACAAACAATGCCCGAGCTAAAACTCTGGACTTTTGCCACATGGCTTCACCTTGAAATCTCCAAGGTCAAGTTTGATAAAATTCAATCTACTAAAGAAATGACCCAGAGCACTGAAATGGAGCCAAATATTTTTAAAACCAAGAACCTGTAGGTGGAAGCTCTGAAGAATTGGGACCGAGAACTAGATGTGTGCATTCAACACAGTCAGTAGAGTGGCCAACACATGGCCATCTACCCAACAAAATGGAAAGTTGCTCAGACGTGACTGTTGCAGGCTTCTGTTATTTTTTAGTAAAGTTACTTTGGAGGGGTTGGAACAGGGAAAGACACTCGCAGATCATAACATATTATCTGGCACATAATTCAAAGCTGTAAACAACATTACTGTTCTCAATTGAAAGACTATAACAATGGATATTTACTCAAGAAGACATCTGTTCAGAGAGAAAGACATCTGCTTCTGACTCTGGATTTTGGGAAATTGAAACTGAAAACCAATATTGATCAAGCAAGTCATGTAATTGGGACACAAAAAAAACCCAGCATTTAGTTCATCAGAAAGTCAACTGGACATAGAGGTCCCTTCTTTTGAGGACATTAATTGGACATGTCAATATAATTAAGTTGAATATCCTACCAAATTTTGATATATTTTTCAAGCTGTACTGATTTTTATTCCCAAATTCTTTTTTGATTCACTGGACTATCTCATTTCTTCTTTTATATGGAAAAATAAGTGTCCCCATCTTTAAAAAAGTTCTTCTTCAAACTTTTTTAAAAAAAAACCCGTTGCTTGGCATTAGGAAATTTTAGGTGTTATTACTAGGTATGTTTTTTTGGATCCATCATCAGGAACATCTTGGTGCTTTAAGATGGATTAATTTAGAAATTAAATGAACTAAAAAGTATTCTCTTCTTTTGGTGCTTGTTACTTTAAGGCTTCCAAATTAACTGACAATTTTATTGTCAGACATGCATTGAAAATTTGGTTTCAAAGCAGAAAGCATTTGGGTTCTAGAAATTTTTATTAATTTGTCCTATTTTAGGTAATTCCCTCTTTTTACCTTTGGTTCAAGATATTAGTTGCCATCAATGGTGAATCATAAAAAATCTTTTTAGATTTTTTTATTGACCAAAATCTTGCTTCTTTTGATCAATTATTAACCAAACTTATAATACCTAAACACTTTCTTCATTATTTACAGGTTACAGGCTTCTTGAATTCTTTAATTTTGAGGCTCCCTCAAGAGTTGGAACCTAATATGATAGGGAAGATTTATAATTTTAAACCTGATCATAAACGGTTGTTATCAATCCTTTATGGACTAATTTCAAGATCCAAGGATGGTTCCCCCGGACAGAATTAAAAAAACTATGGGATACTGATTTCCAACAGATATTTTCTGAAACTACATGGGACTCTATTTTGAAGCGAGTGCATTCACCATCTCTTTGTGCTAGACATGCATTACTACAGTTTAAGGTCATATACCAGGCTCACTATTCCAAAATTCAATTCTAATCTTTCTTCTAAATGTGATTAATATATAACTGAGGAAGGTACATTGTATCGTATGTTCTGGTTACATCCCTCTCTTTCCAATTTTTGGGAAGGGGTACTTCGTTCCTTGTCATAAAAACACTTACTTCAAATCCTTTTCTTGCTCTTTTTGGAATAAGTGGGCCAATGGGTCTGATATGTACGGCTTCACAATCCCACATAGTTGCCTTTGCTTTGTATCACTAGAAGGGCCATATCAATGAGATGGAAAGATGCTGTCCTTCCCACTAATGGTTGTCCAATATGATGGCAGGTCTGACCTTGGTGAAAAAAAATTAGATGCTCCACGACTGAAATGAATCTTAATTTTGTTTGCTTATAGTTTTTTTAATTATTTTCAAAACTTGTCGGTTTTGTTTACTTTTAAAAAAAAAATCCCATTGATTACCTTCCCCATTATTATTATTTATTGGACTGTTCATGTTTAGACCGTAGCCTCCAAAGGGAGTGGGCTGACAATTAGTATAGTTTTTTGTTACTTTTCAATGTAGCATAGGTCTTATTATTTTTTATTATGTGATTTGTTAATACTTTATTATCATGTATTTACATCAAAAAATTGTAAAAAGAAGAAAGTCATCTGGAAAGATAGAAGTGGAGTAACTTGGGGAGAGATTGTCTCTTCTGCTGTTTCTCCATGACAGAGGAGAGCAGGGATCTACTATGGTCATTGTAATGGTTATTTTTGTTTGACCCATGTCTGGGTGAAGGAAACAGGATCAGTCCTGTATTTCGATCATGACCATTCCAATGGTCATTTCAACTCTTGCTTGGGTTTGTGGAAGCATCGCATCATGGAAGTCACAAGTTTTGCAACCCCTACGCAAAGGAGAGGGGAGTTGTGATAAATCATTCGTATGAAGGAATAACGTGACAAGGATTTGTGGTTTTCAGAAGTCTGATGATTCGGTGTCTCACCTTCTTCATAATTACTCTGAACACCAGTTTAAAGGTTCTGAGTTTCAACACAAGATTTCTAAGACCGAACTTTGAATTGACTTTTCAGAATTGTGCCCAAGCTGTTATGGTTTGGGTAATCCACACACATATATTTGTGCAAAGATGGGGTTAAGTTTAGATTTAAGATGCTATATTATTAAGTTATTAATAAAAATTGTTTTAAAATAGTACTGTCTTGGTGAATTTCTATTGTTGATGGTCTATGACGTGACAGTTACCAATTTACAAAAAAAGACCTATCAGCCTGATTAGTACCATATCAGTCCACTCAGTCATCAAAGCAATGGAAAGTGTTGTCAACTGGCATCTACTCACCTCCACCCAGGCATCAATGCTTTGTATTTTAACAGAACTACTTAGCTCTGGACCTTGTCACTGCGGTGGTCTAAATCTGGACCGTAAAGGTCAGATTAAGAATTCATACTGTGATTTCCTTTTTGTCAAAGCAAGGAGGCAGCAACCTCCTTTGAAGAAGACCGCAGAGCCCACCTCACTGACAAAAGACAAAGGAGGAAAAACCCAACACCCAACCCCAACCCACCAATTTTCCCCTGCAACCGCTGCAACCGTGCCTGCCTGTCCCGCATCGGACTTGTCAGTCACCAACGAGCCTGCAGCAGACGTGGACATTACCCCTCCAGAAATCTTCGTCCGCGAAGCCAAGCCAAAGAAAAGCAACAATTGACCCAATGTAGCACTAAGGAATCCTGATAAACTCGAACTCCTAACAACAAATGTTTTGCACTATCAGCAAATTGTGAAGAGTTATTTCTCTTTCTTTTAAATGCATTATTTATTTTCTCCCAGTGGCAGATTAATAATACGACAATTGCTCTTGATGTATCCTTTATGTAAATTGAAAGCTGCTGCAAAAGTTTTATTTCATGGATAATGTGATGGGCCCAGAGGACCCGAAAACCCAGCAATAGAAATTCACCAAGCCAAATGATTGCTTGAACAAAAGTTGGTTTAAATTTTCTTCAAACATGAAAACAGGATCAAACTTTAACATTACTATTAACTTAACCCCCTTCTAATTCTAAGCGAACTGTAGAACTGAATTCTCTCTCCCAGAGAAAAGCCTGTTTGACTCTCTCTGCTTTCAAAATCACATGACCTTCCTAGAACAGCAAACTGCATTCAGACAGACTGCGGCACCGGACCCAATCTTCCGAGTCTGTTCATCCGCTGCTTTCCAAAACCATAATCCATTACTCTACAAACATTCCCAATTAACACCTACTTGTGAAATCTCAATAGGCATTCTTCAAAGTTTTTGCAAAGGCACTCGGAGCCTGGAATGTCTGGCTTGTGCAAAGCTCTGGCATTTCAGATGAGATCTATTTTGAAGAGTTTGTATCTGTGTGTGGCCTAGCTAAGAACCCCATATTTTAAAAATAATATCTATATACAATATAAAATATAACATAATTGTCATACGACAATGCACTTGTGCTTCAACTACAAATTCTAACATGAGGAGGAAAACAATCTAAAGCTTGAAGTAACAACTAACATAAAGAGTGCTGTGGCTGTCTTTGGAACATAGAAGGAAACTGAAGCACCTCATGACCACTTCTGCTACAAATAAGCTTTACTTCATCATTTTCCTCTCAAACTCTAAAACAGCTCAAGTTCTCCAGTTATCTTTTACAGAAACAGAATGATGGTAAATGTGGGCTGGCCGATCAACGATTACGCCCAATTACAGGTGGGATTTTCCCTAGTATCACATTGGATTATTTTTTATTTCCTCTCAAGTTATTTAATGAGTTTAGCATTGATTTTGAGGAAAAAAAATGTTGCCGCATTCAGTGTCAAAAAGATGACAGTTTGCAGAGAAGAGAAAGCTCGGCAGAAAGGAGATTGGAGCCCAAAGCTTGCCAAACATCTATTTCTCACGCCCCCATATAAAAATTAATATACTATGTGCTTCTTGTCAAAAACCAAGGTTACTCAAATAAACATAACTGTACTCTCTTTAATCATTGTGAGGTGGAATCGTAATTTTTTTCTGTTTCACAATACATGTGTTTTATGTGGCCTAATGTAAAGAAAGGATGGCCTGAAGTTAGCATTCCATTAGCACTGAGACGTCTGCTTACCTGGATTGAATAGCAAGATAAATGGTTCGACGAAATGAAACTAGATTTACTTCAGTTTTGTCATGTATGGTTATTTTCTTTACACCTATAAGCAAAATAAAGCACTTCAACTTTTTGTAAACCTATGAACATGCAAATCTACCACGTACACCATTTTTCTATTTGCAGAAATTATACTCCTTACGGAGCTGGGAAATAGCAAAAAAGTCACAAAAACTTCTGCTTAATTCAGCATAAAACAAAATTCTGCTGGTCGTGAAGGCCGATGCACTTACCTTCTTCAGTTTCCTCCTCATCCTCATCACCACTTTCTGTATCATCACCTCCCTCTTCGTCACCAGAAGCAGAGTCACTACTACCTTCGTCAAGGATCTCTGTGGGTAATAGATTATAACTTGCGATCAGTAATATATAAATCTGTTTACTTACTCATTTCATGTTCGAATCCTTCATTCCTGCAGTGACGCCTCACAATCCTGATTTAGTTTTTAAAAATGTAAACAAAGATGAAAGGAATGGTAAATGGCAGATTAAATTTTGAATCTTGAATCAGTCTTATCAAAACCCAACAAGAACAGAATGTTACGGTACAGCACAGGTCCTTCGGCCCATGATGTTGTGCTGACCTGTTAAGCTTACTCAACAAACTAAACCTTCCCTACTTCACACCATAACCTTCTATGTTTCTCTACCTCACAGTCATAACTCTCTATTTTTCTTGTATCCATATGCCTGTCTTAGTCTTTTAAATGTCCCGATTGTTCCAGCCTCCACCACCACTCCGGCAGTGCATGCCTGGCACTCACAACACACTGTGTAAAAAAAAACTTACTTGTGACGCCTCTCAAATGTTCCACCCCTTAACTTTTACAGATATCCTCTGGTGTTTGCTACTCTCGCCCCCAGGAAAAAGGTGCTGGCTGTTCTCCCCATCTATGCCTTTTGTAATCTTGCAAACATCCACTAAGCCACCTCTCATCCTTCTTCGCTCTGCTGACCTTGCCTCATCAGACACATTCTCCAATCTGCGTAACATCCTGGTAAATCACTTCCGCACCCTCTCCATAGCTTCCACATCCTCCTGTATTGAGGTGACCAGAATTCAACACTGTGTAGTCCAACCAGAGTTTTATAGAGCTGCAACATTACATCACGACTCTTGAATTCAACCTCCTGACTAATGAAGACCAGCATTCTAGCCTTTTTTAAAAAAAAAACTACATTATCAATCTGCGCGGCAATCTTAAGACATCGATCAATTTAGCCCCTGTGTCCTTCCACACCGTCATGAATCCTGCCATTAACTACGTATTCTGCTTCAGCTTTGACCCTCCAAATCCAATAATTTACACATCCAGATTGGTCACTTTTCTTCCCAATTCTGCATCCTACCTATATCCTTTTGTAACAGTTGATGACCTTCTACATTACCTAAAATAATATCTCCAATCTTTGTGTCATCTTCAAACTTACTGACCCATCCTGCTACTTCTTCATCAAGGTAATTTTTTTTTTAAATCAGAAAGATCAAGAGTCCCAGAACAGATTCCTTCAAAGCTCCACTAGTCATTGACTTCCAGGTAGAATACTGTCCATTTCCTACGACCCTCAGCTTTCTGCAGGTAAGCCAATTCTGAATCCACACAGCCATGGATCTATGCCTCATGACTTTCTGAATGAGTCAACCATGGGGAATCTTGCCAAATGCCTCACTAAAATCCATATACACCACATCTCCCGCCCTACCTTCAATATTTTTGTTCCTTCCTCAAAAAACTCAATTAGTCCCTTGAAGCATGACCTTACCCTCACAAAGTCATGCTGATAATCCCCGCGAATACTACACTTCTCCAAATGCTCGTAAATTTGACCTCCAAGAATTCTCTCCAATAGCTTGCCAAAGACTCGTTGGTCTACAACTCACAGGATTCTCCCTATTACCATTTTTTAAACAAGGAGACTGCATTTGCCATTCTCCAATTCCAGTGGCCAGGGAGGATGCAAAGATCATTGCCCAAGCACCAGCAATTTCTTCCTTCGCTTCTTGTCGTAAGTTGGGGTATTTCTTGTCCAGTCCCGGGGATTTAGCAATCCTAATGTATTTTAAGAAGATCCAGAACTTCTTCTTTCTTGACCTCAACATGCTCCAGCACTTACTGTAAGCTTGTTCTATACTATCTTCACATTGACCAAGGTCCCTCCTTCTGGTGAACAGTGAAGCAGAATACTCATTTAGGACCTCTCCTACCTCCAGGCACATGTTGCCTCCTTTGCTACTCCACCTTCTGTCTTTTATGTATGCATTGAACACTTGAATCCAACTTGCCAAGGCTCTCTCGTGCCCCCTTCAAGCTCTCCTAAGAGCTTATTTTATTTACTTCCTGGCAACCATGTAATTCTCATGAGCCCATCCTGTCTTTTGCGTCCTAAACCTTGTGAATGCGTCTTTCTTCCCCTTACTGGTAAGGTGGCATGGTTAACATGGCGGTTAAATCAACATAGCACCAGCAATCGGGACTTGAGTTTGAATCCTGCGCTATCTGTAAGGAGTTTGTGCGTTCTCCCCGTATCCGTGTGGGTTTCCTCTGGGGGGTTCTGATTTCCTCCTATCATTCAAAACTTTTGTAGGTTTAGGTTAATTGGGTGGCACGTGCTTGTGGGCCGAAATGACCTGTTATCGTGCTGTATATCTAAATCTTTTTTTTATATTAAATTTAAAATTTACCTAGCTGTCTCACCTGTTTTGTCAACCACAGTTCCCTTATCCTACCATCTTTTTCCTGTCCAGAACCCCATGCAAGTGGTCCCACAACATTCTCCACAAAACTTCTGGGCTTCTCCCCAGCATGCCACCACCACAACCACCCCCCCCCCCCAAAAAAAGCCAGGACATCAATTCTCAATTATCTTACCCCAGTTCTTGCCTAATGCCATCATAATTAGGACTTAGGCCTTGCCCAATTAAATACCACTATTTTGTCTATTCCAATCCTTCTCCAAAGCTATGCTGAAGGTCATGGAGTTGTGACTTTCAGCAAAATGCTCCCTCACTGAGCTGTCAACTGACCAGGTTCATTATCCAATATGGTCTTTCCTCTAGATGGCTTGTCCACATACTTTGTTAGGAATCCTGACCTGAAAAATTCTGCCCCATCTATCCTTCTTGCAATAAGGAGGTTCCAGTCAATATTTGCAAACCCTGTGATTTCTGCACCATTCCAAAATCTGCCTACTTATTTGCTTCTCCGTGCCCCGAGGACTATTTGGGGACCTGTAGACCTCTCCCAACACAGTGATTGCAGCTTTCCAGCTTCTGACTTCCACACACACCAACTCAGTGGACACTCCCTTCCTTTAAGCAGATATGATACTATCCCTGATTAGTGATGCTACTCCCACCCCTCTTTTACCTCCCATCCTATCCCTTTTAAAATATCAAGTCTTTTACCAGCATCGGCCAATCCTGTCCTTGCATCAGCCCCACGCCTGTAACAGCCACATCGTAATTCCACCTACTGATCTTTGCTCCAACTACATCTCCCTTAATCCTGATACTTACTGCAGTGAAATCAACACATTTCAAACCCTCCAACTGACCACCACTCACTCCACTGCCTGTCTTTTCTCACAAACACATTACACATTGCATTAACCTTTCCACCAGCTGCTCTATTTTCTGCCCTTATTCTAGTTCCCATCTCCCTGCCAAACAAGTTTAAACCCTCTCCAATCGCTCCTGGAAACCTGCCTGCCTTTGTGTACATCATATATTTCCCAAACGAGATCCCAGTGAACCACAAATCTGAACCTATACCTGCTGTACCAACTCATCAGTCATCCATTCATCTGTCCTCACGGACACAAGGCACTGGTTGCAATGCAGAGATCATTGAAAAATAAGAGTTGAAATATTGGTATTGTGCACGGAGGTACCTCTGCATTTTCATTTGGGTGTAAAAATAAATGGCAGTTAATCAAAAATTTCCATAGCTGAATAATGGGATGAAGGCATTGTCCAAAAAGAGCAATCCAGTAAGCTTGGCTAAAATTGACTGGAGTTTAAAAAAGGAAAGGTTTTAAAATATTGAAACATGCAAGATTCAGAGAAAGACTTAACAGAGAAGATGGAGAAAGATGGTTTATTTTTAATGAAATTCAAAAATATAGAGAATGGACTAGGATAATGAAATAAGCTATTTTGGAATAAGATGCAGAGAAATTTATTTTCTTCTGAGGGTTGTAGATCTTTCAAAACCTGTGCCTCAGTTGTTAAGCATATTTAAGGCAAGATAAATTGAATTTTGGACACAAGGGAGACCTGAGGATTAACTTATTTGTGGTTAAGACAACAAACCCATCATAATCAAAGAATCATGTGCATAACTCCCGCTTACTGTGTAAAGTTTATTGCTCATTTTAAACGACTGCTTCTACAACATACCAATTAAAAAGAAATAATCAGATTCAGCTGTATATTCAAACGATTCAGAGATCTCACCTCTTTTTAGATCTTTATACTTCTGTTCATTATCAAGGAACTCAGAATCCATCTTGAAGACATCTGCATTTGAAAGAGTTTTTACATTAAAAGCTTTTCCAGCCATCCTAAGGTTAATGATTTTTATGGTACCTTATGATTTAATTATGAACAATAAATGGTTAATCTAAATTGCAAGATAAAATTGAACAAAATTGCATCTGGGTCACTGACAGGACAGACCATATGGCCAAAAAGTGACATGTAGCTTAATTATTGAAATATAGAGAGGCAAGCAAGCGTTTCAGGATGAAAAAAATAACCACTTTAAAAGATTCAAAGTGCACCATAGATCATACAAGTGTTTTATCTGAGCAACTACCCGTTTTCCTCAATCATGTTCATTGGTGGACTGCACTGGCGTGAACTGATTCATCTATTTTATAGCATCTTCTCCAGAAAAAGCAAGTTCTGTGCTTGTGGAAGTTTTTAATAATTTATTCGTTGGTATAGGTATCACCGACATCTATTGGCTATCCCCAATCTCCCTTGAACTGAGAATAGTTAAATATCAGCCAAATTGATTGGTCTGGAGTCACAAAGAGACAAGTCTGAAGAATAGCTGAAGGGAACCAAATAGATTTTACTGACAATACAAGAGGGTAACTGTTGTGTCAAGCTTCTTATCCAAATTACAGATTTGTTTAATCACTTGAATTTCAATTATCTGGCTGCAACTGTCATTGTAGAACTGAGGTACAGGTGCACAGTTCCATGAAAATAGATGTCGAAAGAATTTGGCACGCTTGAGCAGGGTATTTCGTGTACATGTTCAGATCTCGTTGTACAACTGTACAAGGCACTGGTGAGACCACACTTGCAAGTACTGCGTGCAGTTCTGGATGCCAGCTAGAGGAAGGATATCAATGTAGTAAGGGGCACAGATGAGATTCAACAGGATGTTGCTGGGATGAGTTATGGGGAGAGAGACTAGGTCTTTATTTGCTGGAGTATAGGATATTGAGGAGTGAGCTAACAGTGGTCCATACAATTATGAGGGGCATGGATAAAGTAAATACTCAGTTTTTTTTTCCCCCTCAGGGCAGATTATGCTATAACTAAAGAGCATGGATTTAAGATGAGAAAATAGAGATCCAAGAGGAATTTCAGAAGAAGCTTTTGCACACAGAAGGTAGTCCGTATCAGAGGTAGCCATAGAAGCAGGTAGTTACAACATTTAAAATAAATTTGGACAGATAGCAAGACAGGTTTTTTAGACCAATTGCAGGCAAATGCAGTTAGCTTTGAATATCAACTCTGTCAGCATGGACAAATTGGGCCAAAGGGCTTGTTCTATGCTGTACAATCGTGAGATTCAAACTCACATCTCTGGACCAGTGGTCTGGTTGCATATTCCCTATGCTATTGAGTACAATGGTCAGGAGGAAGGTCAAAATATTAGAAAAGCAAAGAGGAGGAGGACCAGCAACCACAAATTGAAGCTAGAGAATTGGTGTGATATTGTAGAATCTGCAATTTCACAATTAAGGGTTAAGAGTTCTGCACAACTGAACTGAGAACTTCAGCTAAATAATATGCATTGAACAGTTATGATTAAATTAAAATACAATCATTTCTATTATATTCTATTTAATACATTCTTCCAAGAAGGTACATATTTAGCAAATCTGTTCAAATTTCTACTGTAGCATCAAGAACCAGAAAAACAATCAAAATTCATAAAACTCGTTTGAAAAAGTTGCATTAATCTGATGTACAATACATCGACAAATCTGTTGACATACTTAACACATCTTCAGGATTATATTCATCTTCCAAAGGAAGCATATGAGTAAATTGATCATCTTCCTCAACCAGATCAAGACCTTCGGGTATGATGGGGTGATCCTTAAATCCATCTTTACGAATTGCAAACATCACTTCTATCATGTATTGGACTCGCTTGTCAATCTGAGATTCATGAAGAATATTACGAAGACGTTCAAATATTGCTGCAATGCAAACCAAATAACTTCAGCAGGGGGAAAACACAAATAATCTGGTTTTGCTATGTTTCACAAATTCATCGACACAATTACCATTAACACCTCTGGGAGAAACCTCAGTCAGTTTCATTCCACACTCTTTCAGAAATGCAATCGACACTTCAACGCTGTCATCCGTGGGACGCTCAAGCAACAATGTTAGCATTTCCAAAGATAAAACTTCATGGGCCTAATGGGAAGAAATAAACAAGTAATTTTTTGTGACCTGTTATTTTTATTTTGAAAAGCCGCATTTATTTTCTCCGATTGACACAGACATAATACCAATTAATTTTCACTTGATAAGCCCCTTTTCCACTGGCATCCCAATTAATTGGTTGTGCAACGTCCCGGGATAGGAAGCCCTTTGTGCCGTTTCCACTGGGACACTAATCGCTTTTCCATTGAACACACTCATCCCCGGGGATCGGAGTGTTCTACCTTCAACTAGAAATGGGCAATTTTCTGGTGTCCCTTTTCCACTGGTTCTATCAGCACACTGGCATCAGCAAATGCCAGGGATATGAGTCGGGGTAGAGGTAGTTAATCCCCAGTGTGAAATGACGTCATTTGATGCCGGCATTCGGACAGTATTCCTTTTCCACTGGACTCTGTCCCAGTAAATTCCCAGTTAATTCCTGGGACAGGGTGCCAGTGGAAAAGGGGCTAAAGTAATGCCTGCTTATGTTGATGTTCAGAAATGGCACCAACATTTCAATCCAGTAGTGAGGTATCTTTACTTTGAACTTCAGGTAACATTTCAGCAATTTGGAACAATTCATTTTGAACGAATCAAACTGGTATTTAAATAAATACATGTGAATTATCCTCACTGACCTTATCACCAATGTTCACTCCGCAATTCTACCAAAAATACAGTTCTGTCTACTAATAATTCTGCAGTTTGTGGTACACTTAAAACATAATAGTTGCATCAAAATAAAGATCATGAATAACAAAAGATGGGAAAAAATAAACACGATTTGATTAGCACGATTGAACCTATCAGTTCCAGTTAAATGCTGGCAACAGATTTTCCATACCGCTCATCCTCCTGATAAACTACTGCATTTAAAATTGAGCTCTTTATAATGCTCTCAAATAATTGTGTTTGGCCAAATTCACTCTATTAAATATAAAACTATTGAAAACAAGAAGTAATTCAACACCTAAACTTTGCCAAGTCGAATCATTGCACACAGGGACACCAAGTTTTAATTGACATTCCCAACACAAGATTCACCACAATATTGATTTGTGAAACAATCCGTTGGAAGACAAAACAACATGGGTCAAGTTTTTGAAACCCCCATTCTTATAACAATTTTAACATTGAGAAAGATTCCAAGGTCCTTCTCAAGAGGGAAAACAAATATTAATAACCGTTGGGAAGTTCTCAAAAACAGCACGGTGAACAGGCTTGATGCTGGTGGAACGATGATGGAAATATTATTTACAAGCCCCTTTTACACTTGCGTCCCACTAAATCGGCAGTTCAGTGTCCCACAATAGGAATGGGGTTTGGCTTTTCACACTTGACCACTCCGACACTTGCAAGGAGGGACTCCCAGAGTTAGGACTGTTCTACCTTCTACCAGTGACTGACTGAGCGATGGTGGACCTGCCCCAAATCCTGATCCAATGTATTATGATCTTATATTTGAACAAAATTAAATCATGCCTAGTTATAACATAATTAAGCTTTATGTACAGGACAGTATGAGCCCTTCAGTTCCTGTTGTTGTTGTGCCAACCTATATAAACCTTTATAAGGGTCCATGGGAAAGTGCGAGCAATAAATAGCAATACCTGTCGTGGACAATTTTTAAACAGCGTGGAAAAGTTGGTAGTGCTATAGTGCACAATTTATAAATATCGTGGGGAAAAAGCGATGGCGGACCCGCCCTCCCAGAATGCTGTGCACCAGAGAAAGGGCTGTGTGAACGACTGCATTCGTGCAGCATTCAAGGAGGGGTTCTCTGCCGCACGGCATTCTGGGAAGTCAGATCCGCCATCACTATTTTCCCCACAGTCTTTATAAATTGTGCGCTATAGCGCTACCAACTTTCCCACGCTGTTTAAAAATTGTCCACGACAGGTATTTATTTACTCTCTATCTCCCACTGCGACTTTCCCACGGCAAAGTTTATACCTTCATTTTAATCTTTTCTTCCTTCACGTTCCTGCACTCACGCAAAAACTTGGATCACTTCAATTCCACAATGCAACTGCCCATCCTACACTTGACTGATTGCAGATGCCAGGATTGTACTGGGGGTCAAGGCCGTCAATCCCTGTCGAGAGATGATATCATCTGATGCCGACATTGAGACAAATTTCCTTTTACAATAGACACTTTAAAGGCCATTAATTCTTGGGGCCACTTGCAAGTGTGAAAGGGGCTACAAATTTCTGAAAATGAGTTGTATCTTGGGACTAGAGACGATAGCAGAGACAACATCCAAAAAAAGTCATGGGACAACTTCCCAAGACAAGAATCAAAAGAAACTGGAGAGAAAATTAAATCTTAAGAGCACTATGTTATCTCCTCATAATACAAGGATTTCACAAGAAATTCCTATATTTATCATCCAACCCAAGCTAGTTGATACGGTGGATGTTAGCGATAACACGGGACGTATTCTGTTATGAAATGGGGAAGTTGCTAGTTAATTTAAATGAGAACTAGTCTTCAAAACAAAAGGTAAAAACACAATGCTGGGGAAACTCAGCAGATCAAATAGGATAGTTATATAGCAAAGATAAAGATACATAACCAATGTTTCAGGCTTGAGCCCTTCATCAAGGAATGAATAAACGTCAGTAGGCGCCAAAACAAAATAGTGGGGGGTAGGGGGAGGAGCAAGGACCCAAAGGCAGGAGGCAATAGGTGGATAAGGGAGGGAGGGCACACCAGCAAGCACGGGGAGGAGAGATGGCTCGGTGAATAGAGAGGGAAGGGGGTGGCGAACTAAAGGAGAGAAGACAAAGGGAAAAGAGGGAGAATGGAGAGTAGGTTAGCAGAAACCAGTGAAGACAATGTTAATGCCATCTGGTTGGAGAGTGCCAAGATGGAAAATCAAGTACAGGTTGTTTTAGTGGGATACTACACGAGCCCATGGACAGAAATGTGAGTATGGGAGTGGGATACAGAATTTCAATGGTTGGCCACTCAGAGATCTGTCACTAATGGAAAAGAGCTTAGCAAAGCAATCTCCCAGTCTGCACCCAATCTCTCTGACGTAGAGGCGGCCAGAAAGGGAGCACCAGATGCAATAGATGACTCCCACCGATTCACTTGAAAGGACTGTTTGGGGTCCTGAATTGTGGTGAGGGAGGAAGTGTGGGTGCAAGAATGATATTTCCTGTGGTCAGAGGGGAAGGTGCCTTGGGGGTGGGGCTGCGGGGTGTTAGGTCTGCTTTGTTCATGAATGAGTGAGACAAACACCAGGCTGAGTCGAAATCAGGGTTCTTTCTTCTTTATTACCGGATTGTAACACTTGCGACTAACCATGTTAGTCGGAGAATGCATTCTGCCGTTATCAGCAAAATGGTGATTTTTTATACCCTTGGATATGTGCTTAGAACATCATCATATCATTACTTGTCCAATGACTAAAACTGTTGCTATCCTTTCCCTGCTAGCTTCCTGCCTCTCAATCCATCAATGTCTCTCTTATCTTGTAAGTACAAGGATGCATTCACATCTTGTTACAGCCCTGCACATTCCCATCTCATGATGTTTTACCTAACAGGAGTACAAGGACACCTCCCCTTCTTGTTACAGCCCTGTACAGGGTAACTCCTTACACATTCCCATCTCATGATGTTTTACCTTACGGGGGTGGGGGGGCAATTGGTGGGGAGGGATGAGCAGACAAGGGAGTTATGGAGGGAGCAGTCTACGAAAGGCAGAGATGGGAAGAGAAGAGAAGATGTGTCTAGTTGTGGGATCGTGTTGTAGATGCCATAAATTACAATAATGAGGCTGGTGAGGTGGTAGGCAATGACAAGGGAATCCCGTGTTTGTTACGTCTTGGGGGCAGAGAAGGCCAGGGAAGAAGAGCCGGAAATGGAGGAGATATGGGTAAGTGCTTTATTTCACACTCATCTGCCCTGAACATTTCTGCCCCAAGACATAACAAACACAGGATTCCCTTTGTCCTTATCTACCACCCCACCAGCCTCTGCATCTAACACTCTGTAATTTCCACCACCTACAACATGTATGACCTTCTCTACATCAGAGAGACTGATGGCAGACTGGGAGTTCACTCTGCTGAGCATCTTCGCTGCCTGCATCAGTGTCAGGGATCTGCCAGTGGCCAATCATTTCAATTCTGCGCTCCACTCCCATGTCTGTCCATGGCCTCGAGCTATCCCACCAAGACCACCTGTAAACTGGAGAAACAACACCTGATTTTCCATCTGGGCATTCACTAACCGGATGGCATTAACATTGTCTTCACTGGTTTCTGCTCACCGACTCTCCATTCTCCCTCCCTTTCCTTTTCCCTTTGTCTTCTTTCTTTTAGCTCTCCACCCCCTTCACTCTCTATTCATGGAGCCATCCCTCCTCCCCCTGCCTGTTGCTGTGCCTCCCTCCCTTATTTGTGCTCTTCCCACTACCCCTACCCCTTACCATTTTGTTCGAACACTTGCTGATCTTGATGAAGGGCTCAAGCCCGAAACGTTGGTTATGTATCTTTATCTTTACCATAAAAGTACACTGTTTGATCTGCTGAGTTTCTCCAGCATTGTGTTTTCACTTCAACAAGTGTCTGCAGACATTTGTATTTTACTTCAAAACAATTTTATTTCCACGGGCATCTCAAGGCCACTGAAACCAGTCATTGGCTGTGAGGTGTTCTGATTCTGTATCATTGCAAACATGCACAGGAACAAAATCCATGAATGTTTGTAACGGGCCGCCCAACGCGCCACTCCTGAAGCAGCGACCTGGCACCGGGAGCCTGCGGCCATCACAGCTGGCCGAGACGGGCTACGTGCTTGGAAGTCGGTGCTCGACTCAGCAGCACAAGGATGCAGCGCCCCACTCCAATGGGCAAGCCAGCGGCAGCCAATAGGGTGGAGCTCGGGAAACAGCCACACCTGGAGATGAGAGGCCTCTCCCCAGGTAGCACTAAACGATCAATCCCAGAAGCGAATTGTAACGCCACTAGTCGGGTGGCATTAAGACGTCAGAGATGGGCTTCTGAGCCCTTTATATACAGAGCTGCCAGCGCAATAAATCAGTGTTGAATTCACTCCCGTAGTGTGTGTGTCTCTTCTTCGAGTGTAACCTCTCCAGCAGTAACAGCCGCAACATGGTTGTGTCAATTAAGCCTTCATTGAAATCTCCATGAGATCAGAGAAGATTCTAAATGGCCATCTCTGGCATTAACACATTGTTAAAGTCCTATCCCTGCCACTCAATGCACAGTTCAGGACATGTCTCTCTGGATATACAAACAGCCAATTAATATTCTGTTTGTTTGTATATCCAGTGAGTCATCCCTCAACACTGTAACAGAAGTAGCATAGTTTAGATTTGTATTCAAATACTAGTGGCCAGTCCAAGAACCCATGGACCAACCACTCAAATGAGTTCTGTCAGTTGATTTGTGCTTCCACTATAAAAATGCAATTCTGAAAGAGTAACCTGCCTACACTCAAAATGCTATGGTTAAGTGGCCATTGAAACTATAAATAATTGCTCATCATTTGTCTTAGTGCTTGAAAAGCACAAAACATCACTGTGTCCGGGCAAGAGAAAGATTCTCCAGGAGACTTGTGTGATGATTAAAGGTCTATCAGGTTCAACCTCCAGTGGCGAAGTCAAACTGATAATCCACCTCGATAAACTACTGCAGTGTGCAAAGAGCTCCAAGATTTAAAACTGCATTGACTGAAGAATTTTGCTTGTATAAAGAAAAGGGAACCTGACATCAGAAAACCTCCTGCCTTTTTTACATAATAGAGAGATTGCAGACTGTTAAAACAAGTTTTGGCAAGTCATGTTATGCAATCTGCAGATGATTCATTATGAAGCCATAATGTTTTGGCAATTAAAGAAGTTCAACGTTTAAAGGGGCGGATGGATTCTCCCAGGCAAGTGGAGAATATTCCATCATGCTCCTGGTTTGTGCCTTGCAGACAACTGAAAAGCTTTGGACCATAGTTTTCTCAGTCTCTGTCCTTCAGGCCACAATACAGCTGCTTCATTTGTTTCTGATTAATGATACTTAGAGTAATGTCATTGGAAGACACCCAAATTCTTTTTAGTTGAAGATGGTCATCCACTGGCACGTCCTTGGTGTAAATGCAACTTTGTCAATAAAAGCCAGTACCTTGTCCAGATCTCGTTCAATATAAACACAGATGCATTTTAAACCAAGGAACTGTCAAGAAAACATCAAAGATCTAACAGTGCTGGAGTAGGGTGGAAGCTGAAAGATCTGTAAGGTGAATGAAATAATTGTAATATGCACCTATAGAGGTTTTACAAGTAGATAAAGTAATAAACCTCATTTAGTCGTTCATACAAAATGTGTAGAACTGCAAATGTTAAAATGAATTCTAAATTGATGTCTTGCACCCAAACATCAAAATGTGAGATTTTGGTTTTATGATTGTAAAGCTTGCCAAACGTATTCACATTTTGACTTCTGAGCTTTCGTTTAAACTGAAGTGACTCATTCTGAATTTAAAAAAAAACCTTATTTCTAAAAAAAAAGTTTAAACTTGCACATTATGGCCATTATTACTTATTTGTACAAATCTGATTTGAGCTAAACCCTAAATTTGCATAATCTGAAACCAAACAGAAACGTAAACTATATTTATCTTAATTGGACATGACTCCACATCTGTAGTGGGTTTTTTTTTAAAAATAGATGTCCAATTATTGAGAACCTCCAAATGCTTAATCTGAAATTGCTTCTAAATGGGACAATTTATCGAAAATAAGTGCCTTTTTTCAACATTCACGTAGTTACATTTGCTGATATCTGAAGTGATACAAGTGTTTATTTGTTAATATGCGGACAGCGGGATAATTATCCCTCTTGTGTTCACTTGGTCTCTTTTCTTAGAGCTTCTCAGTCGCTATAAACTCACACTTTTAGTTGGCCCATGCGTTCATTACCATGGACCACACTTAGTGGGATCAGTGCCTTACTTCTTTTCCTGTGGTGGTTTGTGTGTCTTGATGCATTCTGGAGCAAGTTTCTACTCTTAATTAAGAGTGAGGAACTATTTCCATTATTTACTCAGTCCTTGGTTGGGGGTTCTGAGGCCCCTCCTCGGGTTGCGGAGTAATGGGGGAAGAAATGTGGGTCCGGTGGCAAGTCTACATTTCTGATGGGTGCTCCTCCTCATCTCAGGGCGTGGGGGTTGAGCTCAGCACTAGGCTTTGTTTGGAGTTGGTTGCGAGGTTCATGTTAGGGTTAGGTGTGGGAATCAGGTCAGGCTTAGGTTGAGTTTAGGTTTAAATTTGGGAAACAGGTGCTGGCTGTCCACCTTATCTATGCCTCTCAGAATCTTGTAGACCTCTATTAGGTAACACCTCTTATTCTTCTTTGTTCCAGAGAGCAAAGTTCAAGCTCTGTTAACCTTGCCTCATAACACATTCTCCAAACCAGGCAACATCCTGGTAAATCTCCTCAGTACCCTCTCCATAGCTTTCACATCCTATAATGGGGCAGCTAGAACTGAAGACAATACTCTGTGTGATCTCACCAGAGATTTGTAGAGTTGCAACGTGACCTTTCACTAAATTCCCCGACTCATGAAGCCCAGCATCCCATTGGCCTTCTTAACTATCCTATCAACCTGCAAGGCAACCATGAGAGATAAATGGATTTGAATCCCAAGGTCCCTCTGTTCCTCCACATTCTTAAGCATACACTTCATTCATGTTGCAGCCTTTCTCCTCAACTTTGATCTTAAGTGAGAGGGGTGGATCGGAGGGGGGAAATGATGACTGCGTTGTGGAAAAGAAGGAAGAACATTGTGATATCGCTCTCAGTGGTTGTGACAAAGGGTCTCCCCCTGAAACTGTGCTCTGCTTCTCATAAGAGGCTGCTGAACCTGTTGGATTTTTCCAGAATTTTCTGTTGTTTCTTTTTCTGGATTTTATTTCAGTTTTACAGCATTATCTAAATTAAAATTTTAAAAAAAGCTGCTAATGCTTTTGTGAGATTTGACCACAAAATCTCAGGTTCCGTGCTTGTTCAATAAAGAGGTTTACCATTATTTTGGAATTGTCAGCTACCAGATGAGATGTTAAACCGAGGCCTGTCTTTGCAGGGTGCTTAACGACATTCAAAAAAACTTGTGCACTTGCTGCTGTGTAATTTCCTCATGGGTATCCAAGTCACGTGGAACTTGATCCTGGGAGTCACAAGACACTGCAATGCTGGAATCTGGAGCAAAAAAAAAATTGCTGGGGGAACTCACTGGGCTCAGAAGCATCAATGGGAGTTGTGGGTTAGTATTTGGGGTGGGATCCATATTAGACTGGAGTGCATTATGTTTGTGGTGGGATCAGGTTCAGAGTGGGGTGGGTAGGCTTTGGGGTAGGGTCAGGATTGGAATGGCTAGCATTTGGAGGAAGTGATGGATGTGTGTCTCTTCACATTAGGGTGGGTTACGTTGGGCAAAAGAGAACTCTGAGAATAGTGGGGGTCTGGGGAAGTTCCCTCTCCTGGTGGTTGCTTTATTGTGTGGTTTATACCCTGGTGGTGGACGCTGTCCCCTTGTGCATCCGAATCAGGGGTGAGAGCTGGATATAAGCAGAATGGTGGATTTGAAGTCATGTGTCAGCCTGGGTATGGACGCAAGATTTTCTCGCCTCAAGGTCACAAGTGAACCAGATGGGCATCTGCTATTAATTACTCCTTTTTTTTTAATTCAATGTACTCAGATGAACTTCATATTCTTCAGAGTTAACTGGGAATTTGAAGAAATTAAAATGTTCACTTAATTTCCAAAATATTTCAAAATGCCCAAATTGCTCCTTGATGACAGCAAATGTGAGCCATCAAGATCGAGCAGGCCATCATATGAAACGCAAGAGAAACCAAACAGTCAACCTGACACAAACACTCACAGGAATAGAAATTTTAAATCTGTACTTACAACGTTCTGATTAACAAGATGACCTACAAACTTGCAGGCTGAAAGGCACAGTTGCTGGAGGGAAAAGCAGAAGTTTTGCATTTTCAATCAAGAGAAAACAAAGTTAATTCATTTTAAAAAAATAATTTTCCATAAATATATTCGCATTATCCTTAAACTTTTATACACATCAAATATATTAAATATTTACAAAATTCCCCCCTCCCAACAAATACAAAAATATAATGAAAAAAATTCTGATATTTATTTGTTACAGAAATAATTGCTCACCTTATCATTTCTGCGGTAACCTTTGCGGAAGTTCAAAATTAATCTTTTGAGAATCAGCTCCCCAATTTGAGGAAACTTAGAATTTATGATTGCCACAACAGCAGCATGAACATGTGTAAATATCGGAGAGGCAGTCTGTGCCTGTATAACGTATCTAGAAATCAGTCCTCTGTATGGAAAGAGCATAGACATGATCACTGGAGAGAGCATGGATATTTTTTGTTATGAGATTCATTCAGAACAAATGTCCATCCCTCCAAACCTGCTGTCACTTATTTTCTTCAACTTGAATTTCAGATACGCCGCTCCGATTTCCCATGTTAGCCTCGTTAATCTATACTTAACAAATCAGTTCAGTAGCAATAACAATCAATCAATCCAAAGACTGTACACAAAAGCTTACTCATGCCTATTTATGATAAAAGCCACATTTGGTTCCATTCAAGAATTTGAAATTATTGGTTACAGTTTTAAACTTGGAGTGTCTTTGTATATATGCCAAATAATGGTCTAGAATTTCCTTTGGAAGGTTGATGTTAGAGGAGTGGGGCTCCACAGCAGAGGTGAGAAGTTAGCAGCGAATACCAGAAGCAAAGAGGGCAAGTTTAGTGGATGGGACAGGCAGGAGCACGTCAAGAAAAAAATACAAGTCAAATTTAAACGACATGCATCAAGCAAATCCCTTGGTGAGCACAAGGGGTGCAGGAAGCACACTCAAAAAAAAAATCAATGGGGCAAAAGGACATGACACGGATCTGGCAGGCAGAATAAAAAGATGGCTATTGAGAGAATCAATTCCATTAAAGAACAACATGGCTTTCACTTAGTGGAGCAACATATGGATGAGATTTTAAATGAACATTTCTCACCAGTCTTTACTGTGCTCATGGAAGCTAAGAAATTGAAGCAAATGTGTGGCTATGCCCTGGACCACAGATACAGTTCCCGGAAGATGTTTGCAGCCTTGGCGTACATTAAGGTAGACAATTCCAAAGGGCATCCTCAGATCTTGTGGGAAGTTCTTGCAGAGAGGTTCTTGCAGAGATATTTATATCATCTCTGGCCTCAGATGAAGTGCTAAAAAACTGGAAGGTGGCTTGTGTTGTGCCATCATTTAAAAAGGGTAGCAACGACAACCCAGAGAACTCAGTAGTGAGAAAGATACTTATGGGGATTGAGAAACAGAATCTACGATCACTTGGATAGAAAGGGAATGAATAAAGATAGTCAGCATGGTGCATGGGAGATTGCCTCGTGAATTTGATAGTTTTCTGCCCATCACCTCCCTCTGCAAGAGATTACCAAGAGAACTAACAAGGGCAGAGCAGTGGATATTGTTCAGTCTATATGAACGTCCTGCTTTGCGGAAACTGCCAAAATGTTTGGCCTGGAAGTCAGCCTGAAGAAAACTGAGGTCCTCCATCAGCCAGCTCCCCACCATGACTACCAGCCCCCCCACATCTCCATCGGGCACACAAAACTCAAAACGGTCAACCAGTTTACCTATCTCGGCTGCACCATTTCATCAGATGCAAGGATCGACAATGAGATAGACAACAGACTCGCCAAGGCAAATAGCGCCTTTGGAAGACTACACAAAAGAGTCTGGAAAAACAACCAACTGAAAAACCTCACAAAGATAAGCGTATACAGAGCCGTTGTCATACCCACACTCCTGTTCGGCTCCGAATCATGGGTCCTCTACCGGCACCACCTACGGCTCCTAGAACGCTTCCACCAGCGTTGTCTCCGCTCCATCCTCAACATCCATTGGAGCGCTCACACCCCTAACGTCGAGGTACTCGAGATGGCAGAGGTCGACAGCATCGAGTCCACGCTGCTGAAGATCCAGCTGCGCTGGATGGGTCACGTCTCCAGAATGGAGGACCATCGCCTTCCCAAGATCGTATTATATGGCGAGCTCTCCACTGGCCACCGTGACAGAGGTGCACCAAAGAAAAGGTACAAGGACTGCCTAAAGAAATCTCTTGGTGCCTGCCACATTGACCACCGCCAGTGGGCTGATAACGCCTCAAACCGTGCATCTTGGCGCCTCACAGTTTGGCGGGCAGCAGCCTCCTTTGAAGAAGACCGCAGAGCCCATCTCACTGACAAAAGGCAAAGGAGGAAAAACCCAACACCCAACCCCAACCAACCAATTTTCCCTTGCAACCGCTGCAATCGTGTCTGCCTGTCCCGCATCGGACTTGTCAGCCACAAACGAGCCTGCAGCTGACGTGGACTTTTTACCCCCTCCATAAATCTTCGTCCGCGAAGCCAAGCCAAAGAAAAATATGAATTTCAGCAAGGCCTTGAATTCCGCACGCCAGGTTGGTCTGGAAAATTAGAGCATACAGGATCCAAAATTCAGCTGGCTAATTAGATTCAAAACTGGCTTGACAGAAGGAGGCAGAGTGATAATGGAAGGTTGTTTTCTTGATGAGAGACCTGTGACCAGTGGTGTGCCGCAGGGGTCGGTGCTGGGTCCACTGTTATATTAATAAATTAGATGGAAGTGTAATTAACATGATTATTCAATTTGCAGATGACACCAAAACTGGCGTTGTAATAGATAGTGATAGAGGATACTTAGGTTTATAACAGAACCCAGATCGGTTGGGAAAGTGGGCCAAGGAATGGCAAATGGAATTTAACTCTGACGAGTGTGTGTTCAAGAGTAACCCAAGGATCTGAAAGGCAGTGCGCCAGCTTTAATTATGAGAAATTACCCATTTAGCTTGTCATGTTAGACCTCATGTAGGTTCAATGGCTCAATTTACCTCTAGGAGAGAAAAACTGGTGCAAGGGAGTGGAGTAACTAACCTCTTCTTAAAACAGAGTCAATAGTAGATTTAACTGTGTTTTTCCATTGTTATTTTTTCTTCTTAGAGAACTGTTTCTATTTTAACAAATAATATCATTAAATAAATAGCCGCATTAAATTATCTTAACTCAATGACAAAGCATATTGTGGGTGGAGCTTGTTCAATCTTCTTCATATATAATTTATGACGTCAAGGCAATGCACCACACTGGGTTCATACTCAAATCAGCATGGTAAATCATTGATTTCAGACCCTTTCCTTTGGTCAAGGACATGCCTAGAAAATGGGGAGCCATCTGTTAATACAGGTGACTTGACATTAACAGAAATACCAGGTAATGTTTAGAGTTGTTTTGTAAAATAATTGCATTGAACTTCAAAGCTACAAACACTTGCTATAAATCAGAGAAAATTAATCATGAACAAGTGACATGCACACATACTCACCTTCCACGAACAATATTTTCTTGAAGAAGTTCATGAATAATATTAGCAATATTTGAGACATTCACTTTGTTGATGAGACCATTAATTGATTTCTTTAGAGCTTCCCAACTCATTCTTTGATATGCCAAACTATAACAAAAGAGAAAAACAGGAGTGGTTGGCACAGAATGCTACCTGACTACATTAAGAAATGGAAGGGAACAAGCCAAGCATTGAAAAAGGGAAACAAAGCAAATTCAAAATAATTTGCATTTTAAAACAACAACCAAGTTACAGAAAACAAAGTTAGGAATGAAGAAAACAGCTGCTGATCTGGAATAAGACAGTAGTTGCAGAGCATGCACATCAGGGAGCTAACTATGGAGGTGAAGGGTAGAGATTTGAGGACATTGTAGTGACAGCCAAAGAAATTTAAGTTAACTCATTTAAAATGGATGATGTGATATCAAACGGACAGCTGGTGAAGTTATTAATGAAACCAATGAAAAGGATGAATCTCGAACTCATTGCTAGTCCAAGTCACGCATGTCTGATTTTCAAATTAATTCACAGAAACAAATATAGAAACAAGATATTGAACATCAAAATCAAGGAAGAATTATCAGAAAAGTTCCTATTTGGTGATTTAATCAATGTATCACCCTCCTCCTGAGGAGAAGATTGATGAGTGTAAAATCACACCATCAAATTCAAGGTCAGTTTCTTTCCCACTACGATCACACTCCTAATCACACAAAAGTAAAATAATAACCTTTAAATCTCTTCTTAGCCTTAGATCATTACCTATCAAAACTAAGTAACTTCTCAGTTTAGCAAAATCAGTTTTCCTCCAATTTGCAAATTTGATATCTAGCATTAAATTGCTTTCCAATACAATATATGTCAGTGTATAAGGCGACATGGTGAATAGGACAACCCCCCCCCCCCCAGAATTTCCATTTTGACAGTTTTGAACTTTTCTCACTGTACAAGACTACCCAAAGTCTGACACTCATTGTTGAGAGTTTACTGGCCCAACAGTCCTTTACAACTATCCCACTGACCAGTGATGTGATGCTGTTAAGCATACTACGAAGCAACACCATCTTGGTTATTTAAAATTTGGCAAATTAATTTTCAAGTAATGGCAAAATATTGTCAATTACCTACTGTAATGTGCATCAGGTGTTCCCAACGCTACTGACATCACTTTTTGGTTTACAGGAACAAACCTTGTGTTGAGTATAATTTTACCATTTACTTGAAACTGATTTATTGATTCTTATGTATACTATATTATAATGCTAATACGTTAGGAATGCTGACATTTCTAGTCTTCCTTCAATCTCCAAACTTGCACCATCTTCTGGGTTACACCGCATTATTGTGGACCTTGGCGTGTGCTACCACGTTCAGCTTCAAACTTGTTTTATATTTCCTTCGTTTATCAGTTAGAGCTAATGATGGGGTTTTATGGGAGCTGGAGATTCATGTTCACCCACAGAAAATGCTGCTGTTTATGAAGGTGTGAAAACTTGAGCCTTTCCACACCCCCCCACCAAAAAGTTTGTAAGTACCAGTAACTGGCCACTGTGAGATTTACTGTGATTGGCCCGACGTGACAGTGTAAACTGGGAACCTGGGTGATTGTTTATTGTTCGTCAGTTGTTGGAAATGGTTAACTGTTAGCTTGGTTTGCTGTGCTGTTAGGCAGGTTTATAATACATTTTTGTTTTAATATAACATTACTACTAATCCAGCCTCCCAAAAGCAAGTTTCAGTCAAGAAATATTTAGTGGTAGGACCATAGGAATTAAGCAAATGTTTTATGCTGTTCTCACTCACCATGGGGGACACTCTAAACCACAAGATATTAAGGTTCGGATTTTATACTTGGCGCATAAGACCACCCCTGGTTTTTGGGTGACATTTTTAGAGTTCAAATTCCATCTTATCCAGTGATACATACGGTAATTGTTCCTTCCATTTGCTCATCTCCATTCTCTAAACCAAATCCAACATAGTCCACTGTCTTGTTGGGCTTGCTGATTACTGATGATGAAGTTAGTCAGAAAGCAATTTAGGAATTAATTCTGTGCCTTGTAGATCTTTAATACTAACTGTATCCTAGTTTAGTGTTGGAATAATTTATATCTCCATTGCGACTGCTCTACTGTTTTTGCACTTGACAGAAATTTGCCAACATATTTGCTCTTCAGGTTATTTGAACATCTATCACATTGTTCTCCATAGTTATCCTTCACATCATGCAAACCCAAACCTATCCATTTCTTCCCACAGCAATAATGGCTTCACAAACATCACTGCCAATGAGGTCACACCTAACCATGCTTGCTTTTATTTACAACCCATCCTGCCTGTACTAATCCCACCTTCTCCAGATCTGATCTCAATGCCCAAGAACCTGAGCCCTTCCAAACCACCACCTCACCAATTATACATTCATCAGAACTCACTGGCATGGGTAGTAATTGAGAGATTATTAGCTTTGAAGTCCATTAATAACCATGGGATATGCATCAGAAGTTAAACAAAAAAGTTTAGTGCAGTAGCTGGGGTCAAAGTGCAATACACAAAAGTGCCGCAGAAACTCAACAGGTCACGAAGCAAAGGAAACTAGCATCAGAACAAAAGGAGGTACTCTCTTTTAGCTGAAGGAATCTGTCCAATGCAATCAGCAAGGATTTGTACTGAAACTATTTTTTTCTTGAAAGGTGCTGATGACAAGCTTTGAAGGACAAACCACAATTTCACAATCAGCTTAAAACTGAAACATGCAGTGGAGAGCGATGCCTTCAGTGACAAATTTTAAATGCACATGTGGCAGATAAAATTACTGTAAACAAAATGATATATTTTGGAAGTAAGAATGAAGTAGGGCAATAGAATATGTACGATTTAAAGGATTGTCAGGAACAGAGACCTGAACAGAAACAAGCCCAGACTCCAAAGCATTAGAGCAAGCCAACATATGGAATCCTATGCTTTATAATTGGAGATAGGAATGATTGGTAATGATTGAAAGGTGGCTTGATGGAGATGCTAAAAATCAACAAGGTTCATAAAAGACTAAATGTTCTTAATAGCATAAGTGTTTGTTGAGAACCTGAGTCTTTCAAAAAAGCGCAGGAGAGAAAAAGAGCCATGTTGATACTAAAAGGTGTCCACAAAGAAAGAAATTATGAATTGAAATAGGAGTACAAAATCAGATACTTGTATTAAAAGACAGGACAGCTCAGAAAATCAGGAACACAAATCTCAACAACTTTCACTTTACCTGCTTTTGTCTGCAATTTGTTCTTGCATCATTCTTAGCCTTGCGGGAGGAATGTATGCTCCACCTGTCCGTGTGAGAATAGGATCCAATTCTGTCTTTTTCTTTTTCAATGGTGGTTCAGAAGAGCTCTGAATGACATCTTTATTTCTTGTTATAGGTGATGGCGATTTTGCTCTCTTCTTGTGATCTGATTCACGATCTGCATTTGTGTATCTTGCTGTGTCTCTACCTCTAAAATGAAAAATTTTCTCGAAGTCTATACTTAAAATATATTCATATATACATATCAATATATTAAAAATCTCGTGTTGGCTATTTACTGCACACATGAAACCTAAATTCCTATCCCAATCTTCATGAATGTTTTGCATTATAAATTCACATAGCCACACTTGATTATTGTCCAATAAAATATATTGTAGGAAAGGATAGAGGAGGGTATAAATGTCAAATACACAAGCTATTTGCTTGGAGCTAGAAATAAAAGTTCTTGTTTCTTTTAACTACTCAAAGCTAATCCAAATTTTAGAAATGTCTCATGTGCATGAAAATACACAGATGGATAAGGAACATATGCGCAATGAGTCAGTACTGTTCTGGAATAAACCAGTACTTGTCAACAACTGAATTAAATTGGACACATTATGTATTGCTTCTTCTAAGAAATCTATAGATTCTTGAACAGGGGTCTTCCCTTTTATAGCTTAATGCTGTGAGTGAGGGAAAATGAACCAGAGAGAATATTCATATCTTCAAATTTCTGAGACGATAAACAAACTACTGAATTACAAATCAAGATCCAGTAAGCAATATTCAAAGAGAACAAGACACAATGACTTAAACTAAAATACAGTAAAATTCTGATAATCCATTATCTTTGCTTCAAAACTGATGGTCCTGGAAAATTGTTATACAACTATTTAACATATTAAATGTGATTTTTTAAAAATCTGTATTCATTGGAACAACTCTGCAGTCACTCCAAAAATAAAATCTGCCAGGATTCTAGATTATCAGGGTTTTACTTTATGTAAGCTGCTAGTGAACCATTGGAACAAACTATTATTATTCTATTGCCCGTTATTATCTCATTTATTGACCTAGTATTGCAAAGTTGGAATTAAATACCGAGATTGTAAATTTTTATCATTGTATCTGCCATTGCTGGATGGTCTTCTGTCACAGATATTCCTGTTCGTATCGCTTGGAGATCTTGATCGTGACTTTTCATGTCCTCTGTGCCTGAGAAATTAAAAGCAGATAAGCATTTTTTTTTTGATGATCAACAGAAAAGCATCCTTGTCCAAATGTTCGTTGTGAAAGATTTTTGACAAGTTGCAACTTTGACCACATACAATAGTTTCAGAGTTGACAATTCCATTTTCACCAGAAATTTCTAACTTACAGGAAAATTAAGCATAAAAAAGAATTCCACTCAGGATCACAACCGTGGATCCCTGGAGTTGTGAACTGTTTACCCTGTCAAATGAAACAATCAAGAAGATGGCAGCAATAGTAGTTAATGAACACAGAAATGATGGCTTAAAATTTTTTCCAAATACAAAATTGAATGAAAGCACAAAAAAAAATTAGATACAAATAATCAAACTCTAATTTTCTGAGAATCAATCGGCATTTCAATGCATTCTCTCAATTCCTACCCACTGTTATCCACAGATCATTGAAAATCTGGCAAAATTCTGTCAATTATGATCTGCCCGCAGTTAGGCACTGATCTACAGTTATCCCTGCAAAACAGGCACGGTCTGGCTTAAGAGGCTTAGATTTTTAATAATTCAGTTCTTTCACCCCCATTTTTCAATCCAGTTCAGCACTGACCCAAGCTAGAAAAATCTTTTGACACCTTAATTTTTGGAATTTGTCCCCTTCTTTGAATAACTTCTCACACAGCATACAACACATTTTTATCTTTGCTTTAAGACGAACGAGTCTGCAAGTCATGATGATAACCAGTCAGCGACTCTCACACATTATCTATCAGTTTATCTCTTGACATAAATAATACATTTGAAATTTTAAATTTTCCAAAGTCTTCCTCTTCAACTTAAATTGCTATATCATTTATATTAAGCTATTATCATATATTTTGCCATACAAGTTGAATCGCTAAAACCTAAAAAAAATTCTCAGGTGGGGGTGGGGGGTTGACTAAAATGCCTCATCTACTTTTGAGACCTTCAATTCACCAAATAAAAACAGATTGATGTCGATTCGGCATACAAGTCGATGCTGGAACCACCTCCCCACTGCTGGTGTCGCCGTTTCCCAACACCTTCCCACCGCTGGG
The DNA here is from genome assembly GCF_036971445.1 of Narcine bancroftii. Lineage (NCBI taxonomy): Eukaryota > Metazoa > Chordata > Chondrichthyes > Torpediniformes > Narcinidae > Narcine > Narcine bancroftii. Next base: position 308,146,716 of record NC_091472.1, read on the forward strand.
CGCCACCATAACTGCTCCTACGTGGGACCCTGAGGTTATTGTTGCCGCTCCTGCCTGGTAGGCCGAAGTTCCTGCTCCTGCTGGGAGCACTATGTCGCTGCTCCAGCTCCGTGAGCCATCGCGGCCTGGTAGACTTAGGTTTTTTTTATAACTTACAGCTTTGTTACTTGCTGCTGGGTTGTTCCTGAGAAGCCCGGGTCAACTTATACGCTGGATATGACACAAAACCATTAAAATGAGGATAAGGGAGGGGTGGGGTTGTTGACCTATCTGCCTGTCAACATACACCAAGATATATGGTAATATGCTTTCAAGCATAATTTAACAAGTTTGAATATGAAAATGCATTTCATCATCTATTTTTGACTTACTCTCCAACTTATTGGTTTCAAGTCTTTGTGATTTAATGCTATATGACCAAAGCCTTGCCATTCCAACCTAGAAATAAGTTTTAAAACCATGTATGAACTGACAGGAAAAAATACTACCTCTTATCAACTGTGCAAAACTGCCCAAATCAATTCCTCTGTTGCAAAATTCTATGAGTGCTCTTGTCACTTGACAATTATTTCATTATTTAAATTTCCTTACAACCTTCACATTTATCAGTGCTTACCTGGCACAATGCTCCCAACTTCAGTCATTACTCCTGGCTACAAACTGCCTCCCACAGTCTTCAAATCATTCCCAGTCTTACTCGACAAACTTCTTCAAAATCTACAAGCCCTATTGCCTGAACTTGCATCCTTTGCTCTTGCAATTCTAATTCTTACTGCTGCCTTTCTGCTCACCACCAATTTTGACAAGACCATCAGCTTCGAAGTCTCCACTCTTTGGAATCCCCCTTAATCTTTGAAATCCTCTCTCCTTAAAAGAGCAACTGGAAATACTATTTTCAAAATAATCCAGCTAAACTACTTTCCAGCTCATTTCTGCTTCCAATAGGGCCTTGATATTTTTGCATATAGATTTTTTTTTAATTCTTTTCTCTCATTCTTTGCAAGATTTGTGAAGATATTTCTCCCCTTCTGCTTCTACACATCAAATTACTTTCTTTCACATTTGCTCAGAAAGCACATAACATCGATTATGCTTTAATTAGATATGCTAGAATTCTTTCCCTTTCCTTCAATTGCTTTCCTGAAGCAAGCCCATTTTATTCCCCACCTTTACTGCAAAGAAAAACTGAAATTAGTAGTTTTGATCTGCTGAATTAAGGACAGTACACTTCCCCATATCTGAAAAGATTGAGACCAGATGATTTTTACTGGATTTTTTTCAGTTACCGCCACAAAACCGAAAAAACTTCAAAAACAACCACCGCCAATCCACGACACTTCCCCACCACCGATCCCTGGCACCTGCCCACCAAGGTCCCCGCTCCTGCACAGGAGCCTGAATTTCCCGCTCCTGCCCACGAGGGCGCTCTCCTTGATGATGCTGTCAAATGAAACATTTGGAGAACCAAGTACAGTGGAGAGTAAAGAAGAAATTGAAAAAGAGAGCGGAGGGAGTTACCTGAAACAAAGATAATCAGCATTCTAATTTCTCCCCATGCACTGCCTGACCCGCTGACTTCCTCCAGTCGCTCACTGATGGATTGAGATTCCAGCCTTGCTTCTCTGAGCCAACATCTCGCCGTTCAGCAGGTGTCTTCCCAGCTGGTTCTGGGCTCTATTGTTACCAAACTGGCCCCAACAGAGCATCAGAGTCCCACATGGGCAAGTTTGGTGATAAATATTTTTCAACTTGTGACGTCATGTTGGCACCAAACAGAAGTTTGGTTAATTGAACTTTTCAGTTAACGGAATTTTGGATATGGGAAAACAGTGAATCTACTTTTACCCACATCAGGTCATCATTTTCATTGACTAAAAATTGTGAAACTCCACAGTACCTCAAAAATCCCAGCCCCAATTCCTGCAAAAAGTCACATGTATGGATCTTTCAGCTGGTGCACACCCTTCAAAATAATCAAATAAGGCAAAAAGCTGAGTTTGACTTCATTAATCACATATAACCATGCTACAATGTCAATGAAGCTCGGTTTTGTAATAGAATTAATTATTGAATTACATCAATTTCGGGACAGGTTCTGCACCCCAACTCGTCCATGTCAATCAAGGTGTCTAATTGAGCTAGTTCCATTTCAGCCCATATCCCTAATCTTTCCTATCCACTTCCGTGTCGAAATATCTTTTAAAATGTTGAAATTGTGCATGCCTCTACCACTTCCTCTGGCAATTCGTTCCATACACTCCCCACCTGCTGCATGGAAAATCTTGCCTCTCAAATCCCATTTGAATCTTTCCTCTCTCAACGTCAACCTACGCTCTCTCGCTTTAGACTCCCCTACTGTTGCATAATTGTACTTCTTCACCTTAAATTTCCCTCTTCAATCTTGGATATCCCTATCTGATCGCTCCTCAGCCTCTAAGTGAAAAGCTCTTGTCTATCCAGCCAGTCCTTGTAACTCAAGCTGTGCCCCATATTTTTGAATCTTTTCTTCATCCTGTCCAGCTCGATGATTTCCTTCCAATAGTAGGTAGGCAATGTGAATAGCACACAATGCCTCAAGAGTGGTCTCACCAACGTCTTGTATAGCTGCAACATAATGTTCCAATGCTTGCATCGGTCCTGACTGAGAAGGGAAAGCATGCCAAATGCATTTTTCACCTTCCAGTTCTACCTGTATTTCCACTTAGAGAACTATGCACTTGCACCCAAGGTTTCTCTGTTCTAAAACACTTTCTGAAGCCCTCTCATTTACCATCTACAGTACACCCTCATCAACAAAATGCAACACGTGGTATCTGTCCGGGTTAAATTCAATTGGCCATCATTCCAAATTGATATAGATGCTTTTGCATTCTCAAATAACACTTTTTTTTAAATGGACCAATATTGGAATCATCCACAAACCTAACGAAGCCAACAACGCTTTCAAATTGTTAATAAACATGACCCAGCTTTGATCCCTGCTGCATAATCTGAAAATCAACCCTTCACTACCACCCATTTAACACCTCCCACCATGCTAATTGTGTATCCAATTGGTTTACCCTGAATTACAGGTAATCAAACCTTCTAGGCCAGCCAACATTACAGGATCTTGAAAAGTTAACTAAGGTCCATGAAGACAACGTTAAGCGCTCAGCCCTCGATCATTTTAAAAAAAATTCATTGCAATTCCCAAAGACAAAATTTCCCATGCACTGAGGCATGGGAACCATCCTTAATCAGCCCTAGCCTTTCCAAATACAGACAAAAACCCCTCCAGTAAGTTTACCACCACTTACGTTAGGCTCCCCTGCCTGTGGTTCGGCGACTTGTCCTTGTAGCCCTTTTTAAATACTGAAGAAATGAAAATCCATAAGGATTAATGCAAGAGATATCAAATAAAAATTTGACACTGGTTAATCATATTTGCATGCTGTACATGTGCATCACAAAAATGCATGAAATCTAGGGAAAATATCTATCAATTTAAGGCAAGCATAGGTAATTAAAGAACGACTTATAAAAGTTATGGTGAATGGCAGCACAGTAATGCAACAATAATGCTGCTGCTTCACAACTCCAGGGAGCGATGGTTCAATCCTGACCTTGGATGTGCATTTTCGACACAATGGTTTGGTGCTTTCCAAGTGCTCTGATTTCCTCCCCCGTATCTCAGATGCGCTGTTAGATTTGTTGACTACTGCAAATTACTCCTTTGTGTAGGATTAGTTTTTAAAAAAATCAAAGGACAATTAATGGATGAGAAAAGAAAAAGTTGCAGATGCAAGGGGAAATAAGAGTGGAAATTTTGTCTGCTCCCCGGGAGCAGGAGTAGATCAGATAGAATTAATGTCCTCCTTTCTGTGTCACTTTATATGCAAGTACAGGTGCCAAACCTTTTATCCGGAATTGTTGGGGCCAGACACGTGCCATTGTTCGAAATCTTAAAGATTGCAGAATCATTTTGATTTCTGACCCATTAAGACCGCCTGAGTCGCACAGCCATCTCCTCCCCCTTCCAGAGTCATGCTACTGTCTCTCTCCCCCTCACCTGTCCACCTTTCATACTGCCACCTCTCTACCCCTGCCCAACTACATCCTGCTGCCATCTCTCCCCCCTCGCCTGCCTGAGCCACATGCCGTCTCTCCCCCCACCCCCTCGCCTCCCAGAGTCATGCTGCTATCTCTCCCCCTCACCTGACCGAGTCGTGCTGCCGTTTCTTTCTCTCTTCCCTCCTCCCCCGCTGTACCACCACCAGGAAAACAGCCCCTTTCTAGGTTCCCCAGTGCTGGCGCTGCTCCAGTGGTTTCAGCTGTGTGGGGGAGTTATGGTAGTGACGACGGCCACTGAGCCGCCGCCAGGCTGACTGAAAGGGCCGCGACACTGGGCAGACAAGGAATAGGTGATTCAGAGGCATTTATAAAGTAGCGGATCACAACGGTATACACGGGATCATGTTTGGTGCCAAACTCCATCTTTGATGAGCAGATGTCATCTAGCCAAAAGAATGCCAGCTTTTGAAGGTGCTGGTTTTCGGAATTCCAGATAGGTTAGGCACCTGTAGTAATCATCATGGTTTAAATTAAAAGCATTATTGGTTCAATAGTTTAAGTTCCGATGCTATTGGAAGGCATTTAAACCAGCAGAAATACGCAAGTGTGAATATGATTGAGTTTTCTTTTCTAATTACCGGCTTGTGGAAACTAAATCAGCCATTTGAACTCGGGTACTATGAAGTGGTTTTGGTTAACTGGTGTAATCCTAAATAACTTATAAAGTACACCTTTACCTGTGCTCAGGAGAAGAACTCCTTTGATGTGGACTGTGGCTGCTGACTGTCTCCTGGTTTGAGTTGAGCTGAGAAAATTAAAAATATATTAAAATCATACAAGCAGCTAAACAAATTAGCCATCTTTCCCTGACGTGAATTTAGGCACCTCTCAAAAGTAACTTGATCAGCTGAACTCAGTTTCTTCCCAAGTAAATCACAAAAATCTGTTGACAAAGTGGTTGAAGTAAAAACACAAAATGCTGGAGAAACTCAGTGTCCTTTATGTAGCAATGGTAAAAATATATAATTGACGCTTTGGGCTTGAGCCCTTCATCATGGTATAGAAAGATTTTGGCAGGCATCCGAACAAAGGATGGGAGGCAAAGGTAGAGAACGGAAGGAGGGACAGCAGCGATCGGGGGAGGACAGAGGTGGGTGGGTGGATGGAGAATGGAGGGGGAAAACTGGAAAAACTGGAAAGGGGGGGAGGGGGAAAAAAGGCGAGCAGGTTAGGAGAAAGCAGAGAAATCGATGTTACTGCCATCTGGCTGGAGAGTGCCCTGACGGAAAATAAGGTGTTGTTCCTCCAATCTGTAGGTGGTCAGGGTGGAATAGTATACAAGGCCATGGAGAGACATGCGACTCAGAATTGAAATGGTTGGCTACTGAAAGGTCTCTGTTGTAGCAGAGGTGCTCGGCGAAGAAAGCTCCCAATTTGCGACTGGTCTCTCGGATGTGGAGAAGGCCACAAAGGGAGCATTGGATGCAGTAAATCAGTCCTGTGAATATACGAGTGAAGTGCTGCTTCACTTGAAAGGTCTGTTTGGGGCCCTGGTCCGAGGTGAGGGAGGAGGTGTGGGCATGTGTTGCACCCCCTACGGCCATAGGGGAAGGTGCAGGGATAGGGAAGGATCAGTGCATGAGGGAAATCACTGAGTGAGCGGTCCCTACATATTAGGCAGAGAGGGGAGAAGAAGGGAAAATATATCTGATGGTGGTATCCTGTAGTCGTCAGAAATTCCGGCAGATTATGTGCTGGATGTGAAGGCTGGTGCGGTGGTAGGTGAAGATGAGGGGGGAAGATAAGGAGGAGACGCGGGTGAGGGCTGAGTTGATGGTAGTGGAGGGGAAGCCACGTTTGTGGAAGAAGGCAGACATTTCAGATGATCTGGGCTGGAAGGCCTCATCTTGGGAACAGTTGGAGCATAGAGAGAAATTGAGAGAAGATGATGGAATCCTTGCAGGGGACAGGGTGTGAGGAAGTGTAGTCAAGATAGTCGTGGGAGTTAGAGGGCTTGTAATATGTCGGTGGAAATCTTGTCTCCCAAGATGGAGACAGAGATCCAGGAAGGGGAGTGTTGTCGGAGATGGACCATGTGAGTTTGAGATCAGGGTGGAAGTTGGCCAAGAAGTGGATGAAATTGACAAGCTCATCATGGATGCATGAGGCAGCCCTAATATACACATCAATATATCAGAGGAAGAGTCTTCCTCATAACAGGTTCCCCTTGTCCTCACCGATCGGACCACCAGCCTCCACATCCAACACTTCTCCTCTGGCATTTCCATAACCTACTATATGATCCCACCATTAATCACATATTTTCCTCTCTGCCTTCTGCAGGGACTGCTCCCTCCGTGATTACCTTGTCCATTCCTCCCTCCCCACCAATCAACCCCTTTCTACTTAACCCTTTGACCATAGAAGATGCTCCACTTGCACCCACATTTGCTCCCTCACCACCATTTGGGGCCTCAAACTGTCCTTCCAAGTGAAGCAACATTTCACTTGTGAATCTGCAGGGGTCGGCTACTGCATTCCGTGCTCCTGCTGTGGTCGCCACATCGGAGACTGAGCGCAGACTGGTAGATCACTTAGTTGAGCACTTCAGCTCTGTCCACTGCAATAGCGTAGATCTCCCAGTGGCTACCAATTTCAATTCTTCATCCCATTCCCTTGTCTGTCCATGGTCTCATGCACTGCCAGACTGAGACCAACTGCAAACTGGTGGAACAACTCATCTTCCGAATGGGCAACCTCCAACCAGATGCCATTAATATAGACCTCTCTGGCTTTTGTAAATCCCACCCCCCTCATTTCTTCACCTGTCGCCTTCCCCCAACTCTATCCCTTTTTCCCCATCTCCTTTTACATAGACATAATCAATTCTCACCTCTCCCCTTATCATATCCAATTAACACCTTTTGTTGATCTGGACCTCCCCCAGCCACCAAGATTTCCTTTTTTTTTTTGCTCATTCTGCTTATTCTTTGCTGATCCTTCGAAGAAGGGCTGAGACCCGTACGTCAGCAACAAACCTTTGTCTCCCATGGATGCTGAAAGACCAGCTGAGTTCCTCCCAGCATTTCAATGATTTTTTTACTACAATCACAGCGTCTGCACTTTTGTGTTTCACCTAGAATCACCCGCCCAAGGAAAAAGAACGATCATTCACCTTATCCGACCCCATCATGATTTTACACACCTTAGCCCCCCCAAAACACCAGGAAACAATGACTTAGCCTATCTCCATAACTCAGGCCCTAGTAATAGCCTGATGAATTTCTTCTGCACTTTTTACTTAACTTAATAACATCTTTCCGATATCAGCGCAACCAGAATTGCATGCAGTTCTCCAACTGAGGAGTCATCAATAACTTGCACAACTTTTGTACTCAAAACCTTGCTCACCATAGACAAGCATGCCAAATATTTTCTGTCATCAATATTTTTGTCATCACTTTCATGGAACAATACACCCCGCTTTACGAAAGTAGAGCATTCCAATAAAACCATTCATAAGCCAAAATGGCATAAAGCGAAGATCTATTCACTACGATTGAAGATTATTTTTGTAAAAGGAAAAACCCATTCAAATTTATTTTCGGACGGCAAACGTATTTCTTCGTAAAAGCGAATTTGCGTAAAGCGAGTGTTCGTAAAGCAGGGTGTACCTGTATTCCAATGTCTCTCTCTCCCTTTTGTAATACACTCCAGAGTTCTGCCATTTTCTGTGCAAATGCTGCTCTGGTCTGATTTTTATATTCTTCCTCAGTCTACAATGCCACTAGTTTTTTGTCAACTGCAAAATTACTAACCAGACTAATTATATTATCATTTAAATCTTTCATTTCAATTACAAACCACTGTAGATGTAACCCCGGCTCCTAAGGAACAACACTGATCACAGAATTCCAGTTAGATCAGCAAACCTCCTCTACTACCTTCTGTCTCCTTCGACACTAATCAGCAAATCTCTTTGGATTCCATGTGATCTAATCCTCCATACCAGCCTACCTTGGCGGACATTTTTAAAGGCCTAGTTACAGTCTAAACAGTCATCCACTGCCCTGCTCTCATCGATTCTGTTCCTGACTTTTTCCAAAAAATGCTTGTCCAAATGCTGGTAGATCCTGTCCCTGATTTAGTGATGGAAGTGAAAAAGGAGAAAAAAAAAATGATAGAACAATGGTATCAATGAGATCTTGTTCCATGGAACAAGGATGTTCAGCTCTGTATGAATCCCTCATTGAAATCACCAACAATGAATAGCTCGACTTTGGGATGTACAACTCATGGACTCACTGCTGGTGGTCCTACTAGTCCTCTTCCCTTCCAGAATGCAATAAAGACATCAGCGTCGTAGGACAATCATGAATTTGGTATTGACCATTTATTAATGATGATTCAGGCTGACATGCTAGTGGAAACCACTGAATATGGCAATGCCATTCTTTAACTAGAGTTTCAGAACAAGTCTGTGGTTCACATACATGTTCAAGTTTGCATGGTACACAAATTGGAGTTGCTGTTCATTATCATCCCACTGTACTGAGTTCAGTTGCAGTATCAAGAATTACTACTTCCCCATTTACTCTCAACTGGCTGCCCTTTTGATTTAACTTGCAACAGCACAGCATGGTCAGGTCACTCACTAGCCTGACCTTTCGGATAATTGCTGTGTGGTTCAGGGAACGCCAAACAATAGTAAGGATATAGAAACCTTATGACACTCAACTAGCATAACTGAACTTCTACAATAAAACATGATGTAAATTTATTGCCTTAAAGCACTTACGTTAACTGATAAATGCTCGTACCTGTATCTGCACCACACTGCTTTTCATCTTTTGGACAGCTGTACCACTGCTGGCCGCACTCTCCTCACTGTCCGAGCTACTTGACATCTCTCCATCTCCAATCCTCACAGGATTCTCCAAATGATCGTGGGCTTCACTGGGAAGGACTGCTTCACTTTCCTCCCGAAGAGGAGCCATTTCTATGCCTGACCAAAATTTTACAAATCACAACCATGTTTTTACATCATACTTTTAATTGCTTTAATCTGGAAGCTAAATCTTCAGACTCAAGCTCTTTGAATCATCAAGTAAAAATAGACATTTATTCAAAATAAACCGTAAAACATTCTTAGAAAATATCAATGTGATAATTTTACAATCTCAGCAAATATTTTTCAAAATATGTTATGATCAATAACTCTCTTTATAGAGCTTCCTGAAGTATACTCCAATCTTTCCATCAAATATTGCATCACCAAACAAAGAAAGAGTGCAAAATAAAAGACTATATGCAACACTATGTCTTAGATAATTCTGTAATCTTCTATCAGGTCGCCCCTCAGCCTCTGGCACCCCTTTAATCTCATACTTTCATGTATAACTTCCTCAAATCTTTACTAAGTAAATGCTTCTGTACCTTTCTTAAGAGTTCCCTTGCAGAAAACTATGTTAACACACTCTTGGCTTTCCACTTGATCACTCATCGGCACACACCCATGGTAATTTGAAGACACCTGCTTAGGCTGTGCCATCAGCAAACCTGCCACAAACCTCAATCAGATGGTTATGGCTCAGTGTGGAATTAATCTCCGAGTTAATGCAAGGACTGGAGTAAATGATCTATCTGCTTTATATTGAAATATAAGGCAGCCTGGCCTGCGTGAAAAGTATGAGCCTTGTGGAGAACAAGCAGTGGCTATTCAATAGATCAATCAACTGCATCCTTTGGTCTGCAGGATGCTACAGGGTACCAATCTAAAAAGTCAACAATTCCTTCTCCCTTAGGGATACTACTCAAGCAGAGTTCCTCCAACAGTTTACTTCTCTATCTTGCATTTTTATTCTCTTGCACTTCACCTCACGCTGCGATACTAAAAGAATGCTCTGTTGCACAACCTTCCAGAAAAAGGTAGTTGTTGGAGATCATGCTCTGGCGAAACTCAGACACAAAGCAACGTGTTACCCTTTACTTCCTAATGGATACCGTGTGACCTGCTGAGTTTCTCCACTGTGTTTATGTATTGCACTCTATACCAACATCTGCAGGAATTGGCGAAAGAGGATGAAGAGATGAAGGAGCTTTATGGTGCCATCTGCGAAGCTGACCTGCGACATGATGGCTACGTGATTGGAGCTTGCGACTTCAACCATGCCAACCTGAAAGCTGTTCAACAGCATGTGAATTTTTCTGCCAGAGGATAACTCCCTAAATTGAGGGTACACTAACATCCCTGGTGCATACAAGGCTGCCCCTCACCACCATCTTGAATATTCGGACCACATATCTGTCCTGCTAACCCCAGCATATAGATCAATAGAAAAATAAACTAACAGTTTGTAGGGAAATCAGGACGTGACTGGGGGTGGGGGGGAGTCACAGCAGGACTACAGGCCTCTATGAGAGGAAGGTGTTCCTGTTTCAGGAAGGTGGCCACTTAACAATGACTTGGTAAACATCGACAAGTACACAAACTCAATGAGTGACTACATGAGCAAGTGCACCGAGAATATCACACCAATCCAATGCTGCACAATCAGGGCTAACAAGAAACCGTAGTTGGATGCAGATGTCTGTGCACTTCTCAGAACTCAAGAGGCAGCCATCAATGCACGGAGCAAGTCAGCACTAAGATTAGCCAGGGCTGAACTCTCCCATGGAATTCGAAAGGCATCCATGGACACTGGGAACATGAGGCACATGGAATCAAAGCATATCAGGCCAGGCTGCTGTTCATTGACTTCAGCTTGGCATTTAACGCAAAAAGACCATGTCATAGGGGCAGAAATAGGCTGTTCAGCCGAGACTACCATTTAATCATGAGCTGATCCATTTTCCCCCTCAGCCTCAATGCCCAGCCTTCTATCCATAATCTTTGATGCCCTGGCTAATCAAGAACCGACTAATCTCAACAAGCCAAGAGCATTTCATTTCTGGAATCATCCTTGTGAACCTCCTCTGAACCCTCTCCATTGTCAGCACACCCTTCCTTAAATCAGGAGCCTCTAAGCTATGCACGTGTGCGCACACGCTTTGCAACCAGCGCACAAAGGAAATCAAGGTGCACACAAAAAGTTAGTGACCGAAAATACTGTGGTGACATAATACTGTAACACTTGTATTATATTAAAACATGCCAATACAGTTTTATTAACCTTGTACCAAAATTTACTTGAAACTATTTCAAGTTTACATTTGCTCAAGCCCTCAGTGCGCACATACTTTTGTCACGGGGACGGGGACGGGGGGGATGGGGGGGGCGGGGGGGGGGGGAGGAGAAAAAAAATGGCACAGCATAAGATTTTTGTGCAGAGTGAGGTCTAAATTTTAGAGGGAATATTGATTTAGGATCCCAAATTGCTCATTAAACTGCAAGTAATATCCCACCAGTGCCTTAGAAAGCCTCAGCATCACATCCTTGCTCTTGTATTCTATTCCTTGAAATGAATGGCAGCATTGCATTTATCTTCTTCACCACGGACTCAAACTGTGTTTATCTTCAGGGCATCCTGCATGAGGACTCCCAGGTCCCTTTGCACCTGGGAATTTTCAATTTTCTCCCCATTTAGAAAGTAATCTATTAATTTATTTCTTCTGCCAAAGTGCACAACCATGCACTTTTTGACGCTGTATTTCTGCCCATTCTCCGAATCGAAGTCCTTCTTCTACCCATTTCCTCAGCACCACCTGCTCCTTCATGTACCTTTGAATCATCTGCAAACTTAGCTACAAAGCCATTCATTCCATAATCCAAATCATTCATCTACACCATGAAAAGAAACGGCCCCAACACCGACCCCTGTGGAACTAGGATATGATCCCTGTATTCCAACTCTTTGCTTCCTGTGAATCAGCCAATGCTCTTCACGCACTAGCATATTTCCTCTTCTACCATGGGCTCTTATCTTGTTAAGTAAGTAGCCTCTCGTGTGGCCCCTTGTCAAAGGCCTTCTGAAAATCCAAATACACACATCCACTGCATTGCCTTTGTCCAGCTTGGTTGCCACTTCCTCAAAGAATTTCAATAGGTATGTCAAGCATGATTTTTCCTCAAGGAAACCTCATCTTGTCATGCATCTCTAAGTATCCATAAACTCATCCTTGACAGTTGAGTCCAACATCACTGATCTCAGGCTGACCAGTCTCTAATTTCCCTTCTGCTGCCTCCCTCCTTTTTGTAATAGGGTGGTGACATTTTTGATTTTCTGGTTCTTCGGTTCCATACCAGAATCTATTGATTCCTGAAAGTTCATCACCAATGCCTCCACAATCTCTACCGCTACTTCTTTTAAAACACGAGGGTGCAGTCCATTTGGTACAGGAGACTTATCCACCCTTAGACCATTCAACTTTGAGCACTTTCTTCCCAGAAATAGTAACTGCATTCACTCCCCTTCACTGACAGATACTCTTCAACATCTGGAACTTAACTTCTGCAACTTTTTTTTATAAAACTTGCCAATCCTCTATTTTCCCACTAATTTTTGCTCTCATTTGCTTTTATGATGGCTTTGTCTTCCCTAGTCAGCAGCGGTTATGAAATTTTTCCACTTGAATCATTTTTTTTAGCTATTTACTTATACTGCACCTTCCTCATTTCTTGCAGAAACTCCATCCATTGCTACTACTGATGCTCCTTCAAATATACTTTGACCTGTTTCTCTCTCATGCCATAGTCATTCACTTTACTCCACTTTCTCCTTGTTAAATCTCAAATTGAATTGATCATGATCACTGCCCCCAATGGTTCCTTTACTCTGAGCTCATTGGCATTCGACAAATACTCTCTTGAAAACCAACCTGGTTTCCCCAATCCACTTGCACGTTAAAATCCCCCCATTGTCCTTATGTTAGGCTTTTCCTATTTGTTGTCAACATCCCAGCTACTGGTTGGAGGTCTGTATATAACTGTAAACAGTGTCTTTTTACCCCTGCTATTTTGTAAATGAACAATGATTCTATATCTTCTGATCTAATGTCCCTTCTTTCTAATGATTTAATGTTATATGTTACCAACAGAGCCTCTGCTTACCTGTCTATTCTTTCAACACACTGTATCCTTGGACATTCAGCTCCCAATGACATCCAAGTTTTAGCCATGACTCCTTGATGGCCACAACATTATACCTAGCGTACAATCATACCCAGAGGCTAGTCAAGAAACCGTCCTCACTGAGACTCAACATCTTTCTCTGTAACTGGGTTCTGGACTTCCTAACAGAAAGACCACTGTCTGTCCTGGTTGGCAGTAGAATGTTGACCCTCATTACACTGAACACTGGTGCACCCCAGAACACAGTGCTTAGCCACTCCGCTCCACGCTGCAGACCCATGACTACTACGCCAGATCCAGCTCCAATTGAGTCATCTAGTTTCCAGGTGACATGCCTTATCAACAAACTTGATTCACAATATACAAAGAAGAGGTTGAAAATTTCATGAAATGGTCAAAGAAGATCAACCCAAGACTCAACGTGGACAAGGCAAAGGGGAAGATTGTGGACTTCAGGAGGACCAGAGATGACAACCCATAGTGGGCATTAATAACTTGGTAGAGGAGAGAGTGGTGCTCTCCACTTAAGATGTAACCATTCCTGGACACAACATCTCCTCCCTTGTCAGGAAGGCACAACAGTGACTGCACTTCCTTAGAAGGCTGAGACAGGCAATGCCATCAGCCACCATTATGGTCCATTTTCTGCAGAAGCTCTATCAAGAGTGTCCTGGCCGGCTGCATCGGATCATCTGCAGGTCTACAAATGTGACAAAGAGGACCACTGGGGTCTCCCTCCCCCACATTGATGTGATTTACTGCCATCATAGTTTATAGAGAGCTCGCAAAAATCTCCCTACATCCCACACACAGCATCCTGCAGCAACTGTTGTTCGAAAAGAAATACAGAAGTATTCGAGCCAGATGTATCAGGCTGAGGAGCAGCTTCTTCCTATAGACAGTGGGACTGCTCAACAGCTAAAACAACTCCCCATAATTCTACTATTTATTTTTAATATAGTATATGTATATAAGACACATACGTAGGTCCTGTGTCTCTGTATAGTTTGTTCGTGCATTATGCCTTTATGTGTGTTTGCACCATCAACTGAAGAACATTTTTTTGTTGGGTTTACTGTCACAATTAGATTATAAATAAACTTGAATTCAATGTTTCCAATGTTTAATTTCAAACAACAAAGCTTTCAGAGTCAACGAAAAGTTCAAAGTGCAGTTACAATTTAACACATTTCCAAATAAAACAGCCATTCACAATTAATACTTCAAACAGATGTGTAAATGCCATGAATGTTAAATACAAAGAGTCAAATGTCCAAAGCAGATCCTGTGGCTTATAACATTTAAATACAAATGGCTAAATTAGTGGTTCTCAACCTTTTTCTTTCCACTCATAGACCACTTGAACTATGCCATCAGTGCTCTGTGATGAGTGAGGGATTGCTTAAGGTGGTCTGTGAGTAGGAAGGGAAGGTTGAGAACCTCTGCTCGAGACACAATTGTTACTGAAATATTTTCCTTGAGAAAAATTGTCATTAGCCCATTTCCTTTGGAGTTACGAAACCATGCACATAATGAGCCAATTAGGTATGATTAAAACCGTGGTTTACAAACTTTTTCTTTCCATTCACATACCACCTTAAGCAATCCCTTACTAATCACAGAGCACCGATGGCATAGGGAACACTTAAAGTGGTAAGTGAATGGAAAGAAAAAGGCTGAAAACCACTGGGTTAAATGATTTCATTTTTTAATTGATTCCTGAAGGATAACATTTACTTTATTTACATGGTGCCAAAATAAGTTCTATCTAGATGTCTCGTGCACAATTAATGCTGAAAATGTAAAAGCAAATTTGAGCCGATTACTTCTGGGGAATAAATTTTCAGTAAGCGTAAGGTACTCAATTATATATCCAAAGTAACTATACCTGACTTGTCCCTTGACTTTTTGCTCTCTTTATCTTGTTCTTTGGGTGAAGACGACCGAGAACGACTTGACAGCTTTCTTAAACTCGAAACCGGACTGCACGACTTGGATTTTATCTTACGAGGTGGTGCACCAGGACTCTCAGATCTGGATCCAAAACCATCTCTCCTCTCAGAGGAAGATGATCGTTGCCTCTTTCTCCGAGGATACTTTGGTTCTTTTCCATCGTTGCTTTCTAAAATGGGGCTCTGTGGTCTTTGACTGGATATATGTGGACTTTGGACACTTGAATTTTCCACTTCAGAGCTTTCAACAGTTTGCAGATCCTTGTCACCTGTTGAATCAGATGACAAAGTACTGTCAGGTTCTTTATTTTCAGGACTTACTTTTTGACAGATCCTTTCATCTATTTGTTCAGCATCTGACAAAGATATTCTACTGGGTGTTACCCGAACTGGGGAAGATTCTGATGTGTCAGATTCATGTTTTTTCCCACTGGAAGATACTCCATCAGGACTTTGTATTTCCTTTTCTGGTAATTGATTTCTGCAAACTCCATCACACGAAGTTGGGAACTGGGATTGTTCTTGCAAAGGACTATGACTCCGAATAGGGATTTTTCCAGAACTATCTGCAGGGCAAAGCATACTTTTTTCAACTGAACTCTGAAAATGTTCAATCTCTTCTTCTTTACCAACAGGGCTTGCTCTCCTACTGTTAGCAATTGCAGGAGTTGGCGATGTCTCTGAAATAGATCCTTTCTTTTGAAGACCACGAAGTGATGCCATCTGCTCTGAATCAGAGCAAGGCTGATCATTTGTATCTTCTTCACTGGATGAAGATGAGGATGATGAAGAAGATGAGGAACTGGTAGAGGAAGAGGATGATGAAGAAGAAGAAGAGGAAGATGATGTGCTGGATGATCTTTGCCTGGAAATTTTCGAAGAATTTCTACTATCTTTTTTACTTTTCTCTGCATCAAGAACATTAATTTTTGATTCTTTGTTGTTCATATTTTCAGGTAAATCTTTCCCAGAACTTGTAGAAGAATGAGTTAGAGTTCTATTGCTTGTAGAATGTATGGTCTCAGCCCAATTTTCTTTACCTTGATCAGGACTTGGCTCTTGACTGGATTCTTCCTGGTCCGCATGTGTTTTACTTTCTTCCAGACAATCTGGTTGCAGCATAATGCTTTTCTGAAAATCAGAAATTTCATTATGTGTTGATATGGGACTTTCTGTCTGTGATTTCAGTGTTTCTATTGTACTTGAAGATGGTGAAACATCAGGTTGTTGTTGTGGTGTAAGAGGAATACGTTCACGATCATCACCTCTACTTCTGGTTGAGAGACTTGGGGAGTCTTGATTTGTACTTTCAGGACTGATATTTCGGGAATATTCTCCAACAGAGCTCACTGTGGGCTGTTTTCTATCTGTTGGCGATTTGACACTTGGCTCATGACTGTCTGGACTTTCAGAAGTATTTCCCCTTCCTTGAGTCACAATGCATTCTTCTTTCCTTCTTGATTCAGATTCTTCTATTTTGTTACTTTTTTGGGATTTGACCCTTTCATTTGAAGAATGGGAATCAGGACTCTTGGAACTTTTATCTTCCTTGTGAGGACTACAAGATGAACTCCTTGATCTTCGATGTTGACCATCTCTTGCTTTCTCCTTTGAATCAAGTCTTGACTTTGAAGGACTGCAACTTCTTGAGTGTGCTCGATACGTACTTTCTTCTACCTGCAAACTTCGTCTGTTACTGAATGAATCATTTTCCTTCGACATTCTCCTGCCCCGGCTCTCCGGACTCCTCCTGCCCCGGCTCTCTGGACTCCTGCCCCGGCTCTCCGGACTCCTCCTGCCCCGGCTCTCCGGACTCCTCCTGCCCCGGCTCTCCGGACTCCTCCTGCCCCGGCTCTCCGGACTCCTCCTGCCCCGGCTCTCCGGACTCCTCCTGCCCCGGCTCTCCGGACTCCTCCTGCCCCGGCTCTCCGGACTCCTCCTGCCCCGGCTCTCCGGACTCCTCCTGCCCCGGCTCTCCGGACTCCTCCTGCCCCGGGTCTCCGGACTCCTCCTGCCCCGGGTCTCCGGACTCCTCCTGCCCCGGCTTTCTGGACTCCTCCTGCCCCGGCTCTCCGGACTCCTCCTGCCCCGGCTCTCCGGACTCCTCCTGCCCCTGGTCTCCGGACTCCTCCTGCCCCGGCTCTCCGGACTCCTCCTGCCCCGGCTCTCCGGACTCCTCCTGCCCCGGCTCTCCGGACTCCTCCTGCCCCTGGTCTCCGGACTCCTCCTGCCCCGGGTCTCCGGACTCCTCCTGCCCCGGGTCTCCGGACTCCTCCTGCCCCGGGTCTCCGGACTCCTCCTGCCCCGGGTCTCCGGACTCCTCCTGCCCCGGGTCTCCGGACTCCTCCTGCCCCTGCTCTCCGGACTCCTCCTGCCTCTGATCTCCGGACTCCTCCTGCCCCTGCTCTCCGGACTCCTCCTGCCCCTGCTCTCCGGACTCCTCCTGCCCCTGGTCTCCGGACTCCTCCTGCCCCGGCTCTCCGGACTCCTCCTGCCCCGGCTCTCCGGACTCCTCCTGCCCCGGCTCTCCGGACTCCTCCTGCCCCGGCTCTCCGGACTCCTCCTGCCCCTGCTCTCCGGACTCCTCCTGCCCCTGCTCTCCGGACTTCTTTTGTGGCTATCAGCCTTTTCTGATCTATGGCTATATTTTGAAGTAGTCGCCTCTTTCCTTGATGACCGGCGAGGGCTTCTGGAACTGGACCTGTACTCCCTTCTTTGTGGTCTGGGAGAAGAGCTATTAGATTTTTGTCGGTGTCTTCTGCTCTTGTCATCCCCAATTTTGCTCCTTGAATCTGGACTATATCTTTGCCTAATATCCTCTTGAGGACTTTGACTTCTTGAAAGTTCTTTCCAAGTATATTCTGGAGAATGATGTCTTCTGTCACTGTCTGGCCTTCTTTCCTTTGACCTGCTTGATCGCTTGATATCTGAACGCCTTTCTTCTCTGATGGCTGGCTTTTCATCCCTTCTGTCTCGATCGGATGACCTCATTCGGTGGTCCCCATGCGAGGAGGTTTTCTCTCTCCTATCTGTGAGTCTTTCCTCTTTTCTCCTACTGGTATTCCTTGGTGATCTGCCTCCTTTTTCCTTCAGACTTGAAGAGGAACTCCCACTACTGCTTCCGGAACTCCCGCTGCCGCTGCTGCTACTCGTACTGCTACTTCCACTTGAATTGCTTGAACTGCTGCTGGATGAGCTGGAATCACTCTCACTGCTGCTGCTGGATGAGCTGGAATCACTATCACTGCTGCTATCCCTGTAAAGAGCAAAGAATAATTTGAGAAATCAGAGATAACCCCCACTGAATATCAAATTTGACTGATTTTCCATTTTGGTCACTATTGATTGCAAACATTCAAACATACAATTAAGCTCATTTAACTTTGCCTCAAAAAACAAGCCTTAATCCAAGCAATGCCATTTTCAACTTCTCCTAAACCTTTTTGAAGCCTTTTCGAATGTGGCAAATTGCTTCATAAAGCCACGACTTCAAGCCTGAGCAGCAGTCTAAAGGTGCGTTGTAGAAATACCATTCTATCTCCTTAAACTATACCAGCATTGATATTCAGTTTTGTCAGTTTTTCTCTCTTAAAAATATCACATGGACATCACTGGCAACACCGCGCGCCTCCTATCCATCCCTAACCACCACAAATTGAAAAAGAAACACAATTGGTGTGTGGAAGTCACATACAGCTAAACCAAATCAAAACAAACAATATTACCTGAAGGATTATGGTGAAACAGACTGGATTTATGGCACATCTACAGTACTGAGTCTGCTATTTTAGTGCCAGCCTCTCTTTTTCAGATATGTTTTTTAAACTATATTTTACAAGTACCCACATTTCTCATTCTCTTTCTGCCCAACTCCCTGGAGCCTCATACAGATCTTCCATCTGTTTCGGGGACTAGACTCGCGGATAGTAGGCCCTAACCACCTGCTAACGGCAACTTCCCAAGCCCCACCAGAGCACTTGCAGACGACGGAGTTCATCTGTCCGCTGTTGCTGACGTCCCAGGCCTCACCAGAGCACCCAATTCTGTGACCTAACCCACGGATATGACTCACACGTCGACCTAGTTGCGGGAACTGACTACTTATCAACTCCAAGGCTCATCTGGAAGCAGTCATCCTTCTAGAAAATGGGACACATGCACTGGTCTGCAGGCGAGATTGAAACAACATGGTTTCATCTTCCCATTTCCCTCCCATACTTCTGAGAAACATTAAAGCCACTGGAAACAAGCTGGATGAACTTAAAGCAAGACTTGCCTTTCGAAGAGAACAAGGACTGCTGTGTGCTCTGTTTCACTGAAACATGGCTCACACCTTCCACTCCAGACCGTGTCCTCAGGAGGCAAAAGACTGAGGTGTCCATTTCCTTATTGATAGTGCTATCATGAGCACCTGCACCCAGGGCCTGCAGTACTTGACTGAAGAGCTTGCTTAACCCTCACCCTAACCCTACACGGACAACAGTCTACATCCCACCTCAGACAAAATGTAAAATTAGCACTACATGAAATATTCCCTTCCATCAACGACCTCGAAATGAAGCATCTGGAAAGTTTTTCAATACCTGTGACTTCAGCCAACCAAAGAATTGCTACTAAAATTCCATCAGCGTATTTCCTATTCCACCAGAGACCTCAACACTATCCGTCACCTGCCACACAATACGCTGACAGTTCAATCCCACTCCTGGACCCATGACTGAGGTAAGGGGGGGAAAAATTGTTCCCCTCAGATTTTCAAATTGTGGAACTCACTTTCACAAGTTGTTGAGGCCAGTTCATCCAATGTATTCAAAAGAAAGTTGGATGAAGCCCTCCATACCCTTAATACCTAAAGGGATCAAGGGTATGGAGATAAAGCAGCAACAGGATATTGAGGTTGCATGACCTGCCATGATCTTATTGAATAGTGGTGCAGGATTGAAGGGCTGCATGGCCTACTCCTGTAGTTATATTCTGAGTCCTTGGACGTTCTTTGAGCCTGCGTAAACCAGGATTGTTCACAGATATCTTTAATCTCTTGTTGCTGCACTAAGTAGTACACCCGTGCTTAAAAAATAGCCACCATTATTCTGGTACAAAGAGGAATGTAATGATGGTCTAAATAACTGGTGGACAGTGGCTCTGACATCCACCATCACTGAGTACTTCAAGAGGCCGATCATGGTTCACATTAACTCAGATTCTCAGCCAGCCTTGTCTCACTCCAATTTACCTATTGTGACAACAGGTGCACTGCACATGCCATCTTCCTGACCCCAAAGAGGGAAAAGGTCATTCTTCTATACACATCGACCACGTCGAAGTGGAGTTTGCAGGAAGCTTCAAATTTCTACGCATAAACATCGCCGGAGACCCATCTTGGTCTATTCAAGTTGTTGTGTTGGCCAAGAAAGTGCCTCTACTCTGTGAGGCCTGTGGATATTTGTCATATCACCTGTCTCTCTCAACAACTTCTACAGATAAAGGAACATTGTTAACACAACTCAGACTATTACACAAATCTCCTCCCTTGCCATCACCTACATCTTTACTTCCCTCTGCTTGGAAAAGACTCATTTCACTCTTCACCCTCCTCCCAGAGGGAAGAAGATTCACACGTGTGATCACAGGCAACCAGATTAAAGCAGTTTCTTTTCCACTGTCGGCAAACAGTGAATGAATCTCACATGAATCTCAATGTTGCCTTTATTCTGTACTAACTGATCTCTCTCTAACTTTGCACTTTGTTGATTTTACTTACTGTACTATGTATGGAATGAGTTGGACTGCTCACAAAACAAACTTTCTCACCACATGTGACAATAAACATGAACTTGTATTAAGATACAGAAGGCCATTCAATTTGTTGTGTCCATGTCAGTTCCTATTCTCCCACATAATTTTTCAATATTTTTCTCTTACATATGCCCATTACCAACTCCTTCCCTCCATTTCCTGTTCACACTCTTCTTCTACCCATTGCATTAAGCAATTTACAGTCGCCAAATAACCCAAGTAGTACATCTTTGCCATGTGGAAGAAAACCCAAGTGCTCATACAGCCAACATACAAACTGCACACTTAAAGCACTGGAGATCATAATTGAACCTGGATTCATTTGACTCGCAACACCGCAGTGCTGGTACACTACCCTGATTCAAGTCTGTGGATGCTCATTCAGTAACTTAACATTACCATCACTGTATAGATAATGAGCAATTTTTGTTTTTAGTATAGACGGAGATGTTAAAAAGCTACTGAATTGAAAATAATCTGAATTAAATTCTACAGCATTAAAATAAAAAAGTAAAAACTCACCATCCCTTTTGCTTGAAGTTTAAAACTTTACAGATCCTCACCTATTACAGTACCAGCATAAATATTGGTCGGCTGGACTTCACACTACAGAACACTGTAGAAAAATCAGATTTACTGCAACACTGGAACTGGCTCCAGAATCTAACCATTTTCTATAACCAGGGGCATAATGCAACAAATGAAAATTTTGCAGCAAAGTCTATCCAAACTCACTAGCTACTTAAAGTGTACAAAAAACACAACATATTTATAGTACAGATTCCATCCATTGCCCAAAGGAAAATACCAGGAGACATCTCTACAAAGTAAGGGAGGAAAGTTTAAGGGAGATATCGGAGGTAGTTTTTTTTTTAAATAAAGAGACTTGTGGATGCCTGGAATGCCTAGCCAGGGATGGTGGTTGAGGCTGAAACATTTGGGGCATTTAAGAGATTCTTAGACAGGCACACAGATGAAAGGAAAATCGAGGATCACAAGGTAGGAAGGGTTAAGATTTTCAATTTATTTATTTATTTTGGTGGGAATATATATAGATTGGCACAACTTCGAGGGCCAAAGGGCCTGTTTGTACAGTGCTGTAATTCGAGGTTCATTAAATGAATGTTATGTGATGTAATTCAATTATACAAATATCGCAAGTGCAATGATCAAACCTTCAGTGAACATTTGTTTTCCCTTGAACTGCAAGATACAAGGACTTCTCTTGAACAAAACTAGACAACTGCAGTTGCACAAGAACAGAATCCAATAGAAAAATGAATGCTTTTGTTGAAATGTTCAAGATGTCAACAGGGGTCACATTTAATGCACAATTTTTCATTATATACTGAAAAAGGTCACAGATATAAAAACAAATAGATTGTGCAAACGTGTTTCAGAGGATGATCACACCACTTTTCATAATCATCTGACATTCAAAAAAATGTACCTCCAAAGTGGAGGCCTTGGGTTAAAAACTAGCTGCTTTTTCACTGGCACATTGTCCCAGGAATTAACTGGGACAGGGTCCAGTGGAAAAACGGTCAGCACACCAGCTTCAAGAGTTGGGATCTTATGATGAAATTGTACAAAGCATTGGTGAGGCCAAATTTGGAATACTCTGAGCAGTTTTGGTCACCAAATTATAGGAAGGATATAAACAAAATAGAGAGAGCGCAGAGAAGGTTCATGAGAATGTTGACAGGATGTCAGGGTTTGAGTTACAGAGAAAGGTTGAGCAGCCTGGGGCTTTTTTCTCTGGAGCGTAGAAGATTGAGGGGGGATTTGATGGAGGTGTTCAAGATTTTAAAAGGGACAGAGAGAGTCAACGTGGATAGGCTTTTTCAATTAAGAGTGGGGGATATTCAAACCAGAGGCCATGGTTTGAGATTGAAGGGGGAAAATTATAAGGGGAACATGAGGGGAAATTTCTTCACGCAAAGGGTGGTTGGGATGTGGAATAAGCTTCCGGCGGAGGTGGTTGAAGCAGGGACATTATTTACATTTAAGGAAAGATGGATAATTACATGGAGGGGAGAGGATTAGAGGGTATGGACCAGGTGCTGGTCAGTGGGACGAGGAGGGTGGGGATTTGTTCCGGCATGGTCTAGTAGTGCCAAACTGGCCTGTTCTGTGCTATATATCGTAATATGGTTAACATCATTTCACGCCGGGTATTGACAGCCTCTACCCCTACTTATAACCCCAGCATTTGCTGGTGTGCCAATTAAACCAGTGGAAAAGAGACAGCAGAAAGTCACCCGTTTCCAGTTGAAGATAGAACACTCCAATCCCCAGGAATGAGTGTGTTCAGTGAAAAAGCAGTCATTGTCCCAGTTAAGGTGGCCACTGGAAAGAGCAAACAGCTTCCTATCCCAGGACACTGCACGACCAATTAACTGGGATGTCAGTGGAAAAGGGGCTACTGACAATGAACCAGGTACCTCAGCTCTGGCACTGGGATTAGGCCATGCATCATTCTCCCAGCTGTATCTCTGAAGAAAAATTAATCCACGCTCCTATTCATTCAACTGCTTGGCTGAGTCCAAGTTATCAATTCCAAAAACACAAGGAAAAAAATAACACTAAAACTCAAATGTTATTAAAAACAGATTTTGAGGTGGTATCATTTTCAAAAACATTCTCTTGTCAAAAACTCCTGAGTCAAAGCAACCTTTTGGTGAATTTCCTCAAAAAACAGTGACTGTGACAATGAATTAATGCAAATTTGACTCAATGGTCAAATGAGGCATAAATAGCCCCTTTCACACTTGCAATTGGTCCCAGGAATTAACCACCAATCGGTCTTTAACATGCTGTGTGAAAGCAAAATCAGATCAACGCCTGCATCAGATGACGTCATCTCATGCCAGGGATTGACAGCCTCAAACCCTAGTCCAATCCCCGGAGTCTGCAGATGATGGCGTTGCAATCAGGCAAGTGTGAAACGGGTAATTGCATTGTGGGATTGAAATTACCCCAGTTTTTGGGGAAGTGCAGGAATGTGAAGGAAGAAAAAATTAAAATCAAGGTATAAACTTTGCCGTAGGAAAATCGCAGTGGGGGGAGAGAGGGTGAAATAAATAGCAATGATAGACAATTTTTAAACAGCGTGGGAAAGATGGTAGTGCTGTAGCGCACAATTTATAAAGACCGTGGGAAAAGCAATGGCGGAGCTCACTTCCCAGGATGCCGTGCAGTAGAGAAATCCCTCCATAACTGCTCTGTTGCTGCAGCCGGGCATACAGCCTTTTTTCTGCTGCAGTGAATTCTGGAAGAGCAGGTCTGCCATCATTTTTTACCCCACGATATTGATATTGTGTGTGATAGTATTTTCAATTTTCTCACATAAAAATTGTCCACTATTGCTATTTATGGCTAGCACTTTTCCACAGTCCCTTATGAAGGTTTACATAGGTCGGCACAACAAGAGCTGAAGAGCTCATGCTGTGCTAGACATAAAGCTTAATTATGTTATAGTTAGGCATGATTAATTTTGTTGAAATATAAGATCACAATACATTGATGAGGATTTAGGGCAGGTTCACCATCACTCGATGTGTCATGACATCATCAGTAGAGGGTAGAACAGTCCTAACCTCGGGGACGGCTCCTTGTAAATGTGAAAGCATTCAGTGTCCCAGTTAGGAGTGGTCAAGTGTGAAAAGTCAAATCCCTATTCCTATCCGAGGACACTGAACAGCCAATTTAATAGGATGCAAGTGTGAAAGGAGCTAATATTACATGCCCCAATATCAGCCAAGTTTAAAGCAATGAAGGAATGCTCCACAGTAGCATTAAAACTACTTCATCATTCATACAATTACTATTTATGATACTTTGCAATAAACAAATTAGTTACTAAATTTGATTATGAAACCAGCATCACAAATTCAAGTCATTCATTGGGTGGGCAACATTTCAATTCACAAAGAAGCTCCAGTCTGCAGTCTGCATTTGTAATTTTCTTCACTTGGCTGCAAACATCAATTTTAAAAAATTAGCTTCCATGAAAAGGTGGGTGATACATACCACTATCTTCTCTATTACAAAAATATTGTTCTCCTTGAAGAATAAATTATTGCCCACTCCAGTTGCCACAACTGAAAATATCAAATAGTATCCAATGTAAATCCACAATCTACCAATGTGTAAACAGCATTAGCTGAAATTATTCTTCACAATGTACGTTGGTTCGCCAAAGTGAGATCCCATCCGCGCATGCACAGCCATTACATCCGATGACTTGTGAGGAGCAGCATGTGTCTTTGGTGCGGGAGCAAAAGTGCTGAATCAGTGGAGAATTGCAGTAGAGCGATCCCAAAAAAGCACTAAATTAGTGGGCCTGCAGGAGCAGAGCCCTGAGGGAGATCACAGGAGTGCGATCCACAAAATGGAATCAAACCCCCAATTGAGCCCTCCAGAGGAGGGGAGCGGTACAAATTCTATAACTGCCGGCAGAGGGTCCCGCGTCCCGATGCAGGGCTGGGGCAAAGGCAGAGCGGCAAGAGCCTGAGGATGAAGGCCTCCAGGAAGACCCCCTGTAGCGCTTCGTTAGCGCCAAAAATCCAGCAGGCCTGCCGGAGTGCTGTGTCCCAGCTGAGAAGCAGCAAGGTCGATCTACCTCCGTTGGGGGTGGGATCAGGCAACAGAGATCTACCTTCGCTGAAGGTGGGGTCCAAGTCTGGTTGCACGGGCTTGGCTTTGTGGAAACCAGGGCCTCAAAAAGCTAGCAGGGATATCATTATGCCGCTGCAAGAGGTGAGCTGCATGAGATAATTGGACCTCAGTGTATCAAGTGAGGGGGAGTACCCTGAACAAGAGCAGGTAGGACCTGAGCCAAACTTAACGCGTCGTGTAGCAAAGCTGCCCACTCGACGGGCAATAGTCAGAAAAAGCCCGAAGGGTGTGATCTCTGCACGACGGGCACCCACTCAATCATCCCGAGAGTAAGACCTACCAGAGAGCAGAGGCCTTGACCAGCAACAAAATTGTAAGCCGTCTGGACAAATTGGAGGAACTGGTGACGGCCATGGTGAGTAAGTTTCCTACGCCATCAGGGCAGGGAGAGGACATTTATGATTATACATGGGAAGAAGATGAAGGGCCAGATATGGAGGCCGAGTCACCCAAATTCCCATACACTGCTCAAGCCAGTCAGGAGGAGAACATACCGGCTATTCCCTTTAAGTTTGCAGTACCAAAGGGTATCGGCCAGCAGCTAGAGGATGATATTGTGGGGTCTATAACATATATGGTGTTGAATGCTTTTCAGGAGATGGTACTAGAAGAATCCATCAAAAAGTACCCCTGCCCTGTTAACTGCCCTCTGTTGGAGGTGCCTAAGGTAAACCCCTCAATATGGGATAATTTGAAGGGCAAAAGGCATGAAATTGCAAAGACAACAGGGGTCACTGGTTAATGGTATTACGTCATTCACACAAATGCTCTCACACGATTTATTGGAGACCCAACAAGACGCTCTAGGGTTGTTATCCCATGCAAACTATGAACTGAATGCCTTCAAGAAGGAGCTGATCAAATCCAAACTAAATGTAAGATATGCTCATTGGTGCAGACCATCTAACCCTGTAACGAAATTTCTACCTGGTGATCATCACAGCAAACAGGTGAAAGATTTGAATGAGCAGCGGCTGGCGCGGTCAGAGGTTCGAGAGCACAGGCAAGAGAACCTGTTATGTTTCACCCCATCGCAGGTATGCAGGGGAATTTAAGTGGGTTATCCGAGGCGGTTTCCCGCTCCAAGCGGCTACAGCCAGCAGTTCTTTTTTAGGGCAACGCCCTCCATGGAGACAGCGGCAGAATTTTCCCGCTCAAGGTACTTCGCAGAGATGGGCCCAGAATGCACCAGCCCACAGACTAGGCGAGTTGAGGATTTACAGTTGAATACTCTTGATAATTACAAGGCTTTAAAGGTTGGTGGTCAATTAACGCTATTCTAGAATAGATGGTGTAATATTACCACTGATGTTTCTATTCGGCAGAGAGTAAAGGGGTATAAAATCAAATTTGTCCCACAGAAATCCCCTCCGATAAGGAGGAAGGGTCGATATACATATATGCATAGACCGCAACTAATGGAGACTGTATCTGCCGAGATCATGGTGTTAAAAAGGAAAAATGTTATTGAATGTTGTCGCCATGAAAAACATATTTGTATCAAACATCTTCACGCGACCCAAAGGAAATGGCAGCACTAGAGTGATACTGGATCTATCGGATATTAACAAATAGGTTTTGTACAGACATTTTAAAATGGCTAACATATATTCTGTGTTTCCTAAGTTACATAAGGGTTATTACATGGCCTCGAGAGAATAATATACATATGCAGATCTGCCGACAGGAAGTTCTTAAAATTTTCCTGGAAGGGAGAACTATAGTAGTATAAGGCTGAGCTCACCACCCAGGCCATTTACCAAGTTACTGAAGCCAGTGTTTGCCAAGCTCAGGAAAGAGGGGCACATGGTAATGGGTTACCTAGACGATACTCTTATTGTGGGCAGATCATTCAAGGAAATAAAAAGGGTAGTAGCAGTCACCTTGAGATTAAGCCATGTGGGGTTTCTCATACATCCTGAGAAATCAGTGTTGGTGCCTACCAAGAGGTTAAAATTCCTCGGCTTCATTATTGATACAGAAGACATGAAACTTACTCTGCCAGAGGATAAAGCGTTAGAGATCAGGACTACCTGCAGAGGGCTCATGACAGAGTGTCGTTCTTCCATAAGAAAGGTGACCAGATTGATTAGGAAACTGGTGGCAGCTTTCCCGGCGGTACAACATGGCCCACTAAATTATAGATTCCTGAAAAGGGACAAAATATCTGCTCTTAAGGCAGACAGGGGACACTTTGACAGGCCCATGAGGCTAGCTAGTGAGATCAGATCCAACCTGGAATGGCGGATCGACCATATCTTGCAGGCTTATGCGAGGAGCGAGCTCAGAAAGGTGGACCTGGAGATCAGGTCAGACGCCAGTGGCGAAGGTTGGATAGCCACGAATCTAAAGGTTTCTACTGGGCTGAGGTCCCTATATGGAATATCCTTTGCCAGGCGGAATGGAGCAATGAGAGAACCTTTAGTAGGTTCTAAAATAAACCTTTAAACTCAAAGGGGCTGAGTTTCACGGCTTCCATCCTACACGCGGCGGATTGAACACGACACGGGGGAAGCTTATTTAATCCCAAGCCTTTCAGAGGTTGCAAACAACCCAATAAAAATATTATTGGATCTAAAACTATTTTAATCTTATACAGATATTCTAAAAACGATTGGATTTTCTTCCAAAAAGATTGTATATGTATACATGACCAAACAGCATGAAAAAAAGTTCCAACCGTATCACCACATCTAAAACACAAATCTGATTCATTAAAACCATATTTTTTTAATTTTTCAGGTGTCAAATATAATTGATGTAAAAAATTGTAATTAATCATTGCATAACATGCATTTATCAATCTAGTTACACTATCATAACAAATATCTAACCAATCCTCTTCAGAAAAAATAAAACCAATATCCACTTCCCATTTAATTTTAGATCCATCCTGTAATATTTGATACATAAATGAAATATAACCATTCTCTGGTACCTTCATGAGAAGTCTCAAATTTAGTAATTTTAGGTAAAATCACCTCTCCACCAAACATATGTTTTACCAAAGATCG
This sequence comes from Narcine bancroftii, assembly GCF_036971445.1. NCBI lineage: Eukaryota > Metazoa > Chordata > Chondrichthyes > Torpediniformes > Narcinidae > Narcine > Narcine bancroftii. The sequence continues at coordinate 308,175,281 of NC_091472.1, forward strand.
AATTTGATAATAAAGAATTCTTATCAATACCAAAATCTTCCCTCATCTGATTAAAAGATTAAAACTTACCCTCTTTAAAACAATCTCCCAAATTTTTCACACCTTTAAATCTCCAATGCAATAAACTTTGATTATGTATTGAAAAAGAAATAAGTTGATTATTATACAATGGAGTCAAAGCCAATAATTTATCCCTAGAACCCATCATTTTATTTTTCTTTATCCATAACTTCATTAAATGTAAATATTGTTTTATAATGGAAAAAAATACATACTTTTTGCATGATAATTTTAATTTTTTTATTAATAAGTGGCTGTTATACTCAGAATATTTACATTTCAATTTATATTGATTAGATTTTAATATGAATATTTAACTTTTTTTAATATCCTTTCTTTTTTTATGGCTCTCCTGAGGAGAGTTGGCTGAAGGGGGGGGGGTTTCCCTTTTTCTTTTTTTAAATATTTATTTAAAAAATGTTCATGTTCATGTTTAATTGCTGTATATGTCATATTATTTGTTTTTTTTGAACGAATAAATAAAGTTTTTTTTAAAAAAAAAGTAAAAGACACAGGGGAAGGGGACCCATTGAACTGACTATGGTCTGTCGGACCACCCAAAGTGGATAAGCCACTGAGCTATAAACTCTCATCATGGTGAACCAAAGAATAATGAATTAAATGAGCACTTACCTGTGTGAAGTTTGATGATTACTTGACCAATGGGAGTTGGTGAATCGATGTGTCCACCTCTCCCTTCCCAGGTTCGTGTTATGGTTGGTTCGTTTAATTTAGTGCATTAAGTTCAGTGGCTTCTCCCTTCTGGGCTGTAAAGGAATGGCTGCCCATGCACAGATGGGATCTCATGTTGACTCACCAACTCCCATTGCTCAGATAATAATCATCAAACTTTGCACAGGTAAGTGCTCGTTTAACTCATTAATTTTGCTTAAATATCTGCAATAAATTTACCTTCCTCATGGAGTACAGATGGTCCCCGACTTCCAACCATAATTAGGACCGACAAATTGGTCGCAACTTGGATTGATCGTAAGTCAAGTTTGCCCACCATTACGATTAAACGAGACCATAAAGAATTTTTAAAAGATTTTTAACAAATGAATTTATCATGAAGAATGTAAAGATATGTACAGCACAGTACTTTCAATAAAAATGCTCCCCATTTCCCAGATGAACTTCTTGTATATAATAGTCTTTGGACTCGGCTGTTGGGCTGCCATGGGAAAAATCCGGCTGCCGAAAGGAGCAGGGACTTTTAATACAAAATATGTACTTTTACAGGAGTTTTAATAAAGATTTTTAAAAATTTTGGGTGGACGTAACTTGCCTAGGTCAAGTGTCAAGGACTACTTGTAGGTTAGTTACACTAGCACTCTCCACTAAACACTAAACCACAGATCTTTACCAAGGCAATTAATTCCATTTGAACTCTGTTTTTTTCAAAAGTTTAATACAGTAGAATACCCATTATCCAGCAGCACCTACAGGGATCGTGGATGTCGAATATGCAAATGTTCCGGTTAACTGAGACTCCTCTTCCAATGCCGAACTAATACACCAGCATTAAGAATATATAGTTTAAAAGACAAAAGGCAATGCAAAATGTAAAGTATAGAAATATGAAAATAATCAGTATTGTGTCTTTAATTACCATACATAAAGTTCACTTTAATCAGGCAATTCCACTAACTTACAAAATTTAAATTTGAACTCCAGTCACTGGCACTGTAACAGCGTTGCGGTAACCGCACTGCCATCATAATTAACCCGCCCTTCCCCAAGTTTAGATAAAGCCTTAGTAATATCTTACTAGGTATGGATAGGGAGACACTTTGGGAGAGTTGCTTCGCGGCAAGTGGCATCAGCCTGCTCTTCTTCCTGGGCGCTGCCATTTCATTCCAACGCAACTTTATTGAAACGGCTGCTGTAGGCAGGGAATGATCGGGGTTCTCCGCTGGCTGAATGTTGCTCCCATCTTCACCAAGTGATTTTTTGTTGCTTTCGAGAACATTTACCTTTACATGAGCACCTTCCTTGTGCTGACAACCTAGCTCACCTCCATGCAAGTGGTGACAGCTAAAAGAATGCATGCATATTGAGGGGCAATGCCAGTAAAGAAGGACAAACCTGCACGTGTCCTACAAAGTCTCAGCGCTGCCCTGTGGGATCATCGCCCAGTCTTGTTTATTTGAAATTTTATTTATTTCTTTGTTTCCTCTTTTTTTGCTGGTTGTTTCCATTTGATTGAATTCGGATAAAGGGGATTCTATTGTTGTAGAATTTCTAGAACAATTTCTAGAAATACATTTCATATCTAAGTTGGTGGAAAAGCACCACCATCAGACTTTATGAGGTAGAAAAATATAATTCAGATCATGTTTTTTTTAAATCTTTGCTTTCAGCAATGATAATAAAAGAATCTAGATTAATTCCCTCTGAAAATACATGACCAACTTCCTCCCAAATGAAAGATTGCCTCCAAGCCAAAAAAATTACTTGAACAATTGACGATTTCTATTCCTAAACTAGTGTAAAACGAGACAAACGCAGGGAAAAAAAAATCCCTATTTGTACTATTTATGCAATTCAAAGTTTTCTTAACTTGCAAGGTTGTTTATATTTTTTAACTTTAATACCAAGGCTGAGGGACATACAAGTGTGAAGAACCAAAATCCATTCGAATTGCAACTCCAGCAAGAAGAAAACTAACTGATCAACAACAACAATGAGGTTCCAAATTTTAAACCTGCATAGAAGGTCTTTTACAATTTACATTATATTTTCTTAAATTCACACCTGAAAGGGATTTTTTTTAAATTAGTGTGGACCAGCAGAATCAATTCAAAAGTTATCAGATGGGGATTTGCCACCCAACTTCTTCATTCAACATCAAGGCAGGCAAAAAAAATAAAAAGATGTCAAAGCATTTCTACAGCTCCATTAATGTAACACAATGTCTAAATGCATTCACAGCCATTAATGCATTTATTGAAGAGAAACTTGTCCGTGAACTACTCTTTGCAGACGATGCCGCTTTAGTTGCCCATTCAGAGCCAGCTCTTCAGCGCTTGACGTCCTGCTTTGCGGAAACTGCCAAAATATTTGGCCTGGAAGTCAGCCTGAAGAAAACTGAGGTCCTCCATCAGCCAGCTCCCCACCATGACTACCAGCCCCCCCACATCTCCATCGGGCACACAAAACTCAAAACGGTCAACCAGTTTACCTATCTCGGCTGCACCATTTCATCAGATGCAAGGATCGACAATGAGATAGACAACAGACTCGCCAAGGCAAATAGCGCCTTTGGAAGACTACACAAAAGAGTCTGGAAAAACAACCAATTGAAAAACCTCACAAAGATAAGCGTATACAGAGCCGTTGTCATACCCACACTCCTGTTCGGCTCCGAATCATGGGTCCTCTACCGGCATCACCTACGGCTCCGCGAACACTTCCACCAGCGTTGTCTCCGCTCCATCCTCAACATCCATTGGAGCGCTTTCATCCCTAACGTCGAAGTACTCGAGATGGCAGAGGTCGACAGCATCGAGTCCACGCTGCTGAAGATCCAGCTGCGCTGGGTGGGTCACGTCTCCAGAATGGAGGACCATCGCCTTCCCAAGATCGTGTTATATGGCGAGCTCTCCACTGGCCACCGTGACAGAGGTGCACCAAAGAAAAGGTACAAGGACTGCCTAAAGAAATCTCTTGGTGCCTGCCACATTGACCACCACCAGTGGGCTGATCTCGCCTCAAACCGTGCATCTTGGCGCCTCACAGTTCGGCGGGCAGCAACCTCCTTTGAAGAAGACCACAGAGCCCACCTCACTGACAAAAGGCAAAGGAGGAAAAACCCAACACCCAACCCCAACCAACCAATTTTCCCCTGCAGCCGATGCAACCGTGTCTGCCTGTCCCGCATCGGACTTGTCAGCCACAAACGAGCCTGCAGCTGACGTGGACTTTTTACCCCCTCCATTAATCTTCGTCCGCGAAGCCAAGCCAAAGAAGAGGAAGAAACATGAACCAATTTGTGCAGTGCAAGGATGAACAAGAAAGAAGCAAAATCAAAAATCAATTCATTTTACTGAAGTTCTACAGAAATAAATTCTGGCAAGATTTTAAGGAAAATCCCAATTAACATCATTATTTATGTAGTACACAGCCCTCCGCATCTTCAACAATGGGGAAATCACAGTGTAATGAAATGTGCCAGGCCAAGCTGTGATCTTAAATCCTTGGAAAATTATCTGAACAAGAGACAAGTGCCAATAATCCAGTGAGATATTACAATTTGTAATTTATTTTTAAAATCTGCATAAATACCTTCTTTCTTCAATGAAACCAAAATGAATTTGCAAGTCTTGATTTCTAACTGATCCAAGACAATATTATAACTTCATCAGTATCTGGTCACTTCAACATTGGGAAAGGAATAATGATAAGGTATAATGCAGGAGTTCCGATGACAAGGTGGAGCAGATTATCATCTCTTACAAACCAAAACCTACTGGAATAATGCCAAGGTGGAGCTTTTTTTTGCCTCATCTCTTTTCATATTTAAAGGTCTACTTGTAATTTTAAAGTACCACTATAACATTAAGAGAAAGGAAAAAACATTAATTGAATTGAGACACAAGTCATGTTCTTCTAACATAGCTCATTCCTACTTTGTTGTGACCAACTTCTATTATTCCACCCTGAAGCCCTTTCATAGTTAATCACAATCGCAACCATGTATTTTTTTTAAAATTGCACTTAATGCAAAATATCTCACTCAGGGCAACACGGTAAACATAGCAGTTAGTGTCCCAGGTTCATATCCACCACTGTAAGGAATTTGTATGTCCTCCCTGCATCAACATGGGTTTTCTCCCACCATTCAAAACATACCGGGGTTATAGGTCAATTGGGTGGGACTGGCTTGTGGCTGAAAGAGCCAGAACCGTGCTGCTTGTCCAAATTTAAATTTGAAAAACATTTCCAATTGACTCCTTGACCACCAGAAAGAATATTCCCAGGGTTAAAATATAACTACTCTGCCATTTAAAATGATAAAATTGGGAACCTTCACTGATCAATCTTTCATTTCAATGATATGGTGGATTCGATATAACTTATTCTCAGCTTTAATCATGTCCTAATAACCTAACAAGTTTTAACCTTTTGGCAATATCAAGTCAAATAACTGCAAAACTAATTCAGACGAATAGCATGCCTTATTTACACTCCTCACATTAATTAGATTTAAAAAAAATACAGCATGGGACTCATTTTTTATTTAGCACATCATAAAATTTAAGAGTACTCCTAAAATGAGATGAAAATAAAGTGAAAAGTTAACAGAAGTTAAGGTTCAATATACAGTATCCGGCACCTATGAGAATTGGTGGATACAAGTTAAATGAATTTACTGGTTGCTTGATATTGCATGTGATGGATTGGTGAACTAACCACTAACCACTGTGGGGGGGGGGGGGAGAGGGGAGAGAGGGGGGGGCACCAATTTTAAACTTTATTTTTTACCTATTTATTTTCTGATTTTTTTGCTCGAATACCAGATAATAGGAATTTTACTGTATTTCTACAACCAGTCCAAAAGCAGTTTTTAAATAGCAATAGGGCATGCTACTAAATGTAAAGATTTTTTTTCACTACAATTTATAAACCACCTTCATATTTTGACTTGACCCAGAAATAGTGAAATTTCAGCAAAGAACAGGACCTAATAGTGGAATATTTTGTTGTGTCAGGTATGAGGATGAAGGGATAAATTCACTGCTTGCTCTATTATTGCACATGAAAGTATGAAAATCAGGTTTGCACCAGGATGAACACTTGAGCATAAAATGAAAATTCTAACCCCAGTCAATTTGGAGATTATAAGTTTTCTATTTAATTAACTCAATCATAAATTTGATATGAATTTTCAAATATAATTTAATTTAGACATACAGCATGGTAACTTAACCCTACTTTTTAAGAAGGGAGTGAGAGGGAAAAGAGGAAATTATAGACCAGTTAATTTGACATCTGTAGTGGGGAAAATGCTGGAGTCTGTTATTAAAGATGCGATTGCAGCACATTTGAAGAGTAGTGATATCATCGGACAGTCAGCATGGTTTTATGAAGGGAATCTCCTGTCTGACAGATCTTATAGTATTTTTTGAAGATGTAACTAGTAGAGTGGATAAGGAAGAACCAGTGGATGTCATATATCTGGACTTTCCGAAGGCTTTTGATAAGGTCCCACACAGGAGATTAGTGTACAAACTTAAAGCACACAGTATAGGAGGGATTGTATTGAGGTGGATAAGAGAACTAGTTGAGAGACAGGAAGCAAAGAGAAGGAATAAACAGGTTCCTTTCAGAATGGTAGACAGTGACAAGTGGGGTACCGCAAGGCTCAGCGCTAGGACCCCAGTTATTTACAATATATATCAATGACTTAGATGAGAGAATAGAAAGCAGCATCTCCAGGTTTGAAGACAACATGAAGCTGGGTGGTAGGGTTAGCTGTATGGAGGATGCTAAGAAGATGCAGGGTTACTTGGACAAGTTAGATGAGTGGGCTAATGTATGGCAGGTGCAATATTATGTGGATAAATGTGAGGTTATCCACTTTGGAGGCAAGAATAGGAGAGAAGATTATTACCTAAATGGCATCCGATTAGGAAAAGGAGAAATGCGACAAGACCTGAGTATCGCAATGCACCAGTCATTGAAAGTGGGCATGCAGGTACAGCAGGCCGTGAGGAAAGCGAATGGTATGTTGGCGTTCATAGCAAAAGGATTCAAGTACAGGAGCAGAGAGTTTCTACTGCAGTTGATACATAGAGCATGGTGTACAGTTTTGGTCTCCTTATCTGTGGAAAGACATCCTTGCCATGGAGGGAGTGCAAAGAAGGTTCACTAGATTGATACCAGGGATGGCAGGACTTACATATAAAGAAAGGCTAGATCGACTAGGCTTATACTCACTCGAATTTAGAAAATTGTGGGGGGAATCTTAAAGAAATGTATAAAATTCTTAAGGATTGGACAGCCGAGATGCAGGAAAGTTGTTCCTGTTGTTGGGGAAATCCTGAATTGGGGTCACAGTTTAAGGATAAGACTGAGATGAGGCAAAAAAAATCTCTCAGAGAGTGGTGAATCTGTGGAATTCTTTGCCACAGGAAGTGGTTGAAGCCAGTTCCTTATCTATATTTAAGAGGGAGTTAGATTTGGCCCTTGCGGCTTAGGGGATCAGGGGTATGGGGAGAAGGCAGGTATTGAGTAGATGATCAGCCATGATCAAAATGAATGGCAGTGTAGGCTTGAAGGGCCAAATGGCCTACTCCTATACCTATTTTCAATGTTTCTATGTAATAGGCCATTCTGGCCGAGTCTGTGCCGCCCAATTTACACCTCATTAACCTACACCACCGGTACATTTTGAACTGTGTGAGGAAGCCAGAGCACCCAGACAAAACCCACATGGACATGGGGAGAACATACAAACTCCTTACAGACAGACAGCATGGGATTCAAACCGCAGTCCGATTCCGATCGCTGGCGATGTAAAGGCATTGCACTAACTGCTATGATCTGTGTATTTTGATAAACATCCAAGTGAAAACCAAGCAACAAAATATTACTTTGTTCCAATATTACTTGTGATTTAAAATATTTAAAATGCTTTGCAAATATCTAAAATGCTTTGCAGAATAAATACCGTCAACTGCATGTATTTAAAACAGTTGATAAGCACCAATACCATTCCCATCTTTAAAGAATAATCCAGACATGAAAACATCCATTTTCCTATTATTGCATTTGCTACAACGTGCCTATGAAATGTAACAAAAGTTGGAAGTTCGGCATCAGAAATTTTACAATTTTGATCGAGCATAGCATTGCAGTATTCAGAAGAGATATGGAAAAAGCTTTTAATTAAGCTTGTAAGAATAACAAGAATGAGGGGAGAAATTAGATTATTTCTATTTATAATAAAGCAGCTTCAACCCAATACAGGTATACTCCGCTTTATGAAGGTAGAGTGTTTCTGAGAAACTATTTGTAAACCAAAAATTCGTAAAGCAAAGACCCATTGAAGGCAATTTTTGTAAAAGCGAAAGCCCATTATAATTTCTTAATAATTTGAGTATCCATAAAGCAGGGTTTTCCTGTATTGGCATCTTCCAAGCCACAGTTGATATAAAATCTTCCATGAATAGCATTTCTGTATACATTTCAGATAAATGTACATGTTGTTCACTGTTGTAACAGCATATTCCACATCACAACAAAGATTTTGCTTCCTAAACTTTTCTGGATATATTTTATGGATTTTGGGCCTCTGATCATGAAAATTAATGTAAAAAATATAACCTATTTTTGTGATTTCCTGTCATATTTGAAGTCTACTCGTAAATTGCCCACAAAGCCAGCTGTTTTGGTCAGGCCAAGCATGCAGTCAGTGCAGTAATGTCTTAGGCCTGGACATGCTTAGTCAGGACAGGCTATAAAATACATTCACATTCCTTGCTATCTTGGTGCAGTCAGGAATGAATGTGGTGAAAGACATGAACCATGTCTTTCATGACCATTCACCAGGACATTGCGACCATGGAAAAAGTGATGTCAGGGTAACTAGAAACCATCAATGCTCACCGACTATTATTGGGCAGAGATTCAACAGCAAAACATTTTTAGGTCAGTTGAACTAACGCAATGTGCCAGCATCATTAAGCAATTAAACATGCTAAGTTCAAAAGAAGTTAATTTAATGTTTCTCCAACTTCCTACTTGATACAGAAATCTGAAATTATCCTTGTGTTCGGCTTGAAGTTGTCTGTCATGATCTTTATTTTCAGGAAGCAAACCTTTTGGGAAAAAAAATGGTTGTGAAAGGGGCTTCCTACTCCCTTTTTAGGCCGATTGGCTGTTAATTCCTGGGATCACTTGCAAGTGTGAAAGGGGCTTATGTTCTTCTTTCTTTCTTTGGCTTGCCTTCGCGGACGAAGATTTATGGAGGGGCTTATGTAAAATGTTATTTCGTCAAGTATACCTGTAAAGTTCCTACTTTTTTGCCACTCCTTGATCATTAAAACTTGAAATTAATAGCCCCTTAACACACTTGCAAGTTGACCCAGGAAATAACAGGCAATCGGCCTAAAAAGGGTCTAGTGTGGAATGAAAGTCGTCTCAACGCCGGCCAGTGTGAGATGACATCCTCTCACACCAGGGATGGATTGCCTCGACTCATAGTGCAATCTTTGACATCTGCAGACGCCGGCATTGCAATCAGGCACAAGGGTAGAATGGGCAAATGCATTCTAACATAACATAACATAACAATTACAGCACGGAAACAGGCCATTAGGCCTTTCTAGTCCGCACCGAACCAAACACCCCTTTCTAGTCCCACCTCCCTGCACAATGCCCATAACCCTCCATCTTCTTCTCATCCATATACCTGTCCAACCTTTTCTTAAATAATACAATTGACTCCGCCGCCACTATTTCTCCCGGAAGATCATTCCACACAGCTACCACTCTCTGAGTAAAGAAGTTCCCCCTCATGTTACCTCTAAACCTCTGCCCCTTAATTCTTAACTCATGTCCTCTTGTTTTAATCTTTCCTCCTCTTAACGGAAATAGTCTATCCACATCCACTCTGTCTATCCCTTTCATAATCTTAAATACTTCTATCAAATCCCCTCTCAACCTTCTACGCTCCAAAGAATAAAAACCTAATCTGTCCAATCTCTCCCTATACTCTAGATGCTTAAACCCAGGTAACATTCTGGTAAACCTTCTCTGCACTCTCTCCACTCTGTTTATATCCTTCCTATAATTAGGCGACCAGAACTGCACACAGAACTCCAAATTAGGCCACACCAACGTCTTATACAATCTCAACATCACCTCCCAACAGAAATGACCCAAGTTTTGCATGAGTGCAGGAACGTAAAGAAAGATTAAAATGAAGGCATAACCTTTGTCTGTGGGAAAGTCGTGCAGGAGAGAGAGAGAGAATGGGGGGGAAGTGCTAGCAATAAATACCAATAGCGGACAATTTTTAAACAGTGTGGGAAAGTTGGTAGTGCTGTCACGCACAATTAATAAAGACCATGGGAGAAAGTAATGGCGGACCTGCCCTCCCAGAATGCTGTGTGGCAAAGAAACCTCTCCACAAGCGTTCCATGCATGCAGTCGTACATTGTCTTTTCTTTGCTGCTCGGAATTCTGGGAGAGCAGGTCCGCTATTGCTTTTTCCTCACGGTCTTTATCAATTGTGTGCTACTAACTTTCCCCACTGTTTAAAAATTGTCCACTCTTGCTATTTATTGCTAGCATTTCCCCCTCTCTCTCCTGCACGACTTTCCCACTAAGTTTATACCTTCATTTTAATCTGCCAGCACTTTACAGGATATCCCTCCAGTTACATTCCAGGCTGTCCCCTGAAATATTGCTTAAATCATTCAGGTTTTATTTTATTTGGTTTAGGGTAGGTTTATTTGGGTCGGCTTTGTGTGCCAGCACTTTTCCACAGTCCCTTCTAAAGGTTCACATAGGTCGGCACAACAACAACGGGGGCTGAAGGACTCATACTATTCTGTACATAAAGCTTAATTATGCTATAATTAGGCATGATTAATTTTGTTCAAGTATAAGATCATAATACATTGATCAGGATTTAGGGCAGGTCCACTATCACTTGATGCGTCATGACATCACCAATAGAAGCGTTAGGTTGTCAATATGCAGGCAGCGGGATAATCATCCCCCTTGTGTTCACATGTTTCCCCTCTCTGGGGTTCTGTGTCACTCTGTACTGCCACATTAGGGTTAGGATCAGGGTTAGGGTTAGAATTGGGTTGTAAGCTTGGGTCTATGATAGAGTGTTCCTGTTATGTGTCATAAGTGTTCTGGCCCAGGGAGTCTGTTGTGGGAATTGGTGTTGTTGTGGGGCTTCTATTTGTGCTGTCTTTGGATGGGGTTGAGTCTGGGTAAGGGTGTCTTTACTCTCTCTGGTTGTGTCCTAGCTTAGAGTCTCCCTCAGGCAGTGCCTGTTTGAGTTTGCCTTGAGGTCCTTGTGGGATTGATTTTGTGTTGTTGTGTATTTAGGATAGGTGGAGTCTGGGTAAGGTTACCTCTGTGATTCCTAATTGTGTTCTGGCCTGGGGGTCTGTCCTCATCAGTGCCTGGCAGAGTTAGCCGGATGGACTCAAGGCCCATGGTTAGTTAGGGTTAACAGTCCTAACTCTGGGGACGGCTCCTTGTAAGTGTGAAAGTGTTCAGTGTCCCAGTTAAGAGTGGTCAAGTGTAAACAGCAAAAACGCCATTTCTATCCCGGGAAACTGAACAGCCAATTTAGTGGGACTCAAGTGTAAAAGGGGCTTTAGTTTCATTATTAGCTTGATACTTCATAACAGTGATAACTTGTATTCAAAGCATTTGGAGCAAATGCCCTAAAGTGCTTTAAGAAGATTTATCAAACAAGATTTGCCACTGAGTGACATAAAAGGAAAAGCTGTATTTATGTATAGCCTTTCATGTCCTTCTCAGCACTTCATGTTCAGGTTTATTACCATCTGATTGCACAAGTGCAGCCCAAAGAAACAGCATTCTCTGGTCATCAATGTAAAACATGCACAGAACCAGATATCGCACACATACAGAGAAACAATAAACGCACAGGGAAACTATGCATATAAAACTAAATAAATAAATATCGATTAGTGACTATTACAGTCTGCAATTGTTAGTATGAGCAGTGCCTTCAAAATACTTCATTGATGCAAATTGAGGGATAAATTTGGCCAGGGCTCGCAAGATAATTCTGCATTTCCAACCAGAGATTCTTCTAAAATAAAAATACAAATTGCTGGAGGAACTCAGTGAATCAGACACCACCGATATCCCTGAATGTAAAGCCTGCAAAAGGTAGTGAGTGAGTGAGTGGAACACAGCCCAAGATATCATAGGCAAAACCCTCCCCCACCACTAACAACATTTACAAGGAACACTGCCATTGGAGAGCAGCAGCAATCATCAAGGATCCACACCACCCAGGACATGCTCTGTTCTAGCTGCTACCATCAGGAAAGTGTAATAGGTGTCACAAGACTAGTGCCACCAAGTTCAGGATTATCTCTCCACCACCAGATTCAACAATAAACTCAATCAGAGACTCATTTAAGGACACTTTTGCATTTTATGGATTTGTTTTCTCACTGTATTACAGTTTGTTTGTATTTGTTTGTTTTCATGTGTACCTTAATTAATTTTTTTTCCACTACCAATAAGTAGTAATTTTGCCACACCCTCAGGAAAAATAATCCCAGGATGGTATATGATGTCATGCATGTTCTCTGACAATCATTGGAGATAAATGAGAGTCAATGCTTCAGGTCAAAACTGGTCTGTGAATATGGTTATGTTTATATTGGTCAGTGGGACTAGGAGGGTGGGGATTTGTTCTGGCATGGACTAGTAGGGCCTTCCTCCTAAGTAACATAAAAAACAAAGAATTTGGACTCGATTTGGATGGAGCACAAAAAAGATTTGTTAGGATAGCCCTAGCTGTAGCAAAAAAATGTATTATGTCAGCCTGGAAATTAGAGGATAACTTGAGAATACAACAATGGTATATAGAAATGATTAAATGTATTCCATTAGAAAAAATAACATATAGTTTAAGAAATAATATTACAATATTTGAACAAATATGGGAGCCATACATGAAACACAATAGAGAAAACCTACCGGGAATATGACAGAAGGAGAAGGAAATGAAAAGAATTGACTCAGTGGAATTTCTTGTTTGACGGGTTTAATGTATCTTAGATTCTATACTTTAAATGAATGGGAGGGGAGGTAGGGAGGGTGGGATGGGAAGAGGGGGGGGGAGAAAACGACACTATATATTTGAAAAGGAAAATGTATGTATCTTGATCAATGTGGTTTATAGTGTGAAAAATAAAAAATTAAAAAAAAAAGACTAGTTGGGCCAAACTGGCCTGTTCTGTGCTGAATATGGTTATATGGTTAGAACTGAGAAGAGGCAGAAGACAAGCAGACTTAGAGAAGGGAAAGAACAACCCAACTGCAAAAACACTGAATTCTCCAATTTCAAGCAAACCACATTCCACAACCCAGTTTTTTTTCTCTCCTCACCCTTCTAGGTCCTCTCACATAGCCCCTTCCTTCTCTCCAACCCTCCCCCACAGCCACCTGCTACCCAGTTCCTTTCACCAGGTCCACCTGCCCATCACAAAAACTTCTACTTTCTCTCCTGCCCTGTCCTGCCATAATTTGGTTGCACCAATCTCCACCTTTATCCTCCCTACTTTGCCCCATATACACTCTTCTCTCATTCTTCTGTCTCTAACTGCCCCACCTGGCTCCATTTGCCCATCATCTTTCACCCCTTCTCAGTCCACCTACCAACTTCTCTCACTTTGCCCATCTTAACTCTCCTTTCTCAGCCCTGAAGCAGGACCTTCACAGATGCTGTCCGATCTGCTGATGTTTTTGCTCAAGATTTCAGCATCTGCAGTGTTGAGTACCCACTCCTCTGAAAGAAATACTCCCGAGATCAACTGCCAAAGTAACTTAACATCTCAAAACAAAATGTAAAGAAACAAAGAGGTTCAGAGAAAGAATTTCAAACCTATGGGCCTAAACTGATAACGGTAAACTGGGCAACATAGGAGCAATTACAAGATTACAAGGGTTACTTGTTAATTTTGCTCCAAATTGAGGTTTTCAGGTTCAGTCTTGAGAAGTTTGTATGGTGGCATCATTTTCTTGTGTTTGGCACGCAAACATGTTTTCAACAGTAATAGGCCACTTGACTTCTCAACATATTCCACAATTTCATAAGATCACAGCTGCATTCCTAACCACCTGTGGTCACCATTCACCCCCTTTGCTTAGGCCTTGAAAATATTTAAACTTTACTTCCACTCCCCATTAAGGAAAAAGTTCAAGACTCAATTGCCAGAGGAACTGTTTTAGCTTTCACCTTAAAATGGTTGCCCCTGTCATTTTAAATCAGTATCCCTTTGTTCTGGATCTGTCAAAATGAAGTCTCAAACAAAGCAGACTCAAGCCTTCCAACTTCTCACCTCAGTCACTTATGAATTATTCATTCAAGCACACAGAGTCTACCCAAATAAACCTATCCTAAACCAAATAAAATAAAACCTGAATGATTTAAGCAGTATTTCAGGGGACAGTCTGGAATGTAATTGGAGGGATATCCTGTAAAGATACAATTACACCTGTGATTTTTGTTTTCCTTCCCTGAACTCAGAACATGACTATTTTGAAAAAATTAATTTACTTTCATTGGCAGGTTAATAATTGCATTATAAGCACCTTAAACATATTCAATACTACACAGACATTACAGATCAGTGTTGTGTACCAACTGAACAAAATCTTAGTGCAAAAGCTGTACCTCGCATACAACCCTGAAGTCTGAACTGCGACTATGGAAAATCTGGAACTCAACAGAACACAATCTGGAACTCAAGAGAACACAATCTGGAACTCAAGAGAACACAATCTGGAACTCAAGAGAACACAATCTGGAACTCAAGAGAACACAATCTGGAACTCAAGAGAACACAATCTGGAACTCAAGAGAACACAATCTGGAACTCAAGAGAACACAATCTGGAACTCAAGAGAACACAATCTGGAACTCAACAGAACACAATCTGGAACTCAACAGAACACAATCTGGAACTCAACAGAACAAAATCTGGAACTCAACAGAACACAATCTGGAACTCAACAGAACACAATCTGGAACTCAACAGAACACAGTCTGGAACTCAACAGAACACAATCTGGAACTCAACAGAACAAAATCTGGAACTCAACAGAACACAATCTGGAACTCAACAGAACACAATCTGGAACTCAACAGAACAAAATCTGGAACTCAACAGAACAAAATCTGGAACTCAACAGAACACAATCTGGAACTCAACAGAACATTTCATGTGCAAGCTTGATGAAATCATTAATCTTGTTCAGAACGTTCCTACACCCTTCCCCAACGGCATTTTGCGATTTTCTATCCTAAGCCACATTCAAATGCAACAAACCCACAATAGTATGTTTATCCTACAAGGCATCTGTCATACAAGTCTTAATTGGCTCTAATTTATCAAAAAAATATTTCATATCCAACTTCCAGCAATTGTACAATGTCTAAAATCTTATTATACAAACAGCATTTTCACCATTTCATCCCAAAGGAAACAACATGATGCCAGTAATCTAGAGATGCAATTGGTCACTCTTGGTGATCAAGTGGAAATGCTCATAAAACCTTAAAGAGGATTAAGTATTTTCTAAAAACACAATACTGGTGAATAGAGAGGGAAGGGAGGGAAGAAAACTGGAGAGGGGAAGGGAAGGGTCTGGGCACTCTCCAGCCAGATGGCATGAACATTGACTTTTCCAGTTTCTGCTGTCCTGCTTACCAGTTCTCTCTCACCCCTTCTCTTTTCCAGTTCTCCTCCCTCCCTTCCTTCGTTATTCACCCAGCCATCCCTCCCCTCTCCTGGATATCTGCTGACCCCCTCCCTCCCTTCTCCACCTATCACCTCCTGCCTTTGCGACCACACCTCCCCTCCCCCCCTTACTCTTTCGTTCAGACGCGACCAACATTTTTCCATAACTTGATGAAGGGGTCCTCGGTTATGTATTTTTACCTTTGCTCGATAAAAGACATTACTTGACCTGCTGACTTTCTCTAGCATTATATTTTTACTTCAACCAGTGTTTAGATTTTCATGTTTTATTTAAATCTTATTTATATTTAATTAATATAATTCTGTACAGCAATGCAGCCAGTGGATCTCTCATGATAAACTAACAGATGAAATTAGAGTGATATCAAGAGTAATATTTTTAATTCAGAAAATTGAAATCATAGAATCAATTTGTAATTACGCAAAAAAATGGCATCTTTCTGTACTATTGACTTAATCTTGTCAGGAACATAAAAGAACCAACTAAAAACTTACAATTACTTCACCACATCAACTACCACCACAGGTTAGCCTCTTTTTTTTTGGTTGGCGGCACAAACATTGTTTAGCATATCTTGATAGAAAAAACTCTTGACCACAGTGAGACCTACCAACTGGCAGTGACTGTTGCATTTATCGAACTTCTCACGTGAAGGCAAGTCAGATGGAGAAAATGGTTGCCGATCAACGTGCCAGTGAGACCACTCTTCTACTGCACTGCTGTCAGCAATCCCCCTGCAAGTTTTTCCTGGAACCTGACTCAGGTTGGGATGGATGGATAATTGAACTCTCTTAGCATGTCTTCTTATAACTATTTGCCCCAATTATCAGCCATCAAGGCAAGAGAATATTTTGAGCAATCGATTAAGTATTTCTTTCCACCTTCTAACCTTCAAATATCTTTTAAAAAAAACATTTCCATTGCATATGCTCTCAAAAAAGAAATGGAGGTGCATAAATTTCAGAGTGACACAAATTTATACAGAAAATTCTTTGAATAAAGACAAAGTCACGTGAAGCTGAGGAGCATTTCTAACTTCATCAATAATGCACAATAACAACAATTTATATAACAATCTTTATCGGGAGAATCTTTAATTATAATCAGCATTTAGCTCAAGAACGGTGTGGATTCTCCGACTTTGTCCATTTTTAAAACTCTGACTTAAAATAAGCTAATGTTATTTGTTGAGTTTTTGTCGGTGTTTCTACTGGTCAGTGATTGGCATAAATTTGAAATATTCTGTGAAATAAGAGGGAGGTTTAGAAGACTTTTGCATCAAAGAAAAATTGGAAATTTGAGGGTGAAAGAATAAAGGAATGAGGTTCATTATCAAACAATTCTACGACTGATTCCACCCGCATTGAATTCGCCCGTCGTTATTGAATGAAGATCTACCGGGACCAAGGCCTGAAGAGGGCGCACAAAATCAGTGAACCGGTGCGGACTCGAAAGGCCAACATGGCCAGTTTCCACTCCATAAATGGTTAGATGGTTATGGTATGGTTATATGGTAGATTGCTTTTCATTCTTTGTTCTGTTTACATGTAGTAATCGGAACAAGCAATCCAGTGGTTGAAATTTTCTCTGGCCCTCGGGGCAGACGGGTCGATTACCAGGCGCTCTGGCTTGAGGGCTGCATCCATTTCTGCTCATAAAATTGAAGTGCCAGTTGATGAAGTCGACAAAGACGATGTGGTCAAACAATAATCATGGCTTTTATTAGCAGAAACTTATGGGACAATAATGTGCATCTACAGTTATATCCAAGGGGAGTGTCCTTAACAGTCGAGATAATGCACATCCAATATTAGGACAGCAAGGGTCGCCAGAGGGGAGACATTCACCACACATGTGCTCACCAGATTCTCCTAGGGACTCTGGGCTTTGTCTCCAGTTTGAGTAGTTAAGGGTCAAGGATTTCCCCACCTGAACATTTCAAAGCATTTTCACTGACCTTCAAGAAATTGCTGTGATAGTGCGAAGAACATATTTGTTCAGAGACATTTGAGAACCCCATTACATGTGCAAAGGCAAGCAAACTCGGACAATAGCAGGTGATTGAAATTAATTGAGACAATATACTTTGGTGAATATCTGCAACAACAAAAAAGGATTTGGCTCAGATTCTGAAGGAAAAATACCAGTTCAGGATTCCTATTCTCTCTCAGACACACTCTTTGCCTGCTTTTTCTTGTTGAGGTACTGGTGGAGCACACTTGCAGCAAGTATGGCAGGCAATCCATTAACCAAAAAACATCCATTCAATGAGGAATTAAGGTCTGAGTTCATTTGTTTTAGAATTCTCATTTTAAATATTTATATCATTGTATTTAGAGCTTAAGTTATACGCATTTAACATTATTTTTAAACTGTTTATTCATTTGACACAAGCAATTTAATGTTTTGAACATTTAAAATTTGTATATTTGCACGATTGTTGAATGTCAAAAATATTGATCTTTTCACAACTTTGACAGTCAAGCAAACAGAAAGTAAAGCCTCATTAATGGCCAGTTTTTCAGGATTTTCATGGAAAGGATTTATTCAGGCCCCATCTTCACCTTGTGAAATTTACATGTTCGCGGTCATTCCATGAAGTAAGAATGTATGGTAGAAATTTAGAGTGCTTTTCATTATGGCCTTCACACAAGGCAATAGGTTCTTTGTTGGTTACAATTACCATAAATTCTGAAGCAACATTTCTGTAAAATGTCAATGAAATAATTATGTTTTTTTTAAAATATACACAGAAATCACACGATATTTCTATAATGAAGACCCGCCAATGTACCAGCTTTGAAACGAGCAAATCCTGCAATTTTTCAGGTCAGTGTGGCTTTTTACACAGCAAGCCGCCATTGTGGGAGCAAAAAAGGCGGGACGTGTAACTCCACTGCTGTGATGCACAACGGCATAGCCAGGTTTTAACGTTGGGGGAGCGAGAGCACATTAAAAAGGCGCTACAACCTCACCTGTATGCTCACGCACGTTTTGCAACCAGTGAACATAAACACACACATACACTCTCAGTGAGAATCCAAATGACATGAGATAAAACTGCAACAGACCATCCCAGTGTATGGTGCAGACCAAAGACTGTCAAAATGATCATTTACTCCGCTATGCACCTGCCAGTTTGCTTTTTTTTGGGAAAGGTTGAGTAGAGTGGTTGTGTATTTCTTTCAGTGATTGTTGCCTGCGGTTTGAAATGAAGATCTGGAGTAGGCTGAGGGAGGGCTTGGAGTCAAGTGTCAGAGCTCTGGTGTAGGCTGAGGGGAGGGTTTAGAGTTGAGTGTCGGGATCTCCAGTGTAGGCCGAGGGAAAGGTTCAGAGTCGGTACTCGGGCGTCAGGAGCTTCGTGTCTCCTCCCCTCAGCCTACCACACACGTACATTGGACGGGCGTTCGGAGCTCTGGTGTGGGATGAGGGATTCAGTGGTCTCACAACAATTCAAAAATATGCGGTGCAGGAGGACTGTAGGGTCGGGGGTGCTGCCGGGCTGAAAAGGCATGGAGTGCACTCGATCCCCCCCCCCCCCCCCCCCACTACACCCCTGTGGACAAATCCTTCAAAACAAATCAAAATGGCAATTGATCTTGATGTGCTTATGGTACAAGCCATGAACAATAGCATTCTTCAAGCACAGGCTAATTTCCTGCACATCATACATCAATTCATGATGCACAGATGGATGCAGAATTTGTGTGAGCAACATATTTGTGTGATCAGAAATACAATGGAGGAGAATTTGAAGAGAAGAAGAGGGCAGTTTGAGGCAGAAACATGTGTGGACCTTAGACACCGCAGACAGAGAGGTTTCCTTCTTTTGGGTCAGTTCGTGCTGCCGTTGGATTAAAAAAAATGTGGAGGAGAGAGAGTGACCACATGGACTCTTATTCCGGCCTAATGTCCTAATCAATTTTGATTAAAATGAGTGGAGGGGTCATTTCCATATGTCTCGGGACACTTTTGACTTTGTATTTGCTTTATGGTAGTATGCTACCCCATGTAAATATCAATCTACAAATTATATTGTGTGTGTGTGTGTGTGTAATATCGATCCACAAATAATATTGTGTATGTGTGTAATATCGATCCACAAATAATATTGTGTATGTGTGTAATATCGATCCACAAATAATATTGTGTGTGTGTGTGTAATATCGATCCACAAATAATATTGTGTGTGTGTGTGTAATATCGATCCACAAATAATATGTGTGTGTGTGTGCGCGCGCGCGCGCCCCAAGTTACTGAAGCATTGAACAAGGCCTTATTTAGTACATTTTGTTCATCTGCCAAGTAGTGCACGACTTCAGAAGACAATGGACGAATTCGCAGAACAGGGGTAGCCAATGAGTGCTAGTGCCATTGATGGCACACATATTCCCATTAGAGCCCCCCATGAGAACCCACTAACTTACTACAATATATTGCTCTTCAGGCTGTTGTACACCACAGCTACTGGTAAGGATCATGACCTGAGTTGTCTCTCATATATATGTCTGTCTAAACACAGATTTTTTTTGTTGTTCCAGCTTCATCAATGTGAATGTGGGTTGGCCTGGTTGCACCCATGATGCTAGAATTTCTGCCAACTCGCCCAACTCCAGAAAGGGGGTACCTCTTCCCATGTGAAATAAGTTAATCTACTCCACTGTGCAGTGATTTATGTGTCGTTCTTAGAGGTTGCAGAAGGCACTTATACATCTACATTGCCCTGCCTACAGAAATGCCAAACTGTTTAAGGAGTGGAGATCCCCATGCATTGAATCAGAGACCCAGCTTACCCACTCAGGAAGTGGTTGCTGAAGGGGTTCACTAACCACCACGCACTCGATCAACAGCAGCGTAGCTATAATTTGCATTTGGCAAGGATGGTGGTGGAAACTACTTTCGGATGTCTCAACGGTCACTGGAGGTGCCTGGTCAAGGACTTTATATTTGTACTATTTTTATATCAGATGTTGTTGCCTGTTGTGTTTCTACACAATATATGTGAGATCAACATGGAACACAGGCACACAGTTACCATGCGATCCATGAAGCAATTATGTCCCTTCTGTAAGCAATTAAGCAAGTAAATGACAGCCTTTAGTAAATGTATTGGTGCACTTGTCAAAGAATAGTACTGAACAGGAGACATGTAAATGAAAATAAAAAAACTTTTAATTCAACTGCATTTAACTATTTACACCTGCGCAATGAAACCAAATATCAATAACCATTTGCAAAAGTCACATCCTCCAGCAGCTGGAGGAAGGAGGAGGACGAGGGTGATTGAAAAGACTCATTTGCCTTGTCTGAGTGTTGCATGAAATCATTCTGCAGTGATGCATGAGAGAAACACTAGCTGTGAGGTTGATGAGTGTGATACTGTGGTACAAGAGTCTGTTGCAGGGCAGCAGGAGCTTGATGCTGTCGAGCAGAGGATGACATTAGCGTAATCATGTCCCTCATGAGTGAGGCTTGGTTCTGCGTTTCCTGTTGGAAATCTTTGAACATTTGTCCAAACCTTGGACATCTCCTCTGACCATGTACGTCTGTCTGCCTCCTGTACCCCTCCTCATCTCCTGCCGAATACGCTCCCTCTCCACATCATCATGGTTCGTTGAGTGCATCATTTCCCTCATTTCCTGGGTCACCACCGTACCTTGGTAGGTCTCGGTCTCTTCTTAGGCAGCTGGTACCCTGGAAACCAATGGAGCATAAGCTACATTAGCAAGACTACTCTTTATGGGCAGACACACTTACAAAACACATGACAAAATTTGTTGATCACGAGAAGAAGTAAGTTTTTACCTGGTTGCTCATGAGGCGCAGGCCTGGATTGCTGGACTTAGTTTCCATGCCGTTCAGGACCCTGGCATCAGGACTGGTGCTGGAGGAGGAGGACGCAGCTGGACAATTTCAGTGGGCGATGGATCCTTCGCGTAGCTCCATAGTGCAACTGGGTGTGCTGAATGGCTTGCGCCCAGATGGCATAGCACAGTTCAAAATATGCCCAGTCCAATCAGCACCCCCCCCCCCCAACCGCCACTCCTGCCGTTGTGGTAATTTACATGTTGGTATTTCTTACGCAGGCATTTCAGCTTCCGAATAACCTGCGACTTGCCCTGTCCAAAGCCCGTCTCTCATTTTTTGAGCTACCCAATCTAATATCGGTCCATCCCTCACTGTGCCCATTACGTGGCAGTTTATTTTGGCCTCCGCACGGATGGTGAGGTGCTCACGGATCTCAGAATCCCTTCAGTTGGCAGACATCATGGTCATTGGATGCTAATAACTGACTGTTGGATGCTTAGAATAGACTGACTGTTGGTTTCAAATCTTGCGCTGAAACGTCATGTACTTAACACATCATCAAAATATCATATTCATTACCCAAATTGGTCCCAGAATGCCAGAAGTGTCGTTTACACTGCAGGCGTTCCAAGGATTTTACTAGGTCCCTTTGTGGAAAAAAATCAGTATTAGAATGACCTCCCCACCACCCTTCCAGTTCAGTGCCTTTTACACAGCAGGCATTCTGGGGAAAAAGGAGAAAATGTCCCAGAACGAAATGGCAGTATAAAAAGCATAAATGATTTGTACTGATTTTGATTTTGTTAATTTCAAGTCAACATGGAAATTAACTTCATCTTGGAGATGCCTCCGAAAGAATTGTGAAATCATGGAACAATTTGTCACAGTTCAGTGAACATGTAGCACCTTCATTTGTTTCATGTATGTGACAGAACAGAGCAAAATAAACTATTTTGTATTACTCCAGCACAGATGCACGAGACAATGATTTCATCTTGCACAATAAATGTTAACTTTTGCGATTTCTCCTGCAGATACTTTTTCTCATTTTGGCCAAAACAGGTACACCAAAATTAATTGTAAATAGAGGTTTCCCCCCCCAAGATCTGCTACATTCTTTTATTTTTTTTTTATTTATTTAGAATTTTAAAATACACACACACATATATATATATATATATATTTTTTTTTTAATATATGTATAAAAATAACAAGACAAACTAAAATAAATCTTTTATGTTTGTCCAACAGGCTCCAAAACCACATGTTCAAAGCAATTCAAAGTTATCATATGGAAAGTAGTAGGAGACGCAAGCCCAAGCTTTGAGCCCATCGAATGTGAATGTAGACATTAAACTATAACTTCAAAGACAATTAATTCCTCACCCATGGACAACGAAAACATTTTCACTGATGTAAAGAAAAATAATCATACATTTTCCTCCCACAGTAATGCTTGACTTCTGGCAGAAGAGTGAGGTACAATAACTATCACATGTAGTGGAGCATGCAGTGAATGTTGACTTTTAAAAGGCCTTTGTCAAGGTGCCACAACACAAGCTTGGTAAACAAGATGAGAGCTCATGGAATTACCAGGATGCTCTCATGGCTAGAGCAGAAATGGTCAGTAGAAAACAGAGTAGGAATGAAGGGACCCTATTCTGGTTGGCTACTGGTGGTGTTCCACCAGGGTTGGAGTTGGGGCTACTTCTTTTAACATTGTAAATAATGATTTGAATTATGGAAGAGATAGCTTTGTGTATAAATTTCTAGACAAAACCACAATAAGTGGTTGGGGAGGTGGTGCTAAGGATACCAAAAGGCTGCAGACTTGGATAGATTAGGAGAATGGGCAATGAGGTGGCAGATGAAGTACAATGTTGGAAAGTGTATGGTCATGGATTTTGGTAGAAGAAATAGATGGGCAAACTATTATTTAAATGGAGAGAAAATTCAAAATTCCAAGGTGCAAAGGGACTTAGGAGTCCTCGTGCAGAATTCCCTAAAGGTTGACCTCCAGGTTGAATTGTGGTGAAGGCAAATTCAATGCTGGCATTCATTTCTAGAGGGCTAGCATACAAGAAGTGATGTTGAAACTCTACAAAGCACTGGTGAGACCTCACTTGTAGTTTTGGGCACTGCATTTGAAAAAAATGTGCTGATGTTGAAGAAGGTTCAGAGAAAATTTACTAGAATGATGCTAGGAATGAAAGGGTTAGTATATGTGGAACAATTGTTAACTCTTGGACTATACTCGTAGTACAGAAGGGCGAGGGGGGACCTCAGAGGCATTTTGAATGCTGAAAGGCCTGCAGCTGGTGTTCCCAGGATGACAGAGGTTACAGATTTTGAAGGATCCAAAGTATCCTTGAAGGGTAATTGTAGTGCATTTGTTGAGAAGACAGTGAAGTCTCTAGGATGGAGATAGTGGCGTCAATCAAATCAGCAGCTTTGTCCAAGATTATCACTAAGCTTCCTGCAAGTTGTTGGAACTCTTACCTAAGCAAATGGAGTATTCCATTACAATCCTGACATGTGCCTTGCACATGGTAAAACAGACCGAGTTAGGAATGGGGTCTCTTACCACAACACTCAGCTTCTGTCTTGCCTACTCTTGCAATGGCACAACACAACTGCTCCAGTTCATTTTCTTGTCAACAGTGACCATTAGCACATTGACTGTGGGGAACATGACACAAGTAATGACACTGAATGTCAAGGGTCAGAGGTTTGGACTCTCATGTTGGAGGTAGTCATTACCTGCCATTTCAGGAATAAGCATTATTTGCCACATCAGCTCATGTCTGAATGTTGTCAAGGTCTTGCTGCAGGCAAGCTTCATTGTTGTACTTGCCAAGGAGAGGAGAAAGGATCTAAACATGATGGAATCATTGCAAACATCTCAAATTCCAAAACTTGGAATCACCATGTATTAGTCATTAGTGAACAATGAGTGCTACTTGATTGCATTGTTGATGACACCATCCATCACTTGATGACTTCCCAATAGGGCCACATTTAAGTAAAAGCTTTGAATTCTTTTCACCTCACGAACATAATTTTTTTTAATGTAATTGATAGAAGAGAAGTATGGAAAAAACCAAACTTGATCAGGTTTCTGGTACTTTTTTTACATGCTGTTTGGTTGTGTGATCGGTTACAACAATTTTGGAAAGGTATTCAATCTGTATTTAATAATCTATATAATCTTCATATTGTATGAGACCCTGATATATTTTTATTAGGGAATATGCAACCGTTCATTGATTTAGAATTAGATAATTACCAGATTTCTTTTATTTACTTAGCGCTGGCAGTGGCCAAGAAATGTATAGCGATTACTTTGAAGAATAGAAATGTATTGTCTTTAGATAGGTGGTATTCAGAGATGAAGTTTTGTTTGGTTATGGAAAGAATATCTTTTTCTATACAAGATAAGATGTCTTTTTACGAGTTAAAGTCGACCCCATTTATTGATTATATACAATTTAAATAAGTTTGAATTAATCATTTTCTTTCTTTAAAAAAACTTTTTTCTATATATGTTTTCTTTTTTTTAGTTTTTTTTTAATTATTAGTTGTTTTTTTTTCTTTTAAGTTCTTTTTGTTTTTGTTTTTTCATATATATTTTATATAATAAAAATTTTTTGGATTAATAATTAATAATTAATAAAAAAAATGTTTGTTTTAAATATATCGATCTTTTTTTAAAGATATATATTTTTAAATTTTTTTATTATACTAATAGTATTAATTCTTCACTCTTTATCGTGGGGTTGGGGAGGGGGGGTTTAGGGGTTAAAAATAGTTTTTTTTTAGTCTTAGTTTTTAGTTGTTAGGGGAGATGCCGAGATTGGTATTGTATTAACTATGTTACTTTGTACTTGTATTACTTTATTTTGTATTTTTTCTGTACGTGAATTACTTACTTTCTTCATATGTTAAAATTAATAAATAAAGTTTTGAAAAAAAAAGAAAAAACCAAACTTGATTACTTCGCAGGGAAGGGGGCCATATAACTTTGAGCAAAGTTCCAAGGGTGCCATAGCCAAATAAAAAGGTTGAGAATGGATGATTTAGCGGATATGCTAGAATTCACCAGACTGGTGTGACCTGCTTTTTGTGAACATGAGATACTTAGGCAATTTTACACTTCATAGACTAGAGGTGCAGCTAGTTCTGGAGGGCAAGCCATCAGTACTACAAATAGGATGCTTTTTGGTCCCATACCTTTTGTTGTACCCAGTGTTTTCTGCTGTTTTTTGACATCACGTGGAATGAATCATTTGGGTTAAAGATAGTGGAGATCTCAAGAGGAAGTAGAATGGATCAAATATCCAGCATTTGGAAGTGCACGTAGTTGTGAATGCTTTGACTTTGTCTCCAGCATTTATTTATGGGCCACATCTTTGTTGAGCATTTGGACATTTTTGGAACCCCCTCTTTCATTGGCTATTTCATTGCCCACCACCATTTATAAAATGGCAGCGTTGCCAGAGCTGCTGTAATGGCAACACAGTCACTGTTGCAGACCTGTGGAGAGCAGGGAGTAGAGACACAGTGCTCCTGCAGAGTCCAACCACCCAATCTAATTGCCATCAGCTCCATACAGGCTGTAACCAGCCTGTTAATGGAGCCAACAGCAGTTTCATTTTTTTTTTAAATTTGCGACTGCTCAAGATGGCAGCGCCTATGATCGGCAGCAGCTCACACAGGGTTGCAGATTCCAGGGGAGCAGATAACTGGCACAAGGCACCAGAAAATAGGGAGAACAACCCTCCACCACCACCATCTCCATTTGAGAAGGAAAACCAGAGGCAGAGATGACCCACAGAGGCAGACTAGTTGGGGGGGGGGGGGGGGGGGGGGGGGGGGCAACCTGAGGTGAGGAACCTGCCAGACTACTGGCAACTGTAGTTGGATTCACACTAGATGGTGGACAGCTAGACAGTGGCTTGAGACTGGCTGAAGCCATACCAGATATTGATAAACCGCTATGTGAGAGGTTGCCAAGGGCACTGAAGGTTTCTTGATCGTGTCGGAGGTTTGGATCTGGAGCTCGGGTTGCTGATGGTTTGGACTGGACTGAATGTGGGCGCTGCAGAAGGCAGTGCTGGAGGTAAATCTATGGACACTGAGGGACTCTGAGGAAACTCCTTCACTTCTCTTTCCCTGACTTTAAGAGGTGCTTCAGCCAGTTTCTGTCAACAGTGGCAAATGAAAGCAAATTCCATGTTATATTGCACTGTCTATATTACATGACCATAAAAGTATCTTGAATGTCATAGAACAGCAGAGTATTTATCTAATCCATTGTTTGAGAGATTTCTGGTGCTTTA
Source organism: Narcine bancroftii (assembly GCF_036971445.1). Classification (NCBI taxonomy): domain Eukaryota; kingdom Metazoa; phylum Chordata; class Chondrichthyes; order Torpediniformes; family Narcinidae; genus Narcine; species Narcine bancroftii. Next base: position 308,201,989 of record NC_091472.1, read on the forward strand.
AGAGCTTTTAAACACTATTTTTGTGTTCACCAGGCAAGCTGCCATTGTATTTATCACTAGTGCATTTTAAGCTTGCCCTTCCAAGCTATCCATTAATTCTGGCTTAATTACATGGTATATTAGGATCACAGGATTATACATTGTGCTGCACATTTCCGGTGCTGCTACTGATCCATGCCAATTTTGAGCTGCTACATGTTTGGAGTTAGTCCCTTTGGAATGCCACACAACATGATATTGGCGTCTTCGATGTGAAGAATGGACTGCATTTTCACAAGGGTTATGCAATCATATTTAACCAAGTTATCATGGGCAAAGTTAGACATGGCTAAGCTTGGGGGAATGGGAACAAGTAGATTTGTCACTCGTTTGGTTCACTCAGGACCTGCTACAAACACATTTAGGCAGCTTTGTACTTCAAGACATGGCCAGGTTACTCATTGGTGGTGTTACCAAGCCCCTCTTGGCTATGGGCATTGAAGTCCCTCACCCAAGCATTGTTCAACCTGGCACAGCATTAATTGGCACAAGGAGAAGGGTGTTGAATGTAATTGTTCATTGTCATATTAACAATGAAAAATCTTGTTTTGCTTGCTTTCCAGGCAATTTGACCCAGACTTCAATACAACTGGTAGTACAAAATAAAGTGTAGCTTATAGTGTTACAGAGACAAAAAAAAAGTTAATTTAAACCAGTGTAAAGTCATCATCAGTTGACAAATAAAAGGCTTATTCAAGAGTGACAACAACTTGTCCTTGAAATTGGTGGTGTGTACTTCAAACCCGTGTATCTTCTTCCTTTGTTTGGGGTGGGTGGGGGCACTTAACTATTTGACCTGATGCTATGAGACTTCAGGTATCAATGCTGAAGCTTTGAAAGGCTGCTTGCCTGAGTGTCCCTGTGCAGTAAGACAATATATTGCACATTGCAAGACACTATTCTTTTACATGACAATATTAGGCTCTTCCATGACTGGAACACAGGTCCATTTAGACATCAATCTGCAGATGTCTGAGAGAAAGACTTCAAAAGGCCAAGTGGGATGGGAGCAAAGCCCCTGAAATCCTTTCATCCTGAAGTAACTCAACAATTCTGCTTCCCCACATGATTAAACCCCACTGTTTAATCATGCAAACTTCACAATCATTTAAATCGCTGAAATTAATGTCGAATTATGAACTGCCTCAAAGCATATGCCCTTCTACAATGCTTTAATGGATAATCCAGTTGAATTTTTAAATAGTATAATTCATGCTCAGCAAACTCGATCAGAACTTATGTCATGAACATGCCATGTTGTTTTGCGGCAACATTACTGGCGCAAAATTGTTATAAATCACATTTTTTTTAAATAATAAATATATTAGTGCAAAGGAAATCCGATGGCAGAAATTAAGCAGCTCTGTTTTTGTTTGCCTTCAGGCTCCTGTCCCTCCTTCCTGATGGAGACAGTAAGAAGTGGTGAGGATGCTTAAGGACAGAGGCTGCTTTCTTGGGACTTTACCACTTGTAGATGTTTTTAATGGAGTGAAAATTGATGCCCTTGAGGATGCTGGCCTAGATCACAACTCTGAAATATTGTTCTGTCCTGTGCACTGGCACCTCCATTCCAGACAGCGATGCAATCAGTCAGAATGCTCTCCACTGTACATCTGTAGAAATTTGAGAGAGGCTTTGGTGACACACCAAATCTCTTCAAATTCCTCATAAAGTATAGCTGCTGGAGAGCCTTCTTCCTGATTGCATCGACATGGAGGCTCCTTGATGAAGGCTTTTAGTATGCTGGCCTTTATCAATCATTGCATGGAATATAGGAGTTGGGAGGTGATGTTGAGATTGTATAAGACGTTGGTGCGGCCTCATTTGGAGTTCTGTGTGCAGTTCTGGTCGCCTAATTATAGGAAGGATATAAACAGAGTGGAGAGAGTGCAGAGAAGGTTTACCAGAATGTTACGTGGGTTTAAGCATCTGGAGTATGGGGAGAGATTGGACAGATTGGGTCTTTATTCTTTGGAGCGTAGAAGGTTGAGAGGGGATTTGATAGAAGTATTTAAGATTATGAAAGGGATAGACAGAATGGATGTGGATAGACTATTTCCGTTAAGAGGAGGAAAGATTAAAACAAGAGGACATGAGTTAAGAATTAAGGGGCTGAGGTTTAGAGGTAACATGAGGGGGAACTTCTTTACTCAGAGAGTGGTAGCTGTGTGGAATGATCTTCCGGGAGAAATAGCGGCGGCGGAGTCAATTGTATTATTTAAGAAAAAGCTGGACAGGTATATGGAAGAGAAGAAGATGGAGGGTTATGGGCATTGTGCAGGGAGGTAGGACTAGAAAGGGGTGTTTGGTTCGGTGCGGACTAGAAGGGCCTAATGGCCTGTTTCCGTGCTGTAATTGTTATGTTATGTTATGTTAATCTTTTCCACTGACGATCCATCGATGAGGACTGGTGAGTATCTTCCCGATTTCCCTCTCCCGAAGTCCACAATCAGTTCCTTACTTCTGCTAACATTAAATATTTGGTTATTGTGACACCAGTCAACCAGCTGATCTAGCTCACTCCTGTACGCCTCCTCATCGCCATCTGTGATTCTGCTGCCAACTGCAGTGTCATCAGCAAATCAGTAGACAGCATTTGAATTGTACCTAGCCACACAATCATGGGCGTAGATCTCTGGGTTTAAGTAATATTAAGTTAATAGTACAGTACAACTCCGATGATCCGAAATTGGATTTATCCGAAAAAGTTTTTAAATTTTAGATAAATGAGGATGTCCGAAACAAATCAGAAATCCTCCTTTATCCAAAATATTTCTGGAGCCAAACTGACCTCAAGTTGTAAAAAAAATTCACTCAATATGAAATTAGAATGACGATTGTCCTTGTTTCAGGTAACCCCCCTATCCTTTCTTTTTCCATTTCTTCTTTTACCTTCCCTTATTGACTTTTCTCTCCAACTCTCCCTCTTTAACTGTGTGCCAAGTCTCCCAGCTGCAAGCAGTCGGAAGAACCCTTTGTCCCGGTGTCATCAAGGAGAGCGGCCTCCCTGCAGCAGCGGGAATGTCGGGCACTCGGACAGGAGGGGGACTCTTGGTGGGGAGGTGTTTGTGATCAGCAGTGGCCAGCATTTTTTTTTGCTGAGAATTAAACATTACTTTAATGCTTAAAAACCTTTCCTTGTCATAGGCCAGGACCCAAACATTTCAGATAATCGGACTTGGACTGTTTTTCGGTACAAACACTTCAAATCATATTTTTTTCTGATTTAGAACTCATTTCTACATTTCATCTTGGCCTTTAATCATACTCTTGACCCTTAATCCTACTAATTATTTCACAGTATAAAATCTTTCAATTAATGCTTTCAATCTTTCAATTGTGCTTTTCCTTCCTGGTTTAGTATTGACAAGAAATCTTCAATGTGACTCACTATTCAGCTAACTTGGTGATAAATCAGTTGCCGATCAGGGATTCCTTTGATCTGTCCCTTGATAGCATCTAATGTCTGACAATGGAAACCCAGGACGATGACTGGATTTTTATGGCATAGTTCATTCGGTCAGCAATGAAAAACATAATTTTACCACTAACACTAACACTCACTATAAATCCAAATTAAAATTCTCACAACTTGAAACATCTTTACTTTTGATATTGTATCAAAATATGTTAAAATAACTGGGAAATTGGTTAATAAATACATTTTAATCCATATTACATTTGGTTTCTATTTGACAACGTAGGCTTTCAAAGTACACTGATCACATACATTTTAAACAAATCAAAGTGCTCTTCTGCAAAACATCACAACATAAACTCTATTAAAAATATAAAAGCACAGACTAAAATTGTTTGCTGGGAATGGGAAGAAAGCAGAAGTATAAATAAGATTAAATCTAAATCTGAACTATTTGCAGTCATTTGTCTACTAACTTAATATACAAATTGGTTGAATATTTTCTGCTCACGGGAAACATGTTATAAGCCAGAGTAACAGACAGTGAAAGGGATATTCAGTAGAATGAGACAGTGAAATGAGACAGTGAATGAGACAGTGAAAGGGATATTCAGTAGAATGAGAGAATTGAATTGTGAAGATGTACCTGTTTACTTTTTATCTAACTTCCAAGTTTGTAGAGTAGAAAACTTTAAAGGGGGTAATGCTCTCTTCAGACAATCTGATTTTTCTATTTTCTTATCATTTCAAAATGTTTATTTACTTATAATCCACAATTATCAAAAGGTTTCCTATCACCTCAGCAAAAAAAAATGCTGGACTTTTAAAGCACATGCAAGTAAATCTGGTCAATTCCTACAAAAAGTAATTCTTACTTAAATCCAGTTTAATTTTCATCCTCTTATGAATTTTTTTTTTGCCTGTGCAATTTATTTCATTTTCATTACATGGGACCAAACTCGGTTATTTTGGTTATTTTCCACAAACATTAATGATTTTAATTGCAGATCAAGAAATCAGAAATTTAAAATCCACATAAACAGGTTTGAAGATATCAGATGTTTTGAAAACAATAGCAATAAAATGAGAAAAGCCAAGCAATCTTGGATTCAACGTCTGAAAATGGGAAAGCTCTTGATGCAATTGGCAGAAATCAAAGATTACAAAAGCCCCATTTCTTACACCATCAGTATAATACTCCTTATGACAATTAAGTACTCAGAAAATGCAACTGGTGTTTTGTCGAAAATGTACAGATTATTTGCAAGTAGGCAGCTCCTAGGATGAGGAACATAATTCTATCTTTAAAAAAATTATTCGTTGGAATAAATATTGGACAAGAAAATGGAAGAATTCCCATGACCTTCCAATGGCTCCTTGAGCCTTTTACATTTATTCTGGGGAAGAGAACATCAGTACACCATGCAAAAGGAAGCATTCCTTTCTCTACTACATTTATATGCTAGCCCAGTACATGAAGCAAAAAAAAACCCCTTAATCTGACCTCAAGTTGTAAAAAAAATTCACTCAATATGAAATTAGAATGACGATTGTCCTTGTTTCAGGTAACCCCCTATCCTTTCTTTTTGCATTTCTTCTTTTACCTTCCCTTATTGACTTTTCTCTCCAACTCTCCCTCTTTAACTGTGTGCCAAGTCTCCCAGCTGCAAGCAGTCGGAAGAAACCCTTTGTCCCAGTGTCATCAAGGAGAGTGGCCTCCCGGCAGCAGCGGGAATGTCGGGCACTCAGACAGGAGGGGCACCCTTGGTGGGGAACAATGCCATTAAATCAAGGATGACACTCATAATTTTAAATTAATGTTTACTGCATATTACAAAAATATGGCTGTCAATGTGATAAGTATGAGTTGAGGTATAATTTAATTTTGATTCTTGAGAATGCCGTCGGTCTCACCATCTGACCAGTTTCTGGCTACTAACACTCACATTATGTCCATGAAGAGTTCTGGAAACATTATTTTAAATGCCTGAATTAAGAGGTTCATTGTGGCCTACATCCCATTTATCTATAATCAGGTCTCCAGTCCATAATCTTAAACCTGACTTTGGAATCCACATACATTGATTTTTTTTAAAAATCCAAATAGTTTGCTCGATTGGTGTGCAATTCAGAGAAACCCTCACAGGACTCGTACCTTTATCATGGCTATCCCTCGAGTCAAGGATGAGGCCTTCTTTCCGTTGATCGACAGAAAGAAGACACCTGTGCGCGTATTTGTTTAATGTGTACTTGATGCTGCACTCAAAGAAGCACACGATACTTCACAAATCAACCAACTAATTCCAATTGCCTAAAAACCACGACGATTGGAGCTGATGGATTTGTTGCAGCCTTCATCCGTTATCACAGCCGTGGAGTTCGGAGTAACTTCATCCACCTGTTTCCACCCTTAAAGACATGGTTAGGACTATTTTTTTGCCATGGGTGACCCTGCCAGGACTCAAACCTTGCAATGACAGCAAAAGCTATTGTATGTTGATTGTTAAGAGGATTTCTGCACGTCATAAGCACTCTTTGACAATGACAAAAACTGAAGTTTTATTCAAAATTGTACCAGAATTATACTTGCTTTTTTCAGTTTTTTACACCCTATTCAGTAATAATTTTCTACCATTCTAAAAAACTCCAAATTTCATTATTTGGGGTTTTCAATAAAACATTGAATTGCTGCTATTTCTGTTTAATATTCATTGTTCTTATGTCTGTCAACACTTTACATTAGTGTTAAACAAAATGACTAAGCCTCAAGAGGTTGGGAGTTAACAAGCCTGCACATCACAAAATGACCATTCAACTGCAGAAGCATATCAGAATTCAAAATATGCTCATACCAAAATACATTTCTAATTCAAAGGTTTTTTTTCTTTTAATAGCTGCAAGAGACAATTTCCTCTCCCTTAACCCAAATTATTTAAAATCGGAGTATTCCAATGAGATCAAATAATGTGAGCCTTATCCAAATGATTTTGTCACTCGCTGCCTATATCTGCATACTCAAAAGTCAGAGAGAATACGATCTTAAAAGAATGAGCAGAGATTTGATAGAGGTTGACAAAATTAGGAGGGGAATAGACAGAGCAAATGTGAGTAGGCCTCTTTCCACTGAGGAGAAAATAATTACAAGAGGACATGGCTTTTGGGTAAAAGGTTTGGGGAGGACATTAGGGGAAACTACTTCGCTGCTCAGAATGGTGGGAGCGTGACACAAGCTGCCATCTGGCATGGTAAAAGCGAGCTCACTCTTAAGATTTAGGAATAAAGTGGACAGATACATGGATGGGAGAGGTCTGGAGGGTTATGGAACGGATGCAGGTCAGTGAGACGAGTGGAATGACATTTCGGCACAGACTAGAAGGGCCTGTTTTCTGTGCTGTAGTGTATTATGAATAAACTTAAATATGCATCAAAGGTATATCTGATGTATATACTGATGTTCTCTTCCCTAGATCTTGCATTTGAATTTGTATGTTTACTGCATTGATATAAATTTCCTGTGATACAAGCCCAGAGGACCCTAAAGCCCAGCAGCAATAGATATTCACCAAGACAAATGCTTACTTAAACAAAAGTTGCTTTTAATTATCTTTACACATGAAAACAGAATCAAACATCACTATTGACTGACTTTACCCCCTTCTAATTCTAAGCGCACGTGTATGTAATGTATGTGTAAGTTCAGAAAAGTTCTTTGGTTCAGAGTCCAATCTCACTTCCCATTCCTCCAAGTTCATTGGTTGCAGGAAATTCTTATACCGTGCACAGAATTTAACATTTATAAAGTCCACCAGGCTTTGATGCTTGAAAGGTAAATGTTACCACTCAGGATGGTTCCTGATGATTTTCAGAGATTTATTGTTCCAGGACATGCACAACTGATGGACTTCCATCAGCCACTTCAGTGTCTTGCTGACAAAACTTGCCCCTTCAGGGTTCTCCAGCTGATAACCTTTCTTTCAGGTCATCAGAGTTCCTTCTTGCTTCACTTATTTGAAGTGAAACATGAGACAGCCAGTCCTCTCCTCTTGCATGAACCACAAGGGTTTTGACCAGGCCGTCTTCCAAATGGGGCTTTCTAGCTTGTCCTGTTCCAGTTCCCAGCTCCTGTTGCTGGCTGTAAAACTGTCAAAGTGATCTCGGTGTGTGCGTGTGTCTCTCTCTCAGAGGAAAAAACTGTTTGACTCTCTCTCTCTCTGCCTGCCAAACCACATGACCCTCCTACACAGAAGCGGCTCCAAGATCTTTCATCTGTGGCCTTTTTAAGCAACAATCCATCAGTGAAGTCTTTTGGGCATGCTCCAGAGCTCTTGCAAAAATGGTCTAGCATGGGCCGGAGCTCCAGTATTTCAAATAAGGTCTGTTTAAAAGTGTTTGTATGTGACCTCCTCCAACAACCCTTTCCCAGCTTATCTCCTAAAAACATATGTATATACTCTGTCACACCTGAAATAATTTTATCCAGTCACAACAAATCTATAAATGCGACAAGTATTAAAATGCCACATTTTCACCGTCTTGATTTCAAAAAAAAATTATTTCACAGATCCTGCAAAGTAATATTGCCAAGCTTCCAACTGAACAGAGTAAACTTAGTCCACCAGGCGCAATGAAGTCAACAGTTTATAAAGTGGACTTCAAATTTAGAATATAATGCAAATCAGGGATGCCAATGGGTGGGGGTGGGACTGGTCCTCTTCAAGTGGAGCCCACCTTGGGCAGGGGGTTGAGCTGTAGCTCGTTCCAAGTTTGTCAATCCACCAACTCCTATCTCTGGGCTGCATCACCACACCCCCACTCTCCCCCCCTCCCCCCCTCTACTCTCCCCCTCCCCCCCACTCTCCCCCCTCTACTCTCCCCCTCCCCCCACTCTTCCCCCCCCTCTACTCTCACCCCCTCTACTCTCCCCCTCCCCCCACTCTCACCCCCTCTACTCTCCCCCTCCCCCCACTCTCCCCCCTCTACTCTCCCCCTTCCCCCACTCTCCCCCCTCTACTCTCCCCCTCCCCCCCACTCTCCCCCCTCTACTCTCCTCCCTCCCCCCCCACTCTCCCACCCTCTACTCTCCCCCTCCCCCCCACTCTCCCCCCTCTACTCTCCCCCTCCCCCCACTCTCCCCCCTCCCCCCCACTCTCCCCCCTCTACTCTCCCCCTCCCCCCCACTCTACCCCCTCTACTCTCCTCCCTCCCCCCACTCTACCCCCTCAACTCTCCTCCCTCCCCCCCACTCTCCCCCCTCTATTCTCCCCCCCACTCTCCCCCCTCTACTCTCCCCCCTCTACTCTCCCCCCTCTACTCTCCCCCCTCCCCTCTCCCCCTCCCCCCTCTACTCTCCCCCCTCCCCCCCACTCTACCCCCTCTACTCTCCTCCCTCCCCCCACTCTAACCCCTCAACTCTCCTCCCTCCCCCCACTCTCCCCCCCTCTACTCTCCCCCCTCCCCCCTCTACTCTCCCCCTCCCCCCCACTCTACCCCCTCTACTCTCCTCCCTCCCCCCACTCTACCCCCTCAACTCTCCTCCCTCCCCCCACTCTCCCCCCCTCTACTCTCCCCCTCCCCCCCACTCTCCCCCTCCCCCCCACTCTCCCCCCTCTACTCTCCCCCCTCCCCCCTCTACTCTCCCCCCTCCCCCCTCTACTCTCCCCCCTCTACTCTCCCCCCTCCCCCCTCTACTCTCCCCCCTCCCCCCTCTACTCTCCCCCCTCCCCCCTCTACTCTCCCCCCTCCCCCCTCTACTCTCCCCCCTCCCCCTCTACTCTCCCCCCCTCCCCCCTCTACTCTCCCCCCTCCCCCCTCTACTCTCCCCCCTCCCCCCTCTACTCTCCCCCCTCCCCCCTCTACTCTCCCCCCTCCCCCCTCTACTCTCCCCCCTCCCCCCTCTACTCTCCCCCCTCCCCCCCTCTACTCTCCCCCCTCCCCCCTCTACTCTCCCCCCTCCCCCCTCTACTCTCCCCCCTCTACTCTCCCCCCTCCCCCCCACTCTACCCCCTCTACTCCCCCCCACTCTTCCCCCCCCAACTCTCCCCCCTCCCCCCCAATCTTCCCCCCTCTACTCTCCCCCTCCCCCCCCACTCTCTCCCCCCTCCCCCCCCACCAGCCGCCCAACCACGCACCGCGCCGGCCCCGCGCTCAGCCTGCAGGTGGCGGCCCGGGCAGCGCACTTCCTGGCCGGCTCCCTCGTCACCAGCAGCCCGAGGCGCCGCGGCCTGCGCCGTCCCGGCGCGACCCGAAGCAGGCGCGAGCGGCGGCCACTCACCGTCTGGCCATCCCTGCGAGCGAGGGCGCCGAGCTGGGCTCCGTGCGGCGGGGGGCGGGGGGCGGGGGGCGGGGGGGCTGCGGCGCTTCCTCGCCGCGAAACTTTACCGCCGCGCACTCGCAACTTTCACTTCGCCATATGGTGGAGTCCCGATGCAACGAGAACCAGGGAGGACGCGACGCACGCACGCAAACACGCACGCACGCACGCAAACACGCACGCACGCACGCAAACACGCACGCACGCACGCAAACACGCACGCACGCAAACACGCACGCACGCGCAGCGGGGGCCCCGGCCCACGCGCGCGCCCCCCGCAGGTCGGAGGCCTGAAGCGCAGCTCCGCTTCCGTCCGCGCCGGGAAGCAAAAGCCAACCCCCCCCCCCCCACCCTTTCACACTGCCGACCCTCCTCGGAAGCGGGTTAACGGAAGCGGGCACGCTGCCCTGCGGCTTTCCCTCTTTACCCGGTGAATCGGCCACCCGGCATCCGAAGGGGGTGGCCCGGCTGCGTCATTGGCAATGTTCCCACACCGCCGGAGCGCAATGAGTCAGTGAACTCGGCCGGGCTCTGACCTTTGACCCACCCCCACCCTCCCCGCCATGTGGCATTGAACTTGCCCTGCCAAGCTGGGACGTTTCCCGCCGCGCGAATACCGGGAATGGACCCGTGAACTAAGCCGATTCACCCACACGGGGTCGGGGTGGGCGCGTGAAACAGCAATTCCGCCGCACGTTGCAGTCGAGCAACGTTCCCTGTCCACTCGGTGCTGAAGGCAGCAGCAAACCCAAGGGAAAAGAACGGATTTCATCTGCGAGGGGCCACGCACAAGCGGGATGGAGGAGTTTAGCATCCATAGGAAGTCATGGGAAACCCACATCCGCCAGGAATGAGGAAAAACAGGAGTTACAAGGTGAATGTGGCCCAGGTTCATCCCCAGAAACACATCCAAGAGCCATTCATGAGAAGGAAACAAGCTTTATTTTGCTCGCCATTGAGAAAAACACACCAACACTTGTTTAACAGGGAAACACATAAAATCTTCAAAAACGTTTATCAAAACATTCAACTGAAAATTTAAAAAGATCCCGTCAGCAACCTAACCCCCCCCCCCCCCCCCACCCTGCTCACCGGGTGACTGAAGATCAGGAGCATGAGACTGACATGCAGCCAGAATTTGAGGAGCACCTCCTTTAGATATTCAAATAGAGGCCACAGCCTCTCACACTCCACGTATACATGGTACGTCATCTCCTCCCGGCCTCAGCCTCTCAGTCTCTATATACCCGTACACCATCTCATCCTGGCCACGGCCTCTCACACTCCGCATATACACGGTACATCATCTCCTCCCGGCCTCAGCCTCTCACACTCTGTATATACACGGTACACCATCTCCTCCCGGCCTCAGCCTCTCACACTCCGCGTATACACTGTACACCATCTCCTCCCAGCCTCAGCCTCTCACACTCTGTATATACACGATACACCATCTCCTCCCGGCCACAGCACACTCCTGGGTAAACTTGTTTTAGATTGGTCACAGTGTTTGAGCTACCGAAAGAAAACAGAGACACACGCCGAGATCACTTCAGTTTATACAAATCTTTATTACTCAATCTAAAGCTGATTTCAAACTACAATATGCAAGCCCTTCCCAATTATACTTATCAATGCCTGGACTGTCCCAACTGCCGAAGTGAGGCAACGACCGCACACTTGTAGTAGGTTGTCGGGGCGCCAGTAGCAGCTTCTCCACCTCCCCCAACTGTGACGTTGGTTGGACTCCAGAAGTTCTTCTTCTTGCTGAGAGACGTTCCCACCCCTCAGAGAGTCTGAAACTTCAGCAGCGGGACCATGGCATTTATTACCCAAAAATTGTTTACTCATAGTCCATCACCCTGAATAAATGGTTTACTTATCTTCAAGGTCTCCTGACAGTCTGCGACCAACAAAAGACAACTGCATCTCTGGGCCTCATGATGTAAATTAGATTATGTCTGCTTCATAAATTATTCTCAAAGAAGGTTACCAATACATAAAGTTGTATAAGCAAAAGCATGGTCTAAATCTTCCATTACATCACGGTACATCATCTCCTCCCAGCCACGGACTCTCACACTCTGTATATACACGGTACATCATCTCCTCCCGGCCTCATCCTCTCACATTCTGTATATACACAGTACATCATCTCCTCCCGGCCACAGACTCTCATACTCCGCGTATACATGGTACATCATCTCCTCCCGGCCTCAGCCTCTCACACTCTGTATATACACAGTACACCATCTCCTCCCGGCCATGGCCTCTCACACTCCGCATATACACAGTACACTATCTTCTCCCGGCCTCATCCTCTCACTCTCTGTATATACACGGTACATCATCTACTCCCGGCCTCATCCTCTCACACTCCGCGTATACACGGTATACCATCTCCTCCCGGTCTCGGCCTCTCATACTCTGTATATACACAGTACACCATCTCTTCCCGGCCTCAGCCTCTCACACTCCACGTATACACGGTACACCATTTCCTCCTGGCCACAGCCTCTCACATTCCGTTTATACACGGTACACCATCACCTCCTGGCCTCAGCCTCTCACACTTAGCGTATACACAGTACACCATCTCCTCCCGGCCTCATCCTCTCACTCTCTGTATATACACGGTACATCATCTACTCCCGGCCTCATCCTCTCACACTCCGCGTATACACGGTACACCATCTCCACCCGGCCTCAGCCTCTCACATATGAACATAGGAAGTAGGAACAGGAATAGGCCAAAAATGGCCCATCGACCCTGCTCCGCCATTCAATACGATCATGGCTGATCTAATTGATGACCTAACTCCACCTACCTGCCTTCTCCCCATATCCCCTAATTCCTTTATCATGTAAAAATTGATCTAACCGAATTTTAAATATGTTTAATGAAGCAGCCTCAACCACTTCCCTGGTTAGAGAATTCCAAACATTCACCACTCTTTGGGAAAAACTATTTTTCCTCATCTCTGTCCTAAATCCACTCCCCCGAATCTTGAGACTGTGTCCTCTCATTTTAGTTTCACCGGCCAGCTCAAAAAACCTTCCTACATCTATCCTATCCATACCCTTCATAATCCCATATGTTTCTATAAGATCTCCTCTCATTCTTCTGAACTCGAGTGAATACAATCCTAGACGATTTAATCTTTCAACATAAGTCAACCCCTTCATCCCAGGCATCAACCTAGTAAACCTCCTCTGGACCATCTCCAAAGCCAGTATATCTTTCCTCAAATATGGAGACCAGAACTGGACGCAGTACTCCAGGTGCGGTCTCACCAGTACCTTATACAGTTGCAACATGACTTCCCTACTCCTGAATTCAATTCCTCTAGCGATGAAGGCCAACATTCCATTTGCCTTCTTAATAACCTGCTGCACCTGCAACTTTTTGCGATTCATGCACAAGCCCTCCCAAGTCCCTCTGCACAACAGCATGCTGTAGTTTCTCACCCTTTAAATAATATTCAGCTCTTTTATTTTTCTTGCCAAAGTGGATAACCTCACACTTACTAACATTGTACTCCATCTGCCAGACCTTTGCCCACTCATCCAGCTTAACTATATCCCTCTGCAGACTCTCCACCTCCTCAATTCAATTTGCTCTTCCACTCAATTTGGTGTCATCCACAAACTTGGCTGCACCACATTTTGTCCCCTCCTCCAAGTCATCAATGCAAATGATGAACAGTTGTGGGCCTAACACTGACCCCTGCGGCACCCCACTGACCACTCTCTGCCAACCTGAAAAACTCCCATTTATCCCGACTCTCTACCTCCTGTCAGACAACCAATTTTCAATCCAGGGCAATAGACTTCCCCGGACTCCACTTTCCCGTAACTTACTGAGAAGTCTCTTGTGCGGCACCTTATCAAACGCTTTCTGGAAATCCAAATATACAACATCAACCTATTCCCCTCTATCCACCGCACCCATTATATCCTCAAAGAATCCTAACAAGTTTGTCAAACAAGATCTTCCCTTTCTAAAACCATTGAACCATGGTAGTTTAAGGCACACAATTGTAAAAAGAATCAATTTTTATGTTCAATCAGTTTTATGTTGAAACTCAGATTCTTTAAATTGCTGCTCAAAAGTAATTATGGAGTAGGTGTGAGGCTTCAGACTTCTCAAAACTCACTAAATTCTTGTATAGTTGTTTTCAGAGAATTGTTTCTTCATATGAATGATTTCCCCCACTTGCATACAGGTTACAATATCTGTGTTTCACACGGTAATTTCACAAACCCAGGAATCAGTCTGATGAAGTAACCATCCCAATGGCTATCGATCCAGAAACAAAAATGATCTTGCTTTCTTTAACCCAGTATTAGATCAGTTGCAAGGAGCTGTTTAAAATGCCACTACAGCACTGCTCTCTCTCTCTTGACCAAGAGAAGCAGCAAAATGGCCATCCTTTCCAAAGACATTGCAATTCTGTGTTCCTCCCTTGTCAAAGAGAATACAACATGACCAGTACCTCTCTGATCAGAGGCTACTGTATTTCTGATTCCAGATGAATCTTGGTGCAATATTAAAATGCAGCTTTTTTGGAGTTTCAAAATCACATGGCATCACTGCTGTCTTTGAAGTTTCTTGAAACCACTTCAGAATTGTAATTCAAAAGCAAATGTCTCCTCTCTGCTGGCCATTAAATCAAAAGTCCTTTTTGTGTACGCAGGTGCTTCTCTGAGTAAAGGGCATTGTCTTCAACATTTCTATGAAAATTCACTTCAGGTTTTATGCATAGCTTCATCTGCAGACATTTCGGCTTTCAAAATGGTTTCTTTGTGTAAGAGAGTGTGGTGACTGAGTGTGCCCCTGTCAAGCCCACAATATAACTTTACTAAAAATATATATAACAACTAAAGATCAATAATAACAATTCCGTCACCTTGCACAAGCAGCAATGTGATTAAAAAAAAACAGGCCATCTGTTTTAGTGATTGTCATTTAGAAATAAATAGTGGCCAAAGCTATTGCAGTGTCAGTGACGTGGATTTAAATCTGGCGCTGTCCGTAAGGAGTTTGAATGACACCCGCACGATGGTGTAGGTTTCCTCTGGGTGCTCTGATTTCCTCCAACTTTACAAAAACAGAGGTTAATTGTTGATTTTGGACAGCACGGGCTCAGGGATCAGAAGAGTCTGCTCCATGCTGTATTTCTAAAAATTTTAAAAAAGGATGAAGGGAAGTCTTCCTCTTCCAAAAACTGCCTTGGGCTTCTTTGCTTCTACAAAAGAGATCAGGTAGATCTATATCATTTGTTTACCTTTCTCTCATTGGTGGGGCTGTTGGGCTAGCGGTGCTTCTTTGTGTGCCTTGACACGAGTTGTGTGGAAAATGTACACCACAATAAAGGAATGTTGAAAGCAACACCTTTGAAATTCAAGGACTCCATCCTTGAATTTAATTGTATTGAATTGAATTGAATTGAAATGAAATAATGATCTGAATTATTGCATCAGGGCCATCACAGGCTTTATCAAAATCAGTGTGGACATGTTGAATCATTCAAGGTTTCCCCAACCAGAATCCTGGATGAACAATGAAATCCAGAGCCTGCTGAGGGCTAGATCCAGAGATCTAGAACCCTACACGAGGAGCAGGTATGACCGACGGAAAGCCATCTCCTGGGAGAAGTGGAAGTTCTGGACGAGAATAGAAACAACGAAGAATACCTGACAGCGCCTAAATGACATCATATGTTACAAAACCAAATCTGATGCAGGAGAAGACAGCAACGCTCCGCTTCCAGATGAGCCAAAGGCCTTCAACGCCTGATTTGCCCATCAGAACAAGGAAGAGCTACTGCACACCCACATGCCCCTGATGATCCTTTACTCTCAGTTAATGAGAATGACGTGCAGGCTGCCTTCAGGAGAGTGAATCCAAGGAAAGCATCCGGTCCAGTCGGAGTACCCAGCTGAGTACTGAAAACCTGTGCTGTCCAACTTGCCAATGTATTTACAGTATCTTCAACATTTCACTCCAGCAGGGAGTGCTTCTCACCCCTTTCAAACAGGCTTCAATCATACTGATACCCAAGAAGAGTGTGGTCACTTGCCTAAATGACTACCGACCAGTGGCACTGATATCCACAGTAATGAAGTGTTTTGAGAGGCTGACACTGAAGCACATCAGTTCCTTTCTGAGTGGTGACAGTGACATAGATCCATTTCAATTTCCAACAGGTCTTTGGCTGATGCTGTCACACTAGCTCTGAGCAAAGCCCTGGAACACCTGGGAACACATCAGGATGCGTTTTATGAACTACAGTTCAGCATTCGACATCATCATCCCCTCATAACAGATCAGCAAATTCCAATAACTTAGCCTCAATACCCCACTATGTAATTTCCTCACCTCCAGACCTCAATCAGTGAGGATTGGAAAGAACATCTCCTCCACAATCTCCGTCAGTACCAGAGCATCAAAGTGCTACGTTCTTAGCCCCGCCCCCCCGTCCCCCGCCTATGATTTTATGGCATCTACAAATTTGCTGATGAATCCATGGTAGTGGGTTCTGTGGAAAAGGGCGATGAGTCAGGATGCAGGAGGGAGATTGAAAACTTGGTTGGATGATGCACTCACAATAATCTCACACTCAATGTCACCAAGGAGCTGAGTGTAGACTGTCAGAAGGGAAAACCAGAGGTGTATGATCCAGTGATCAATGGAGGATCAGAGGCAGAGAGGGTGAGCAAATATAAATTCCTGGGAGTCACTAGCCGTTTTCACACCGCAGACGACCGGTGACCCAACTTGGACCCGGTGAAATTCCTGGGAATGCAGGAACTCCTGGGCCTTTCACACAGTGGCCCAAATTCCTGGGAATTTGCCCTCCCCAGAAATTGGGGGGGGGGGGGGGGGGGCGCTTCCAACCAATGATGCGTTACGTGCTCACAAGAGTAAGAATAAGTCCCCCCTCTCCGTCGGTCACTCACCCGCCTGCCTGCTCACTCCTTCCCTCCCCCCACGGTCGTCTGTCAGTCGGTTGCCCACCTGACCCCCTCCCCATGCTTCGGGGACACTTCGGCACATTATGACAGTGGCACAATGCTGCGGCCACTGTGTGAGGGATTATGGTTAACAAGAATGGCCAAAATGGCCCACTGTTGTCAGGAGGTATGAATCTTTTAATTTTAATCACCTACTTGACACAACACACAAGCGCTGACTTCACTTTCTCTGCTTGGCCATTTGCGTTTTCACACCGCAGGGAGAGGGTGGTCCAGGAAAATTACCTGGAACCACTAGGTCAGGCCGCAGTCCCGTTTAAAATCCCCAGGTTGACCTTTACCCACCGCAGGTTCATGGGAGGGTTCCCGGGAAAATTTCCTGGGAGTCTTCATTTTGCACTGTGGTGTGAAAAGGCCTAGCATCTCAGAGAGACCTTCCTGGACCCCACACACTAACGTCATTGTGAACAAATCACATCAGTGCCTCTACTTCCTCAAAAGTTTGCAGGTTTGATATGACATCAAAAACCTTGGCAAACTTCTACAGATGTGTGGCAGGAGTGTGGCAACAGGCTGCATCACGGCCTGGTACGGGGGGACCCAAACCTCTGAACGGAAAGATCTGCAAATGGTAGTAGACACAGCCCAGAACATCACAGGCAAAGCTCTCCCTACCATTGAGAGCAGCAGCAATCATCAAGGATCCACACCACCAGCACTCGCTCTGTCTTGCTGCTGCCCTCACCAAAAACAACAAAAATGAATGTTGCTATTACAAAGAATTGAAACATTAGAAATGAAAGACCAGTAAACAAATAAATATATTTAAAATTAAATATATTACAGTGATTTATGAATCAAGCAAATTAACAAATCTACCTCTCTTTCACAGTTTCTTGCCAATTAATTAAGAGTTGGTGAGCTTCTGGTGGTCTTAACCTGGCACAAGTTCAGAGTCCAGATTTTGCAATACAGATGTTGACCAATCAAAGGATGCTGATAGGTTTGCTGCTGGATTCCGTGAACAGTGTAACTTTAATGTGATGTCAGAATGGCAAGAGTGTGCACCTCCTGGAAGAGCACGTCTTTTAAATTAAAAACAGAAAATGCCTGAAATACTGCATAGAGCACTTTGATGAATCCATCAGTAAGAACGAAGGCATAAGAGGAGTGACATTGCAAGGCAGTGGAGGCACTGAGGTCAAGGCATCTCTATATATGGACAACATAACCATCTTCTATTTGGACACATGATCAATAT
Source organism: Narcine bancroftii (assembly GCF_036971445.1). Classification (NCBI taxonomy): domain Eukaryota; kingdom Metazoa; phylum Chordata; class Chondrichthyes; order Torpediniformes; family Narcinidae; genus Narcine; species Narcine bancroftii. The sequence continues at coordinate 308,219,995 of NC_091472.1, forward strand.
CTGCAGCCATTTGCATCTGCGTCAGGCGCCAGGGTAAGCCACTGAAGAATAAGGCAGTGCTCTTTGGAAACTGGTCTGACCGGTCCACCATCCCCTTCACTGTCAGATCTGACTACCTGAAGGTGTTGGGGATCTGATTTGGAAGGGCCAAGGTGGACAACAAAAATTGGCTGTATGGTTCACAAAGATAGACCAGAAAATGGTTCTGTTGGCACGACACTCCCCCTCAATAACAGGAAGAACCTGGTCATCAGGTGCGGGTTGCTCTCACTACTGCTGTACATGGCGCATGTGTGGTTCATCCCCTGCACGCTGCCCTGACGGCCACCAGAGCAGTTTTCTTGTTCAGGTGGGGATCCAAGATGGAAAGGGTCTGAAGGGTCGCCATTCAGTCGACAGAGAACGAGGGGCAATGGTGTACCCAATGTGGCCCTCATCCTGATGACCACCTTCTTGTGTAGCTGCATCAGGCTGAGTGTGGAAACAAAGAACGAGGGCATCGTGCCATTATGTGTCCCAGGTGTGGCAAAGGAAGGACCTGGCCCTGTGGCCATGAAATCTCTCAGTCAGCTGGACTTTGCCACACCATCTAGCCATCGTGGAAAAGTTTTTTTTTCCAGTAAACTCCTTTGACCAATAGTCAATGGTCAGCAAAAATATCCTGCAGACACTGAGAGACAAGGACTCAATTGGCATGGTGGATTGGTTCCCTGAGCAGACCGTCCACGTCATAGGGAGAAATGCCTCATTCCCAGTAACTCACAAACAAGCACCAGGACACAGCCTGACTGACAGCGAGAAGAGCCCTCCAGTCAGATTCTTCCTTAACATTTGGAACATCACCCACAATGCACGTTATCCCCAAGATGTCGGGGATGGAGAGGAGGCAGTCACCCACCTCTTTTCAGAATGCAGATTTGCAAAGAGTGTGTGGAGAAGGATGCAGGGTCCTTGTTGCTGTTCATCCCTTGCAGCAGCGTGACAGAGGACCATGATTTACGGGCTGATCTCAGGGATCCACACTCAAAATTCATCAACTCAATGAAAGACACACTTTGGTCTGCCCGAAACCCGATCTTTCAGCCCACAGAGGCATCAGTGAGGGTATGCTACTGACTAGAGTACGTGTTGAGGTTGGGTGCAGCCAACACGAGGGTTCTCTAGACTCCCTCTGTTACTGGGCATTGAGACCAAGGGGAAGCCCCTCAAACCACAGAGGTGGAGTAACAATAGGGGCCTTGGTTATGGTAATGGTGTAAATAGAAATGAATGTAACAATGTACAGTGATGAATACGAAATGAATAGTGGCAGGAGACTTTAAACGCTTTTCCTTTTATAAATAATTTATTATGAATTAATTGTGTTTTTGGTTAAAAAAAAGTGTTTCAGATCCAAGAACCATCAGCAGAAATGGGAAGTGGGGAAGAGAAGCTGACTGAGCTAGAGGGAGAGTGGGAGAGGGGAGATGAGTCTCATCGTGTAAAACTGGGATGACCATGAAGATAAGCTGTAAACACAGAAATCCAGCCCAATGAATAAATGGGGGCAGTCGAAGTATGAGAACATGGACAAAAGAACATAGATTAAAAAATGCAGGCCATCGAATACAAGTGTCGCAGCCTTGGTTGTTCAGTGGCAAGTGTCAGTGCAGTTATTGTTTGGTGGGCCCCAGCCACAGGAAAATACCTAAAAATTTGACTGAAGAGTCCTGATCCAAAAAAGCTGACTGATCGTTTCTCTACTCATGAACATTGCGTGGCTTGCTGAGTTCTTCCGGCACCTCAATATTTGTTGTGAAATGCAGATCGGGAAGACATGCCTGGCAGGTCAAGCTGGACATGTCCTCCACTTCCAGGGAGAGCTGAGCCAATATCACATATGAAAGGCTGATACAGTCAGAGGTGTCAAGTCTCTTGAAGTTGTTAAATTCAGAGTTCTGCAAGTTTACACTAGGCCTGATTGTAACAGTTCTGGTGGCTACAGTCCAAGAGGTCAGAGTGGGGATGGGATGGAAAATTAAAAACGGCTGGAAAAGGGAAGCTCAGGGTTGGCCCGGGTGACTGAATGCAGCAAAGGGGCTTGTTTCTGTGCTGTAATGTTCTGTGGTTCGATGGAAAATACCCCAAGAATAGGGTGGGGTTGGTGGCAATGGACGGAAGGGGGGGGCGAGAGAGTGCCGAAGAGAACATTCCTGGCAAAATGCTGACAGAAATGGAGAGAGGAAGAAGTGTCTGGTGGTGGAATCTCTAAAGGTGGTGGAAATTGTGGAGAATGGTCTGTTGAATGCTGATGTTGGTGGATTGGAAGTAGAAGACCAGGGAATCTCGTTTCTTGTTCTATCCTGGAGATGGGGTGAAAGTAGGGGTATATGTAATAGTTGAGATGCAGTCGAGGCCCTTGTCAACAATGCTAGATGGAAGGGTACAGTTCAAAGTTCAAATCTATTGTCAGAGTACATACATGGCATCATGTACTGAGATTATTTTTCTGTGAGGCAGGCAGAATTTCTAATTACTGGTAACTGTGAACTGTATGCGAAGAAAGAAAGTGAAAACACAAAAATGCTGAAGCAACTCAGCAGGTCTCTCAACGTCCATAGGAAGCTGAGGTCTATCTCTATAACTTGAAGAAGGGCTTAGTCCCCAAAATATCAGTTATACTGTTATGTCTCGGACAGCAGCAATAAATCTTTAAATTTTGAAACATATTCTAACTAATTCAATTGCCTATCCTCATTAACCCATTGTTACTTCAGCAACACTAAAGGTCCATACTTGTATGCAAATCATCAACGTTAATGGTGAACAGCTGTGGGCCCACTGCTGACCCCTGCAGCACCCCACTTACCACCGTCTGCCAATCAGAAAAACAACCATTTACCCTGACTCTCTGCCTTCTGTCAGTTAACCAGTCCTCAATCCATGCCATTATACTTCCCCCAACTCTATTCATCTGTATCTTACTGATAAGACTTTTGTGCGGCACCTTATCACACGCCTTCTGGAAATCCAAATATACAACATCAACCTGTTCCCCTCTATCTACTGCACCCATTATATCCTCAAAGAACTCCAGCAAGTTTGTCAAACAAGACCTGCCCTTTCTGAATCCATGCTGTGTCTGTCTGATGGAATCCCTTTTTGTAAATGTCTCGCTATTTCCTTAATGACAGTTTCAAGCATTTTCCTGACTACAGATATTAAGGTAACTGGCTGATAGATACCCGTCTTCAGCCTACGTCCCTTTTTAAAAAGCGGTGTGACATTTGTTGTCTTCCAATCTGTCGGGACCTGCCCAGAATCCAGAGAATTTTGGTCAATGACTACCAATGCAAATGACTATAAATCCTGCCATTTCCCTCAGTACCCTGGGATGTATCCCATCAGGACCACTTTCAGTCCCATTAGTTTGTTCATCACAATCTCTTTTGTAACAATTATTTTATCGAGGCCCTCACCTCCCTTCGCATCCCTATCACATGCTGGACATGTCTTGCACCATGAAGATTGACACAAAATATCTGTTCCATCCCTCAGCCATTTCCTCATTACTCAATATCAATCTCCCTCTCTCATCTTCCAAGGGACCTATGTTGACTCTAGCCACCCTCTTACATTTTATATATTTATAAAAATATTTGCTATCTGTTTTTCTATTTTGTGCTAATTTACCTTCATAATCTTTTTACCTTTTCCTTATTTTCAGTTTAGTTGTCACCTTTTAAAGTTTTCCCAGTCCTTCAGTTTCCCACTACTCTTGGCTACTTTGTACAGATGAGCTTTTAATTTTATACTTTCCTTTATTTCCTTAGTTATCCAAGGCTGACTCTTCCCTCTCTTATGGCCCTTATTTTTAACAGGAATATATTTTTGTTGATGACTGTGAAAAATCTCTTTGAAATCTGCCACTGTTCCTCAACTGTTCTGCCAACCAGCCTGTGGTCCCAGTCCATGCTGACCAATTTCTCCTTCACCCTGTCATAGTCTCCCCTGTTCAAGCACAATGCACGAGTTTTAGATCTGATTGTTGAACCCTCCATCTGGATGAGAAATTCAATCGTACTATGATCGCTTTTTCCAAGAAGGTCCCTAACTACGAGATCATTAATTTTACCTATCTCATTACATAATACTAGATCTAAAACAGCATTCTCCCTTGCTGGCTCCTTAACATACTGCTCAAGAAAGCTATCACGGATGCATTCTATGAAGTCATCCTCCAGACTCCCTTGACCAACTTGATTTTCCCAATCTACGTGGAAATTAAAGTCCCCCAAGTCAACTGCAGTTCATTTCTTCCATGCCTCAGCTCTCTCTCCGTTAATGGCCAGTGCCATTGTTATTTGGTGGGCGTAGACAATTCCTACCAGTGATTTTTTTTTTCCCTTTGCTATTCTTAATCTCTATCCAGATGGATTCAACATTCTGTTCCTTAGATCTTATATCGTCTCTCACTATTGTCCTGATCTCATCCTTGATTAAGAGGGCCACCCCACCACCCTTATCATCCTATCTTTTCATATTACCTGATACCCTTGAAGGTTTAATTCCCAATCATGCCCATCTTGCAGCCATGTTTCTGAGATGGCCACTAAATCATATGCCACAAGTTCACTCACCTTGTTTCTTATACTGCAGGCATTCAGATAAAGTGCCTTTATTCTCATTGACCTTTTGGAATCTGGTGACCTCTGCATCCTTTGCTTTTGACTTTTCTGCCCTCTATTTTTCTTTTTTTCTTTCCTAACTCTATCTTTGGTCTCTGTACCACCTTGCTTATTCTTTCTTTGTGGGTTCCAATCCCCCTGCCCCATTAGTTTAAACCTTCCCCAACACCACTAACAAACAATTTCCCTTGGACATTGATCCCGGCCCTGTCCAGATATAGACCATCCAGTTTGTACTGGCCCCATCCACCACAGAACTAGTTCCAAGGCCCAAAAAAACTGAAACCTTCCCTCCTGCACCACTGTTAAGCCACATATTCATTCTAAAGACCACACTTAGAGAATTGTGTTCAATTCAGGTCACCTCATTATAGGAAGGATGTGGAAGCTATGGAGAGGGTGCAGAGGAGATTTGCCTAGATTGGAAAATGAGTCTTATGAGGCAACATTAGCAGACTTGGGGATTTTCACTTTGGAGCATAAGAAGGAGGAGAGGAGACTTGATAGAAGTCTACAAAATTATGAGAAGCACAGATAGGGTGGACAGCCAGCACCTGTTTCCCAGGGCAGGATCAGCAAACACCAGAGGACATATGTACAAAGTTAAGGTAGGGAAGTTTAGGGGAGACCTCAGGGGTAATGTTTTTGCACAGAGAGTGGTGGGTGCCTGGAATACCTTGCCGAGGATGGTGGTGGAAGATGAAACATTGGGGACATTTAAGAAACTCTTATTCAGACACATGGATGAAAGAAAAGTAGAGAGTTATGGGGTAGGGAGGGTTTAGTACTTTATTTTTTGGCAGGGAATATCGAGAGCTGAAGAGCATGTACTGTGCTGTATTGTTCGATGTCTCTAACTTGGTGTCCAAACATCAGTTCAAAAGGGCTAAAGTTAATAATTCTTGCAAAGACTCATTTACTGCAAACAAAAGCAAATGGACACCCTCATCCCAGTCCTTTCATTCTCAAAACAATATGTCCTCATCATGGTTTTGAGGGTGAATGGAACCTCTTCAAGCCCTGTTGAGATTCTGGGTGATATGCAAATAATATAATCTGGTTAGCTCCAAATTTATAAACTATCTGCTGAAACAGCTCTGACATGAAATTACTTCACTGATCTGATTGAATCTCTTTAGGCAAACCAAACAAAGAGAATTTTTTTACAAGAGCTCTTGACACCAATTTTAGCTTTAATATTTCTAAATGGCATTGTTTCTGGAAATCTGAAGGCATGACATTTAACAAATACTGATTCCCAGTTTTTGTTTTGGGCAATGAGTCAATATAATCCACAATAACGTTAGAAAATGGTTTGCCAAAAGCTGAAATAGGTTTTATAGGAGCCACTGGGGGACCCTGATTGGGTTTACCTACCACCTGACAAACGTGACAGGTCCGGCAAAATGCCACAATATCTTTTCTCAGGCTAGGCCAATAGAATTGTTTCATAATGTTATATATAGTATTCTTTACACCAAGATGACCACCTAAGAGTGTGCTATGGGCCAAAGTTAAAATTTTGTCCCTATAGGCTTTAGGAACAACAATCTGGTGAACAACTGCCCATTCTTCTTTGGCAGGGATATCAAATGGACCCACTTCCTCATTAGCACCCCTTCCTTAAAATAATATCCAACTGGCACTTTCTTAATTTCCTCCTCAGAGAGAGCCTTACCTCTCACTTCAGTAAGATCAAAATTTTTGGGACAACGAAAAATCCCCACTCTTGGGTATAACACCATAACTCTGGTCCAGTAGAGAAGGATGTAAAGCCTTTTGGCAGGTAATTGCTGTTTTTCACCTTGACAGATTCCAGACCCTTTTAAATCAGTCTGCACAGCACTGTCTGCACTAGCAAACTTTGTATCCCTGACGCAATTCATTGCGCAGGCTGGGTAGATATCCGAATCTGTCTTTGCCTCATGAAAAGGAGGAACTAACATTCCTCCCTAATGGTGACAAACATCTCACTGGGACCAGAAGGTAGATCTTCATTTCTCATCTTTTCCCTCAGCACAGAACAGTTTGCTATCACATGACTAGGTTTCTTACAACAGTGGCAAAGGGGGCCTAAAGGTTTTTCCTTTTCATTGTCCCAGCCCTAATTTCTGATTTATTTTCTTCTTTTCTTTGGCTTGGCTTCGCGGACGAAGATTTATGGAGGGGGTAAAAAGTCCACGTCAGCTGCAGGCTCGTTTGTGGCTGACAAGTCCGATGCGGGACAGGCAGACACGATTGCAGCGGTTGCAGGGGAAAATTGGTTGGTTGGGGTTGGGTGTTGGGTTTTTCCTCCTTTGCCTTTTGTCAGTGAGGTAGGCTCTGCGGTCTTCTTCAAAGGAGGTTGCTGCCCGCCAAACTGTGAGGCGCCAAGATGCACGGTTTGAGGTGATATCAGCCCACTGGCGGTGGTCAATGTGGCAGGCACCAAGAGATTTCTTTAGGCAGTCCTTGTACCTTTTCTTTGGTGCACCTCTGTCACGGTGGCCAGTGGAGAGCTCGCCATATAACACGATCTTGGGAAGGCGATGGTCCTCCATTCTGGAGACGTGACCCACCCAGCGCAGCTGGATCTTCAGCAGCGTGGACTCGATGCTGTCGACCTCTGCCATCTCGAGTACTTCGACGTTAGGGATGTAAGCGCTCCAATGGATGTTGAGGATGGAGCGGAGACAACGCTGGTGGAAGCGTTCTAGGAGCCGTAGGTGGTGCCACTTTATTTTCTAACTTATGTGGATATCCCACATTACCCTTCTGGAAGGCGCCACTTGGCACAAACATAACCGTGTGGGTCAAACCAAGATTTGATTCCATTTCTCTCTCTCAAACTCCCTTTGCTTCTCTATATTTTTCTTAACTCTTGCTCAGTCTGCCTTTGTTCTCTCTCAATCTGCCTTTGTCCTCTACCTCCACAATTTTATATTGTTCTAACTCAAACTGCCTTCACTTCTCGGCCTCCTCAAACTGCCTTTGTTTCTCTGCTTCAGCAAATCTAAGTTTTTCTAATTCAGTTTGTTCCACTGCTGACCACTGCTCTAATGAGTTTTACTCGGGGGAAATTGTTTTAACTCTTCTTCTCCAAACTTCCCTTTTATGACATAATAGTAAACTATAACTTTGTGGATCTCTGCCTTTTTTATTATTGGTTTTACCACCACAAGTTTCAACTTTTGGACAACAGTCAACAGTTCATTCTTTTTTGCCCTCTGAAAAATCTGCAAAGGTTGGTGATCCCAAAAACTCGTCAATGTCCATTGTTGCTGTTTCTCCACACACAAGCCTTTCAATTGGCTGAAAATAATTTGAATCAATCAAATTGAAAATTAATCAATCACTAAGCTCCAATTATTTTTTTTAATTTTTTAAATTTTTCACACTATGAACCAGATATCCTAAAGTGGGAGGGACAGGAGCCAGAGGTCGTGGTACATGTAGGTACCAATGACATAGGGAGAATTAGAGAATTAGAGAATTAGAGAAGAGGTCCTAAAAAGTGAGTACAGGCAGTTAGGTAGGGAGTTAAAAAGAAGGACCGCAAAGGGGGTAATCTCTGGATTACTCCCTGTGCCACGTGACAGTGTGAATAGAAATAGAATGAGGTGGAGGATTAACACGTGGCTGAAGGGGTGGAGTAAGGGGCAGGGTTTTAAGTTTCTGGATAACTGGGACCTTTTTTGGGGGAGATGTGACCTGTACAGTAAGGACGGGTTACACTTAAATCCCAGGGGGACCAGAATCCTGGCAGAGGTATTTGCTAGGGCTACTCAGGATCCTTTAAACTAGAATGGTTGGGGGGGAGGAAACAAAATAGTACAGAGCAGTAAGGAGAAGGTTAGAATGCAAACAAAGAAAGTTTGTAGTAAGTATTTGAATATGGATGGGCAGGTGATAGAGAAGGGAAATGCTCTGGAAGAAGATGAAGGGCAATAGGCAGGAAAAGTAAATAATGTTGTTATTAAAGATGAGGGAAAACAGGGATTAAAAATTGGGAAATCTCTGAAATTCATATTTTTTAATGCCAGGAGTATTGTAAAAAAGGTGGATGAGCTGAAGGTGCGGATTGATACTTGGAAGTATGATGTAGTAGCGATTAGTGAGACATGGTTGCAGGAGGGATGTGATTGGCAGCTGAATATCCCTGGGTTTCATTGTGTGATAGAGTCGGAGGGGCAAGAGGAGGTGGGGTTGCATTGCTTGTCAGGGAAAATATTACAGCGGTGCCTAGGAAGGATAGATTAGAGGGCACATCCATGGAGGCTATTTGGGTGGAACTGAGGAGTAGGAAAGGAGAGGTTACACTTGTAGGGGTGTATTATAGACCACCCGGAGGGGACCGAGACCTAGAGGAGCAAATCTGTAGGGAGATAGTAGATATTTGTGATAAGCACAGGGTTGTAATTATGGGAGATTTTAATTTTCCACATATAGATTGGGAAACACATTCTGTGAAAGGACTGGATGGGTTAGAGTTTGTGAAATGTGTGCAAGATAGTTTTTTACAACAATATGTAGAGGTGCCGACCAGAGAAGGAGCAGTGTTAGATCTACTGTTGGCAAATGGGATGGGTCAAGTGACGGAGGTTAGTGTTGGCGAGCACTTCGGGTCCAGTGATCATAATGCCATCAGCTTCAATGTCATTATGGAAAGAGAGAAATCAGGGCCAAGGATTGAGGTTTTTGATTGGGAAAAAGCTAGATTTGAGGAGATGCAAAAGGACTTGCAGGGTGTGCATTGGGACAATTTGTTTTATGGGCAGGATGTAGTAGAGAGATGGAAGTCTTTTAAAGATCAGATTTTGAGAGTGCAAAAGCTTTATGTTCCTGTTAGGTTAAAAGGAGGGGCAAAAGGTTTGAGAGAGCCGTGGTTTTCAAGGAATATTGGAAACTTGGTTCGAAGAAAAAGGGAGGCGTACATTAGATATAAGAAGCATGGAGTTAAGGAGATGTTTGAAAGATACATTGAATGTAAGAGGAATCTTAAGAGAGGAATTAGGAAAGCTAAAAGAAGGTACGAGAAAACTATGGCAAGCAGGGTGAAAACTAATCCAAAAGAGTTCTACAAATATGTTAATGGTAAGAGGAAAGCTAGAGACAAAATTGGTCCCTTAGAAAATCAGAGCGGAAAATTGTGTGTGGAGCCTAGAGAAATGGGGGAGATATTGAACAGTTTCTTTTCTTCGGTATTCACTAAGGAGAAGGATATTGGGAGATGTGAGATAAAAAAAGCAAATTGGGTAAATATGGGGAATATAGAGATTACAAAAGGTGTAGTTTTAAGGCTTTTGAAGAATATAAAGGTGGATAAGTCTCCGGGACCAGACGGGATCTTCCCCAGGACATTGAGAGAAGTGAAGGAGGAAATAGCAGAGGCTCTGGCGGTAATTTTCCAAATGTCATTAGATATGGGGATAGTGCCGGAGGATTGGCGCATTGCGCATGTGGTTCCGTTATTTAAAAAGGGTTCAAGGAGGAAGCCTGGCAACTATCGGCCTGTAAGTTTGACGTCTGTGCTAGGTAAATTAATGGAGAAAATTCTTAGAGATAGTACTTATAAACATCTGAATAGACAGGGTCTGATCAGGAGCACTCAGCATGGATTTGTGGGAGGAAGGTCATGTTTGACCAATCTGATTGAATTTTTTGAAGAGGTGACTAGGAATGTGGATGAGGGTAGCGCAGTGGATGTTGTCTATATGGACTTCAGTAAGGCCTTCGATAAGATACCACATGGAAGGTTAGTTAGGAATGTGCAGTCTTTAGGTATAAATTTTAAGATAGTCAAATGGATTGAACATTGGCTGAAAGGGAGAGGCCAGAGAGTGGTAGTGGATAATTGTCTGTCAGGTTGGAGGCCGGTGACCAGTGGTGTGCCTCAAGGATCTGTATTGGGCCCATTGTTGTTCGTTATATACATTAATGATCTAGATGATGGGGTGGTGAATTGGATTAGTAAATATGCAGACGATACTAAGATAGGTGGAATAGTGGATAATGAAGAAGGTTTTCAAGGATTGCAGAGGGATTTGGGCTGCTTAGAAAAGTGGGCTGAAAAATGGCAGATGGAATTTAATGCTGATAAGTGTGAGGTGCTTCATTTTGGTAAGAAGAATCAGAATAGGACATACGTGGTAAATGGGAGAGCATTGAGGAATATAGAAGAGCAGAAAGATTTAGGAGTAACGGTACATCGTTCCCTGAAGGTAGAAACTCACGTGAATAGGGTGGTGAAGAAGGCTTTTAGTATGCTGGCCTTTATCAATCATTGCATGGAATATAGGAGTTGGGAGGTGATGTTGAGATTGTATAAGACGTTGGTGCAGCCTAATTTAGAGTTCTGTGTGCAGTTCTGGTCGCCTAATTATAGGAAGGATATAAACAGAGTGGAGAGAGTGCAGAGAAGGTTTACCAGAATGTTACCTGGGTTTAAGCATCTAGAGTATAGGGAGAGATTGGACAGATTAGGTCTTTATTCTTTGGAGCGTAGAAGGTTGAGAGGGGATTTGATAGAAGTATTTAAGATTATGAAAGGGATAGACAGAGTGGATGTGGATAGACTATTTCCATTAAGAGGAGGAAAGATTAAAACAAGAGGACATGAGTTAAGAATTAAGGGGCAGAGGTTTAGAGGTAACATGAGGGGGAACTTCTTTACTCAGAGAGTGGTAGCCGTGTGGAATGATCTTCCGGGAGAAATAGTGGCGGCGGAGTCAATTGTATTATTTAAGAAAAGGTTGGACAGGTATATGGATGAGAAGAAGATGGAGGGTTATGGGCATTGTGCAGGGAGGTGGGACTAGAAAGGGGTGTTTGGTTCGGTGCGGACTAGAAGGGCCTAATGGCCTGTTTCCGTGCTGTAATTGTTACATTTATGTTTTTTTATGTTCATATTAATCAAAATACACACAAGCATTTCTTGAATATACACAGTGTCATTTTCTCCCCTTTTCCCCCTCCCTTCCCTCCCTTCCCTCCCTCCTTCCCACCCCCCTCCAAACCCTTAAACTTTCAACATATACAATACAATAAGCCCATTAAACAATGTCATCACACAATGAAAATAAACAAGAAAATTTTGTCATCTACTTTTACACACTGGGTCAGTTCATTTCGTCTTCTTCTCATTCTATCATTTTAGGGGGTGGAGGCCCGCGGTAGGACTTCTCTGTTGCATTCCATGTATGGTTCCCAAATTTGTTCAAATAATGTGACTTTATTGTTTTAATTTGATGTTATTTTTTCCAATGGAATACATTTATTCATTTCCATGTACCATTGCTGCACTCTCAGGCTCTCTTCTGATTTCCAAGATGACATTATGTATTTTTTTTGCTACAGCTAAGGTCATCATAATAAAATTTTTTTGCACTTCATCCAGTTTGAGGCCTAATTCTTTACTTTTATATTACTTAGAAGAAAGATCTCTGGATTTTTTGGTATGTTGCTTTTTGTGATTTTATTTCATACCTGATTTAGATCTTCCCAAAACTTTTTCACTTTCTCACGTGCCCAAATTGCATGTACTGTTTTTCCCGTTTCCTTCTTACAGCAAAAACATCTATCTGATACTTTTGGGTCCCATTTATTTAACTTTTGGGGCATGATATATAGCCTGTGTAACCAATTATATTGTATCATGCGTAACCTCGTGTTTATTGTATTTCTCATAGTTCCGGAGCATAGCTTTTCCCATATTTCATTTTTAATCTTTATTTTTAGATCTTGTTCCCACTTTTGTTTGGGTTTATAGATTATTTCATCATTTTCTTTCTCTTGCAGCTTGATGTACATGTTTGTTTTAAATCTTTTAATTATCATTGTGTCTGTAATCACATATTCAAAGCTGCTTCCTTTTGGTAACCTCAGTCTGTTTCCCACTTTTACCTTTAAGTAGGCTTTCAGTTGATTGTATGCAAACATTGTACCATGAGTTATTCCATATTTGTACTTCATTTGTTCAAATGATAATAAATTATTTCCAAAAAGACAATTTTCTATTCTTTTAATCCCTTTTCTCTCCCATTTTCCAAAGGAAAGGTTATCTATTGTGAAAGGGATGAGTTGATTTTGCGTCAATAATAATTTTGGTAGTTGGAAATTTGTTTTTTTTCTTTCTACGTGAATCTTTTTCCAAATGTTGAGCAGATGGTGCAGTACTGGTGAACTTCTATATTACACCAGTTTTTCCTCCCACTTATAAAGTATATGTTCTGGTACCTTCTCCCCTATTTTATTCTGGTCCAATCTGGTTTTTCCCTTGTTTGATAAAAATCTGATAGATATCTTAATTGTGCTGCTCTATAATAATTTTTAAAGGTTGGTAGCTGCAAACCACCTTGTTTGTACCATTCTGTTAATTTATCTAGCGCTATGCTCGGTTTCCCCCCCTTTCCATTAGAATTTCCTTATTATTTTCTTTAGTTCATTGAAAAATTTGTCTCTTAAGGAAATTGGTAATGATTGAAATAGGTATTGTATCCTTGCAAAGATATTCATTTTAATGCAATTTACCCTTCCTACCAGTGTTAATGGTAAATCTTTCCAATATTCTAAGTCCTTCTGTAATTTCTTCATTAATGGCTGATAATTTAATTTGTATAGATGGCCTAGGTTATTATCTAGTCTGATACCTAGGTATCAGATTGCTTGTGTTTGCCATTTAAATGGTGATTCTTTTTTAAACTTTGTGTAATCCGCATTATTCATTGGCATCGCTTCACTTTTATTTGTGTTGATCTTGTACCCCGATATTTCTCCATATTCCTTCAATTCTTATGTAATTCTTTTATTGATAATTCTGGTTCTGTTAAGTATTCTATGATGTCATCTGCAAATAGACTGATTTTATATTCTTTCTCTTTTATTTTTATCCCTTTTATTTTATTTTCTGTTCTTATCAGTTTTACCAATGGTTATATTACTAAAGTGAACAATGAGGGAGATAGTGGACATCCCTATCTCATTGACCTGCTTAATTTAAATTGGTTCAATCTATATCCATTTACTGTCACCTTTGCCATTGGACCCTTATATAATGCTTTAATCTAATTAATATATTTCTCTGGTAGGTTGAACCTCTGTAATACTTTGAAGAAATAATTTCATTCTACCCTGTCAAAGGCTTTCTCTGCGTCTAAAGCAACTGCCACTGTTGGCGTCTTATTTCCTTGTACTGCATAGATTAAGTTAATGAACTTACAGATATTGTCTGTTGTTCGTCTTTTCTTAATAAATCCAGTTTGATCTAGTTTTACTATTTTTGGTACACAGTTGGCCAATCTGTTTGCTAATAGTTTTGCTATTATCTTATAATCTGAATTAAATAGAGATATTGGTCAAAATGATGCTGGTGTTAGTGGATCTTTCCCCATCTTTGGTATTACTGTAATTATTGCTATTTTACATGAATCTGGCAAGTTTTGTGTTTCTTCTATCTGGTTCATTACTTCCAGGAGAGGAGGAATTAGTAACTCTTTAAATGTTTTATAGAATTCTATTGGGAGTCCGTCCTCCCCAGGTATTTTATTGTTTGGTAGCTTTTTAATATATCTTTTATTTCCTCTATTTCAAATGGTTTTATCAATTTGTTTTGCTCCTCTTCTTGCAATTTCGATTGTTCAGTTTTAGCTAGAAACTCATGTATTTTGTCTTCTTTCCCTTTGTTCTCAGTTCGGTATAATTGCTCGTAGAATTCCTTAAAGTTTTCATTGATCTCTGTTGGGTTATATATAATTTGTTTGTCCTTTTTCCTTGATGCTTGTTCTGTTTTAAGCTGCCAAGCTAGTATTTTGTGTGTTTTTTTCTCCTAGCTCATAATACTTCTGCTTTATTTCCATTATGTTCTTCTCCACCTTATACGTTTGTAGTGTTTCGTATTTTATTTTTTTGTCTGCCAATTCTCTTCTTTTTGTTGTATCTTCCCTTGTTGCTAGTTCTTTTTCTGTACTTACTATTTCCCTTTCCACCTGTTCTATTTCCCGATTGTAGTCCTTCTTCATCTTAGATACATAACTTATTATCTGTCCTCTGAGAAGGCTTTCATTGCATCCCATAGTATAAATTTGTCTTTCACTGATTCCGTATTTATTTCAAAGTACATTTTAATTTGGCGCTCAATAAATTATCTAAAATCCTGTCTTTTAAGTAGCATGGAGTTTAATCTCCATCTATATGTTCTTGTTGGGATGTCCTCCAGTTCTATTGCTAATAACAGGGGTGAGTGATCAGATAACAATCTAGCTTTATATTCCGTTTTCCTAACTCTCCCTTGGATATGGGCTGACAACAAGAACAGGTCTATCCTTGAGTATGTTTTATGTCTACCCAAATAATATGAGTATTCCTTCTCCTTTGGATGTTGTCTCCTCCATATATCCAAAAGTTGCATTTCCTGCATTGATTTAACCATAAATTTGGCCACTTTGTTCTTTCTGCTAGTCTTTTGTCCAATTTTATCCATCTTTGAATCCAAATTAAGGTTAAAGTCCCCTCCTATTAATATATTCCCCTGCGTATCTACAGTCTTCAAAAAAATATCTTGCATAAACTTTTGATCCTCTTCATTAGGTGCATCTTTGGCTTGGCTTCGCGGACGAAGATTTATGGAGGGGTTAAAAAGTCCACGTCAGCTGCAGGCTCGTTTGTGGCTGACAAGTCCGATGCGGGACAGGCAGACACGATTGCAGCGGTTGCAGGGGAAAATTGGTTGGTTGGGGTTGGGTGTTGGGTTTTTCCTCCTTTGCCTTTTGTCAGTGAGGTGGGCTCTGCGGTCTTCTTCAAAGGAGGTTGCTGCCCGCCAAACTGTGAGGCGCCAAGATGCACGGTTTGAGGCGTTATCAGCCCACTGGTGGTGGTCAATGTGGCAGGCACCAAGAGATTTCTTTAGGCAGTCCTTGTACCTTTTCTTTGGTGCACCTCTGTCACGGTGGCCAGTGGAGAGCTCGCCATATAACACGATCTTGGGAAGGCGATGGTCCTCCATTCTGGAGACGTGACCCATCCAGCGCAGCTGGATCTTCAGCAGCGTGGACTCGATGCTGTCGACCTCTGCCATCTCGAGTACTTCGACGTTAGGGATGTAAGCACTCCAATGGATGTTGAGGATGGAGCGGAGACAACGCTGGTGGAAGCGTTCTAGGAGCCGTAGGTGGTGCCGGTAGAGGACCCATGATTCGGAGCCCTTCTCCCTTACTTCCCTTTTCTTCCCTCCTTTAGTTCTTACTTATACATTATTTTTACATCTTTATATGTAGTTTGTCGTCGTTCTTTGTTTTTGTTACATCTTTTCATCTTTCTTTCTGTCTTGCAGTCGTTCTGCAAATTCTCGTGCTTTCTCTGGATCCGAGAACAGTCTGTTTTGCTCCCCTGGGATAACTATTTTAAGCACCGGTGGATATCTTAACATAAATTTATAGCCTTTTTTCCATAGGATCGATTTTGCTGCGTTAAACTCCTTCCTCTTCTTTAGGAGCTCAATACTTGTGTCTGGGTAGAAAATTTTTTTTAACCTTTGTATTCCAGTGGTTTTTTTGTCTTCTCTAATTTTATTCATTGCCTTCTCCAATATATTTTCTCTTGTTGTGTATATCAGAAATTT
Organism: Narcine bancroftii; assembly: GCF_036971445.1. Classification (NCBI taxonomy): domain Eukaryota; kingdom Metazoa; phylum Chordata; class Chondrichthyes; order Torpediniformes; family Narcinidae; genus Narcine; species Narcine bancroftii. The sequence continues at coordinate 308,236,255 of NC_091472.1, forward strand.
TGCTAAAACGGATCTTGGTTTTTGTTGTGACTGTGGTTTCAGGGCTAATGTTCTGTCTGCCCTTTCTATTTCCATTCCTTCCTGCATTTCTGGCATTCCCAGGACTTATGGGATCCATTCTTTCATAAATTCTTTCATATCTTTGCTTTCTTCATCTTCCTTAAGGCCCATTATCTTTATATTGTTTCGCCTACTATAGTTTTCCATTATATCCATCCTCTGAGCTAACAATTCCTGTGTTTATTTAACTTTTTTGTCACTTTCTTCCAATTTTCTTTTTAAGTCATTCACTTCCATATCTACCGCCATTATACGTTCTTCCACATTTTCTAATCCTTTTCCTACATGTGTTATGACCAGTTCTATTCTATTCACTTTTGCTTCTGTACTTTTCATTTTTCTTTTAATTTCATTAAATTCTAGTGTCAACTATTCTTTTAATGCTTTCATTTGTTCTTGAATTTTTAAAAAATCTATGTACTGTCCATTCATTTTACCTTCTATTCCTCTGTGTAGAGCTTGATCTTCTTCTTCTTCTGTGTCTGCTCTTGGGTTTGTGTCTTCTATTTCTCTTCCCCGTATCTGTGTCTCTTCTGACTTTCTTGTTGAGCTGCTTGTCTCAGTTTGTTGGGTATTTTTTTTTCATGGTTTCTTGATGTTGGTCCTCTTCTTCTGGGCTGGTTATCTGTTGTGTCTCTTGCTTCCTTTTTTCTTTCTCACCCCTCCCTTTCCCGTTGCTTTCTTTATCTTCCAGCTGGGAGCCCTGCTGTCAGGTATCTGTCAGCTGTTCGTGCTGTGGACTTTCACTCCACAGCTGGTCCCCCCTTCCGTCGGTGTTCTACTTGTTGTGCGCACCCCGCATATGCAGTTGTGCACCTCTGTTTGACTCCATGAGCCATCTTTACAGTCCCGCGGTCAGTGGTTTGCGACCCTGTGGGGTCCCCACTCTACCTCGGGGAGTGGGCTCCTCTTTCCATGGCGGGTCCATGCTTTTTTGTGTAGGTAAGGCCTTCACCTTTCTTTTCCGGCATCTTTCCTTCTTTTTTTTCCCATTGTTTTTGGTTTTTCTTTCTTAGGTGCCATTTTCTCCACACCTTTATCTTTTATTTGTTGTGTTTTGTGTATCTGGGGCTTTGCTTTTTCTTCACTTTTTTTCTTCTTTTCTGAAGAGGGCTGGTATTCTCCTACTGGCCACTACTCCATCACCTGACTCCTCCCACCAAGCTCCAATTTTGACGTGATCCTGGACAAGCCCCCAATTCTGTTACATCTCAGACAAAGCAATATAAATTTGCCAAGACAGTGTTATATTTAAAATAATATTTTTATTTGTTAATTACCAATAATATAACACTTATGTAACTTATCTAAATTTATCTAAACATAACCCCCAACAATATGCAAATATACGTGTGTGTGTGTGTGTGTGTGTGTGTGTGTGTGTGTGGAATTACCCAAACTATTATAGCTCAGGCATAATTCTGGAAAGTTATTCCAAAGACATTCTTAGACATCCAATGTTGAGATGAAGACTCTTAAATTGATGCAAAGAAGTGATTACGAATTAGGTGGGAGAGACCAGGTGACAGACTCACAAATCCTTGATGAGTTACTTCCAGAGCGAATGTCCTTTCAGACAAGTGGTGGTCACAGCTCCCCTTTTCTTTTTGTGGGGGAATCAACAAGGAGTGACTCTAACAATATTTCCAGAACCCAGACATGGGTCAGTCCAAAAGGACCATCACAATGCAGTGATTCCTCTGCTTCCAGAAGCCCAAATACGGGCCAATCAATGTGACCTTTTCTTGGGCCACAGTGGGGTACACTAATTCCCCTTCAAAAATAACCTTTCCTTTAGCCACAGTGGGGATCAAAATCCTCCTGACAGGGAAAAATAAATCAATTGACCATTATCGCACAGCTACTCCAGCATAGTATTCCTTCAAAGAGCTTCTGCTCCAAGTGTTGCTTCTTTAAAATGGCCCCTGATCAAACAATGTGCTGTTTCTTTAAAATGTTGGTCACGTGACTCTGCACCTGTGTCCCTGAAACACTTCCTTGCTTCTCTTTAGAAGTAGTCCAAAGCTTGCAAGGTATGCAGCTTGATTTGTTAGCTCTTAAAGTGACAGTCCCACTCAAATGAAATAAAATTGGAGCACGCTATTGTGATAGTACAGATCTATCACCAATGTATATAATGTATATAGTTACAGTATCTAGACTGTGCTTACAGCGATTGGCTGGAAGCTTAGCCACGCCTACTGTCTGGGCCTGAAAAGGGTTGTGTCCCTAGCCAAGTCGGATCATTCCGGACTGGTTGGCCACCTGTGAAGAGCTCCTGTCTTTTGCTAATAAAAGCCTTGGTTTGGATCAACAAGTCTTTACAGCCATAACCCAATAAACCCCCTATTATCCAGAACTCAAGCAACCGGCAACCTCAAGCAACTGGCAAAAAAGTCAACGAAAAGAAATAAATAGTGTTACGAGCCCAAAGGACCCCAAAACCCAGCAGCAATAGACATTCACCAAGACAAGTAGTTTTTAAAATCAAAGTTGTTTTTAATCAACGTTAAACATGAAAACAGAATCTTTAACTTTAACTTATCTCTATACTTAACTAACCCAAATTAACCCCCTTCTAATTCTAAGCACACGTATATGTAATGTGTGTGTGTAAATTTAAGAAAAGTTCTTTGGTTCACAGTTCAATCTCACTTCTTCTTCTTCCAAGTTCTCTGGATGCAGGCAATTCTTATACTGTGCACAAAATTCAACATGTATAAAGTTCACTAGGATTTGGTGCTCGAAAGGTAAATGTTTACTGCTCAGGAAGGTTCTTGTAGGATTTGTTGTTCCAGAATTTCCACAACTGAGGTACCATCATTAGTCACTTCATTGTCTCGCTGATGAAACTTCCCCATCAGGGTTTTCCAGATGGTAACCTCTTTCTTTAACGGCTACCACAGAGTTTCTTTCTGTACTCCTTATTCCAAGAGAAACATCAGACAGATAGCACTTCCAACCATCCACTGCTCTGGAACTTTCTGTTTCCAATCAGCTCTTCCTGGCTTGTTTCAACCGTGACTGTTTAGTCTCTTTTCAGTGTCACACACACTAGCTGAGGGGGTTTGTCTTCTCTCCCTCTCTCTCTCCAACTACCAACTGCCAGAAAGCCCACGCAACTCTCTCACTTGCAAAACACCCACCTTCTTCAACAAACAACAGGAGTTCTTCTCCTTAGTCAAGATGTTGGCTTAGATAAACAAAACCCAGGAGTGACCTTTCTGTGCACTCTGTCAAAACCCTTGAAAAGAGCTTCCAACAGCTAGTGTCTCCAGTCCATTCATCTCATGACATCATTTCAATTAACACCTACTTGTGAAATGTGCATCACATTCTCCAGAGATTCTACAATGTTACGAAATATGAATTCTTCAGTATTTCAAATAAGATTGTTTTAAAATGTGTGTATGTATGTAACCTTACTCTAAATCTTACCAAAATCCTCCCAAATATTTATCCATTGCAATAGAAATAAATAAGAACAAATAAAAATGTACATAAAATTTTTAAATTACAAAATTAAATATTCTCTGAAATAACACACAAATGTTGGTGAAGACGGGAGCCAATATTTCCCTTGGTTGTGCTTGGCTTGTAGCAACTTTTTGAATAAAGTTGTGTTTGAATAAAATCCCGTAGCCCAGCATGAAGAGCTGGTTGATGCCGCTCAGTATTGGGGTGACTCTCTTAAAGTGTCTCCTTGTCCCTGCTAAGTAAGAGTGTTTAACTTTATTGCATCGAATCCATGCTGCTGAAGACCCAACTGCGCTGGGTGGGTCACATCTCCAGAATGGAGGACCATCGCCTTCCCAAGATCGTGTTATATGGCAAGTTCTCCACTGGCCACCGAGACAGAGGTGCACCAAAGAAGAGGTACAAGGACTGCTTAAAGAAATCTCTTGGTGCCTGCCACATTGACCACCGCCAGTGGGCTGATCTCGCCTCAAACCGTGCATCTTGGCGCCTCACAGTTCGACGGGCAGCAACCTCCTTTGAAGAAGACCGCAGAGCCCACCTCACTGACAAAAGACAAAGGAGGAAAAACCCAACACCCAATCCCAACCCACCAATTTTCCCTTGCAACCGCTGCAACCGTGCCTGCCTCTCCCGCACCGGACTTGTCAGTCACCAACGAGCCTGCAGCAGACGTGGACATATCCCTCCATAAATCTTCATCCGCGAAGCCAAGCCAAAGAGGAGCAAGGCTTTATCTGTTAACTTGAGGAAGGGATGGGTTAATTATGATGTATTGTTCACCTTTCGGGCAGCTCCGTACTGTAACTATATACATTATATACATTGGTGATAGATCTGTACTATCACAATAGCGTGCTCCAATTTTATTTCATTTGAGTGGGACTGTCACTTTAAGAGCTAACAAATCAAGCAAGTTGAGCAGCTGGCTAAGTATCCATCCCTGTGGTGCTGCTTCTGTGCTGATGGAGAAGGTGAATGGACTTTAAAATGATCGGATTGCCTTGTATGGGATTTAGATATCATACTTGATCTCCCAGGTTGAGGCTATCAAGGGTAATGACTAAAGTGAGGAAGGAGGAGGAGGACAACTACAGGGACACATCAACACCTTCTTCTGAGCCTGTTACAGTGCGATAAGAGCTGAGCATAGGCAGATCTTTCTGCAGATCAGGAACTACTTTAACTTCCCTTCCCAGCAGTGAGGTCACTGCTACAAACCTTCCTGGAGGAGCTTGCAACAGGACATCCACCATCTCCAGGACTTATTTTGGTCTTGCCAAAGTGGAGCTCCAGAATCCAACACCTTCCCTTAACTACGTCCACATTTCTCCAATAAAATATTGGCACATCCTGCGTGCAATGTGCTTAATATTGTCACATTTAGAAGTGGCTATACACGGTACACACTGGAATTTATTTATACTGCCCTCTTTTCTTATTCTCAGAACCTGCAGGCAACCAAAGAAGAAGAAACAAAATGAATAGATTATCTTGGAAACACAAGAGGCAGCAGATTGCTGGAATGTGGAGCAAAAAAAAATAAAGGCAAAGAGATGGTCAACATTTTGGGTCGAGACTCTGCATCAGGACTGAGGAGCACGGAGGGACGAATAACAGAAAAGCGGAGATGTTGACTGATGAGTGCACAGTGTTCATTTCGAATCGCAATTCCTCATCGTATGAAGCAATCCACGCACGCGTACGACAAAAGCTAGACGAGCTGAGAAGTGGCAAGTAACTCTGGCTCTGTGAAAAAAGTTCCAGGCAATGATAATCTCCAACAACATTCGTATTCCAAGGCATTACCATTGCTGGGTCTTCATTTATGATCAGAAACTCAACTCGATCAGCAAAATAAACACCCCAGCTCTCAGAGTCAGTCAGGGCTGGGTAGTTATGCAGCAGGTGGTTTTCCACTTGCAGCCTTTCTACCAGCTGCAAGACACAGATGGAGCACTCGTGCAGATCCAGCAATATTCAAGAAGCACCCAAGATGAAGCAGCTCACTTCATTGGTTCCCTGCTCTCCACTACGGCTGAATTGTGTGCACCAAGTAATGCAATGACTTGCCTCACTGACTGAATGACAGCTCTAAAATGGTGACCTCTTCAACGCAAGGGGCAAGGGTACCATGTGCATGGGAACACCACCGATTGCAATTTTTAATCAGTCACACAGCATCATTATTCCAAACCAGATTGCTTTTATTCTTAGTGTTACTCGGACAAAATACTTGAACTACTTAAACTGTGAGAATAGTTTCACCAGGAAATCAAGCCAGTGGCTCACAACCATAATCTCAGAGACAATTGAAAATGGAGCTTAAATGTTGTCCTAGCAAGCGAAGGGCACATACAGAAAAACAAATAAGGTAGGTCTTCGGTTGTAACAATTTATCTGGCGCATTGCAGGATAATAGAAGGTGAACGCACCAGGTTTTCCAATCTAAATAAAAGGCACTAAATGCAGGAGGGAAAAAAAAATCACCAAAAGTGTGGATGAGCTTTTTGATGAATATGTGATGTGATTAATGATGAAAAAAAAAAGAAAGAAAGAAAGTGGAAGAGCCCAAACCTCTGGAGAATCATTGATTTCGTGGAAAATTGGCAAAGTCATTAATCACATGACAATTTTAACTACTTCAGCAGAAAGGAAATTCTCTTCGAGTTGCTGCAGAAGGAGAATGCATTATGAAGATTGTTCATAAGCGCCCAGGGTCGGACTTCAGCTGAATCTAGAGAGTGAAGTTTATTCTTCTGCGAGCAAACTAAGAAGGTTATCTCTGACATTCATACAGCCATGTAAAAAGCACAATGTACAGAGGACGTCAATGAAAAGGGAAGATCAATCAGCACCGAGCGAAGGTGACAGGAATAAGAATCAGAATTTGTTCTCATGAACAAGTCATGAAATTCGGTGTCTTGTGGCAGCATCAAAGTGCAAACATTCATATTATAATCATCTTATGACATTACTTTAATAAAATGGTGCACAAAAAGTAGGCAATGTCTTTGCTTTACTGATCATTCAGGAACCTGATGGCAGCTGAGAAGAAGCTGTCCTCACCCGGTCAGCACTAGGGTGGGGGGAAGAGTGGTGCATTCACGGGCATTTCCCCCCCAAACAAGGCATTGTGCCCCCTCCATACGGTCACGGCCATTAGACCAGCCCCCACCCTTCCAGTGTCACTAGTGTCTAGGTTGACGCACGCTAGTGAATCTCCACCCATCCCCGGCCGCGTCACTAGCATGTGTCAAGCTTCAGTAGCATCTAGTGACGCTTGATGCAATAAAAGCAGTGCCCTCGTCTCATGCATTGGAGGAGTGGATGGTGTTAAGGACAGGCAGACCCTTCCCAGCACCCCCTCAACCCCCTCCCACCGCCCCTCCCTCCCATGGACAGGTAGGTCCCGGCCAGCACCCCTCCCCCACTGAACGGCCGCCCCCCCTAACACACTAATGCCCCCTTCTAACCTACATTCCGGCATAGATCCTGTGTCCTTACACCGCTGAGTGCTGGTCTTTAGTCTCCTGTACCATTTTCCCGATGGTAGTAGGGTGAAGAAGGCATGGGCTGGGTGGTGGAAGTTTTTGAGGAGAGAGGCTGCTTTTTTAAGGCACTGCCTCATGTAGATGTTCTCAATGGAATGAAGTCTGGTGCTTGTGATGTTGCAGGCTGAGTTAACAACCCTCTGGAGTTTATTCTTGTCCTGAGAGTTGGCGCCTTCATACCAGGCAGTGATGCAACCAGCAAGAATGCTCTCCATGGTACACCTGTAAAGGTTTTCGGAAGTCTTCAGTGACATAACAAATCTCCTGACACCTCACAAGCTGGCAAACCTTCTTTGTGATTACATCAAATTGGAGGCTCCGGGACAGATCCTCGGAGATGTTGACACCCAGGAATTTGAAGTTCTTGACCCTCTCCACTACTGAGCCCTTGATGAGGACTGGATCATGTTCCCCTGACTTCCTCCTGAAATCCACAATCATCTCCTTGGTTTTGCTGACGTTGAGCGCAAGGTTGTTGTCATTACACTATTCAACGAGCTAATCTCTTTCCCTCCTGGACGCTTCCTCAGTGCTGTTTGTGATTCAGTCGACAACCGTGGTGTCATCGGCAAACTTGTAAGTAGCATTGGAATTGTGCCTGGCCACATTGTCGTGGGTGTATAATGAGTAGAGCAGAGGGGCTAAGCACACATCCTTGGGTTGCACCTGTATTGATAGTCAGTGAGGAGGAGACGTTGTTTCCAATTCATACTCACTGTGGTCTTCCAATAAGAAAGTCAATGATCCAGGTGCAGGGGTGGGGGGTGGGGGGAGGGTTACAGTGGCCTAGAGTTTGTAGCTTCTTGACCAGCACTGAGGGAATAATGGTATTGAAGGCTGAGCTGCAGTCGATGAAGAGCAGCTGTATGTATGATTTGCTGTTTTCGAGGTGACCTAGAGCTGAGCGGAGAGCCAGCGAAATTGCATCTGCTATGGAACGGATGTGATGATAGGCGAATTGCAGTGGGTCCAGATCTTTATGAGAGCACCTTTATGGCATTCATTTAGGATCCTGATGACTGAGGGGGAGAAGCTACCTTTAATCCTGTTGGTGTGCACTTTCACACTCTCAAACATTCTCCCAATGGGAGGGATGGAGAAGAGAGTGTGTCCAGGGTGTGATGGGTCTTTCAATGTGATGGCTACTTTTTTAGAAGTAGATGGAGTCCATGGTGGAGAAGGATCTTTCCATGTTGTTCTGAGCTGCATTCACCACCTTCTGGAGTGAAGATTCTGGATAAAATTGGAAACAATGATGTACAGCAGGACCTAAAAGTCATAACCTGCTACAAAACCAAATCTGGTAAAGTAGCAGACAGCAAAGCTTCTCTCCTAGAGGAACTCAACACCTTCCATGCCCAATTTGATGACAGCGAAGAAGTACCCCTCCGCTCCTCCATGTCCCCTGATGACCCCATCCTGTCTGTATCTGGAAGATGATGTGCGTGCTGCTTCAGGACAGTGAATCTGAGGAAAGCATCTGGCCTGGATGGAGTACCTGGCCAAGTATTAAAGATCAGTGCTGACCAACGTGCCAAGGTATTCACAGATATCTTCAATATCTCACTCCAGCAGGGTGTAGTACCCACCTGTTTGAAACAGGCAACAATCATACCAGTGCCCAAGGAGAGTGTAGTAACCTGCCTTAATGATTATTGACCAGTCACACTTACATCAACAGTGATGAAGAGTTTTGAAAGCCTGGTGTTGAAGCATATCAGCTCCTGTCTGAGCGGTAACATGGATACATTCCAGTTCACCTATTCAAGAAACAGGTCTAGAAACATTGTCGAAACAAATATTGTAGAAACATCTCACTGGCTCTACATAAAGCCCTAGAACACCTGGACAGCAAAGATGCATATCAGGATGCTCTTTATCGACTACAGTTCAGCATTTAACACCATCATCCCCTCAAAACTGATCAGCAAACTCCAAGACCTGGGAGCTGACACCCCACTGTGGAATTGGATCAAGGATTTCCTCACAATCAGTGAAGATTGGTAAGAACATCTCCTCCACCATCTCCATCAGTACCGGAGCACCACAGGGCTGTGTTCTTAGCCCCCGCTCTACAACTAAGACTGTGTGACTCGGTGCAACAATTAGATGCTGAGAAAGCGTTTGATCAGGTGGAATGGGAATATGTATTTGCTTTTTTAGGAAAATGTATTTTTGGTGCAGATTTCATGAAATGGATTAAATTACTGTATCTACAAATTTCCTGATGATGCCAGAGTAGGTGGGTTGTACAAAGGAAGAGAATGAGATTGATGGAGATGGAAAACTTGGCTGAACGGTGTCACCACCACCAACCTTCCACTCAATGTCACCAAAACTAAAGAGCTGATTGTTGACTTCAAAGTAAAGCCAAAAGTGTACAATCCAGTGATTGTTGGGTGATCAGAGGTGGAGAGGGTGAGCAAATTTAGGTTCTTGGGAGTCACTATCTCAGAGGATCTTCCCTTTTCCTAAAATATTTTTATTGGGTTTATCTATAAATCCTGCATATAAAGTCTATTAATAAAACTAATTACAGGTCATATCATATAGATATGATTGTGGTTGTATGGCCTGCGTAGTTGAAGATGACCGTGGCTTCAAAGTCGTTAGGTTTGAAGTCACGACTTGCGCTTGACTTGGATTAAAGTGAGGGAGAGTTGCGCAGGTCGTCAGCCTCACTCTCTCGCCCTGGCCTATCAGGCAAGACATCGTCAAGATGGCTGGAGACAGGTCAGGATGCAGTGGATGGCCAGCAGTATTTCACTGTGTCAAACAGTGTCCTCTTAGTGCTCCACAACGCATTGCTGAGAATCGCCTTTCTGCCTGTGGAACCGGTAAAGGTTTCTTCCGCACAGTCCACCGAATCCTTGTAAATATCTAAAAAAAGTGTTTATTAGGAAGATTAAATGTAGTTGTACAAAAGAGGTAAGTTATCTTGAATAAAAAGATCTTTATAACTTTAACACCTAATATATACCATTCCTTAAAACCTGTGTCTAACATAGATGGCTAAAAAAGATGGTTGATAATAATGGGATTGGCAAGAGAGAAACTGTTATAACCAAATCATTTTCTAAATTCAAGATTCAATTTATTATCTTTGTATCCCTATAACATGAAATTTCTTTTTGCCTGCTGCAAGGCAGAGAGATTCTCCACTGACAGGAATTGCCTAAGAGCCTCTTACAGTCAGAGAGAGAGAAGCAAAAGAGAGATCCCCCAGAGTCTCCGAGTGTCCATGGATTTGCCTCCAGCACTTCCGCAGCCCCCACAGCCACACAGAGTCCAGTCCAAATCACTGGAGACCTGAGCTCCAGATCTGAACCGCTGACATAGTCAGGGATCCTTCAGCACCCTTGGCACTTCCTCACATCCCAGTTCCAATACCCGGTACCCCTCCAGCCAGTTCGAGCCAGCAACCAGCAGTCAGTGTGAGTCTCCTAACAGCAGTTCTAAGCAGCTCACTGCTTCCGTGGGTTCCTCACCTCAAGTCGCCAGCAGCTCGCTGCATGCACTGGTCCATCAGCCGCTGAGTCCCCTCGCCACCTTGGTCAACATCCCTGTGGTTCGTCTCCTCCGCTTCTTCCTCTCAGATGGTTTGTGGTCTTTCTGTTTTCTGGAGCTCTGCCTGGAGTCTAAAGTCTCTCATGGGTGCTCCAGATTAATAAGCACCACCATCTTAGGTGCAGACTTGCACTCAAGAGATTTCAACTCAAACTACTGCCGGCTCCCTCAATGGGCCATTCAAAGCCCGTGCAAAGCTGAAAGCAGTTGACTGGGTGGTCAGACCCCCGCAGGAGTGCTGTATCTCCGCTCCCTCACTCTTGGCCGGTCCGCACCAGCAGCAGCGCTGCCACTTCACCGGCTCCGGCAGCGCCACCATCTTAAATGGTATTTGAGCCCATGAAGTGAAATTGAACCCATTTTGTCAACCTATTTCTCATTATCAGATTACGTGTCAATTTCGAAAAGGAAAAGGGTAAAAAAGGAATCTAAAATTGCCAACATCGAAAACTTCAGTTCCATTTCTTCTCCAGAAAGGTAATTCACTAATTTATCAAAATGTAACAATAAGAGTAGATTACGTATGTTAAATTGCCCAATAATAAAATCTAAAATTTGGAAAGATAATCCCCTGTTCATTTTAGTCATTTGAAGATGGTTGTTTTCCCTGCCACATATATGTGAAGAAATAACCTAATCTAATGAGTTAAAGGAGGATTTAGGAATGAAAATTGGTAAAGCTTAAAAAAGTTACCACAATTTAGGTAAAATGTTCATTTTAATCAAATTGATACATCCAATGATTGTCATAGATAAAGGTCACTATCCTAATAATAATAGTTTAATCTGATTTCAATTAATTTTTATAGCTTCTAGTAATTGTAATTCCTAAATATTGGAATTGGTCTTCCACTATTTTAAATGTGAAATTAGGATACCTTTGAAAAGATTCTTTTAGGGGTAATATTCACTCTTGTGCAAATTTAATTTATAACCCAAAGTTAATATATTCAGTATAGAAACTTCAGGATTTGAAATAAAAATCAAAAGATCATCTGCATACAGAGATATTTTATGTTCAACTCCACTTCTTCTGATTCCTTTAAATTCGCTACACTGTTGAAGAGCAACAGCTAGAGTTTCCAATGCCTTATCAAAAAGCAAAGGACTTAAATGGCATCCTTGCCGAGTTCCCTTATAAAGCCTAAACATTTTTGATTGTTATGAATTAGAACGAATTGAAGCTATAGGACATGAACACAGTAATTTAATCCATTTAATGAAATCTGCACCAAAAATAAATTTTCCTAAAAAAGCAAATAAATATTCCCATTCCAGCTGATCAAACACTTTCTCAGCATCTAATGAAAATACACATTCCATGGCTGGGATGGAGGGTAAATACAAGGTATTCAATCATTGGTGTATGATTTTTGATGAAACCAGTTTGGTCAGAATCGATAATTATTGGTAGAATATTTTCTAATCTATGTGCTAGAACTTCAGATAAAATCATATCTACGTTAAATAATGAAATAGATGCAAATTCTGTTGATTCTTAATATTTTTTTCAGAATAAGAGATATACTAGCCTCATTAAAAGATGAGGGAAGCATCTTATCCTTAAATGAGTCATCAAGCATGGATCCTAAGTGAAGTACAAGCCATTTGGAGAAAGATTTATAAAGTTCAACAAGAAAACCATCTGGCCCTGGAGATTTACCACACTGCAAGGAGGAAATAGCAAAGGATATTTCCTCCTGAGAAATAGGTGCCACCAGACTTGTACGCTTATCCTGAGATAGGGTGGGTAAGTTAATTTAGCCTAAAAACTCTGATATTTTAATGAAATTATGATTAAATTCTGAACTATAGTGGTTAGAGTAAAATTCTCTAAAAGTTTCATTGATTTTAAAATGATCTGTTAATTTGTTTTTTTTAACCGAGATTCCCCTCACTTGTCCTGACAATAGTTTACTAGGTTTTTCACCATGAATATAAAATTGACTCTTACTTCTCAAAAATTGTTGTTCAATAGGATATGTAGAGAGAAGATCAAATTTGGTTTTCCGAATTTTTATCTTGAACAAACAGTATATCAATTTGCTTAATCTGATTAACTAATTCTGATCTTTCTTTCTTTATTAGTCTTCTTATTAATATTAATATTTGCTGCATAAGAAATAATTTGTCCTTTCAAATAAGCTTTCATTGTGTGAGTGCAAGCTGCTCTAACAATTCCTCCCAAACCACCTCCAGCTAGACGGTCACAATAATTAAATAAATAAATATCTCCTGTGACTTGTCTGAGGACAAACACATTGATGTGACTGTCAAGAAAGCATTCCAATGCCTCTATTTCTCAGAAAGCTAAGCAAGTTGGGCATCTCCCCCTTGTCCTTCAACCTTCAAAGCATACTTGCTGGATACATCTCAGCTTGGTACAGGAGCTGGTCTACTCCAGGACAGAAGTAGATTCAGATTTCAGATTTATTGTCAGAGAACATACCTGACATCACATACAATCCTGATAGTACTTTTTCCTGTGGGTGGAAGTTACTCAGTGTAAACATGTAAACAAACAAAGAAATGTAAACAGATAAATGTAAACAAACTGACTGTGCAAAAATAAAAATCAATAAAGTATAGAAGTAAGAGCCCTTAAATGGGTCCCTGATTGAGTTTGTCGTCGAGGAGTCTGATGGTGGAGGGGAGGCAGCTGTTCCTGAACCTAGTGGTGTGAGTCTTGTGGCACCGATACCTCTTCCCAAACGGCAGTAGTGAGAACAGAGCGTGTGATGAGTGGTGAGGGTCTTTGATGATTGCTACTGCTTTCCAATGGCAGTGTTTCCTGTAGTTGTACTCAATAGTGGGAAAGGTTTTGCCTGTGGTGTCCTGGGCCATGTCCACTACCTTTTGGAGGGGTTTACACTCAGGGGTATTGGTATTTCCATACCAGACCATGATGCAGTCGGTCACCACACACCTGTAGAAATTAGCCAGGGTTTCTGATGTCATACCAAACCTCTGCAAACTCCTGGGGAAGTAAAGAAGCTGATGTGCTTTCTTCATGATGCCATTGGGTCCAGGAAAGCTTCTCTGAGATAGTGATTCCCAAGAACTCTCCACCTCTGATCCCCCAATGATCACTGGATCATACACATCTGATTTTCCCTTCCTGAAATCAACAATCAGCTCTGTGGTTTCGGTGACAGTGAGCACAAGGTTATTGCTGGTGCACCATTCAGCCAAGTTTTCAATCTCCCTCCTGTATTGCCCATAATTGTGGGGTTGCTAAATTTTCAGCTAGAGTTGGAACAGAACTTAGTTGTGTGCCAAGTGATGTACTAAAGTGTTCTAAAAGTGCATTCTCAAGGTGTGCCTATTGTAAGTATCACATTCACAAACAGAATTCATTGTAATGTAAGAAATTACTTAAAATTAAAACACTTTCTATATCCATTCATCTTAAAAGTCAGGAGATGATGATTTTTTCAAAGTTAAACCAAATGGAAAATTTTTCTTTAATAATTACAATCACTGCAGATGATTAAATCATCCATATTATTAAGTTCTCACCTGCATCTGCTCCATTTCCCAAACATCTGCCCTCTCCCCATCCTCCCAACATAATGGGGATAGAGCTCCCCTTGTTCAAACTGACCATTCCACCAGCCTTCATAGTATTTTCCACAATATCCATCACCACCAGTGGTTTCCCACTACCAGATACATCTTCCCTTCCTCTCCCCTCTCTACTTTTTCTTGGGATTCCTCTCTCGATGACTCCCTTGTCCCCTCACCCCTTTCCACGAATTGCCACTTCCCCTTGGTCGCCCCCTTGTAACTGCACCAAGTGCTACACTTGCACCTCCGCCCTCACCACCATTCAGGGCCCCAAACAGCCCTGAGAGGCAAGGCAACATTTCACCTGCAAATCAGTAGTGATCACTTGCAACATTTGGTCATCTGGGGAGACCAGGCACAGATTGGGGGACTGTTTCATTGAGCACTTTTGCTTCATTTATCACAACAACCAGAATCTTCCAGTGGCTGCCTACATTAATTCCACTTCTCATTCCAATATGCACATGCCTGTCTAATATAGTCTACTGCACCACCAGGTTGAGGCAACATGGAAATTGGAGAACAGCTCCTTATATTCCATTTTAGTAGTCTCTGACCCAGTGGTTCTCAACCTTTTTCTTTCCACTCACATCTACTTTAAGTATTCCCTATGCCATCAATGCTCCGTGATTAGTAAGGTGGCATGTGAGTGGGAAGGGAAGGTTGAGAATCACTGCTCTGGACCAATTGTTCCTGAACTACTTTGCTTGAGAAAAATTGTCATTGGCCCATTTCCTTTGGAGATCTGAATCCACGCACATAATGAGTAAATTAGGTACAATTAAAACAGTGGTTTTCAAGCTATTTCTTTCCACCCACATACCACCTTAAACAATCCTTTACTAATCACAGAGCACCGATGGCCTAGGGAACACTTAAAGTGATATGTGAGTGGAAAGAAAAAGGTTGAGAATCACTGCTTTAATCAGACAACATCAACATCGCATTCTTCTATTTCCAGTAATCTCCCCCCCACCCCATTCTCTTAACCTGCCCTTGCATTCCCTTATCTCTCTATCAACCCATTCCTTCTGATTCCCTCCTCTATCCCTTCCCCCACCTTCTCTACCTGCCTGTCACCCACACTTTCCTTCTTCCTACAACCGACATTCCTCCAATCAGAATGCAACCTCCTAGCACCCCCTAGCTTCTTACTTTCATCCTCCTCCTACCTGTATATTCACCTGTCACCTACCCTTTTTTCC
The DNA here is from genome assembly GCF_036971445.1 of Narcine bancroftii. NCBI lineage: Eukaryota > Metazoa > Chordata > Chondrichthyes > Torpediniformes > Narcinidae > Narcine > Narcine bancroftii. The sequence goes on from NC_091472.1 coordinate 308,251,685, forward strand.
AGGTTTCTGTTCATTCCCTGATGAGGGGTTTCATCCTGAAACATTGACTATCTATTGCCTTCCTTGGATGCTGCCTGACCCAGTGAGTTCTTCCACCACTTTGTGTATTTCTCTCAATGATGAAACAAAAGTTACATCCAAAGAGAAAATTGTTTTCATGATGAGGGCAAATAAATGTGCTTGCAATTGTCTTTTATAAAATATTTTTAAATCAGAAACCAAAAATTAATTAACACACTATTTAGTTTCAAGCTTGATTTCACCACAAAATTTGAAAAAAGGCTTATAGAAATATTCTGGAAACCAGTTGATTACAACTAATACATGGAATCACAAGTTTGGGCACAAATGTTTTGGTTAAACTCCATCTCAAATCAAAATTGGAAAAAATGCTTCCATTGTCTGAAATTCTAACTTGCAAAAATTATTTATGAGACCCAAATTTCACAATATATTGAAGAATGGAAACTTGGAAAATTAATTTCTTTCTTGAATGACCTACTTGAAATGTCCAATCAGGCCTATTCTTCAGAAGGCAAAGGTCAACAAAATAAAACAATTTAATCAGTCCATGAGCATGGGTGTGGAAGCTGTAAGTTTCATCATATTGACTCCACAGTTGAGACTTGAGAGAATTTTGGCAACCCTTTGGCATATTATCCTCCTGGAGTGTCCCGTGGAGCTCCAGCAATCTGCTCAGCTGCGGGCTTCAGAAGCTCACACCATGGATGTCACTCGATGGCAAGCTGTTGTTTTTAACCAAATGAGCAAATCAAGGATCCATCAGTATACCATTTCTGTTGCAATCCTATCAATTATATTTCAACAATGAAAAATATTACTGCTAATTTAAGGTATGTAGTGCACTACCAGTAACCACCAAAGCTAGGCTGAGGGGACGATAGGCTTTAATATACAGAAGATCCTTGCTGGCCCAGATCCAGGTACAGGACTGGAGGGAAGGGAGAGGTGGCTCGACCTTTATGGCCCAGGACCACGAGGGAGGAGTCATAGGGTATGAGACATCAGTGGGCAGTCCAGCTCCATATATACAGTAGCCAACAATAACTATATACAATGGAGGAAACACCACAAGGTAAGAAATATATCTGGACAAAATAATGAACACATGCCTCTGAAACATTTAATTTACCAAATATATTGAAGGCTTAAACTTATAAAATGTAATCTATCTCCTGTTGTATTTACAATTGAAGTAGATTTCCTGTCACACTTCGAGAGGTGAAAATAAAAAGGGACACAATATTTTTTAATTGCTGAACCTTCTGAGACTCAATGCAATTTTACCTTTTTAATTGTGTGTTTGAGATTCTTGTGTTAGAATTATGGACACTTCACATTAACCTCCAATAATGCCATGAAGCGCCTTTTTACACCCACATGAAGAACATTATTGAAAAATTGCGCAAACTTTATCATGTTTGAAGAATCATTTCTACCTTAAAAGAGCGGAGTTCTTTTGCTTAATTTCCAATTGATATTTTTTCTGGGCCAGATCCAGAGTTACAATGGAATTTACAATTGTAATACAGGAAAATCTGTCAGCTCGTTCTTTATTATCATGTAAAACTGGTTCGCTCCACAGTCCTTCATAAAGTATATTACAATCTGAACACAAACAAGCAGCAGAGTACATAGATCACTGATCGGCCACGAGCCACGATTCTTCATGTAATTAAATAAAGAACAAAAAAATGCTGGAGATACTCAGTAGATCGGGCAGCATCTGCGGAGAAAGCAAATGAAAATTGCTTCACATACAGAAGACCAGCCTAACTGATCCAAGGCATCCCAGAGTCCAGCAGCACATTTAAGGCTGTAGTGGGGGGAGGGTGTCCCAATAACATCGTGGGGGCTCGCTGCCGCAAAATGTTCCTGATAGCTTGGCCTCTGGAATTTGTCAACGTGCCCTGATCCTGAACATGAGACATTGCACATGCAGATGACCCGGCCTTATTCAGTTCAAATAACCTTTCTCTTGGGACTGTTGTCAGTGGCTAACAAGATCCAGCTAGTTACTCTGGCTGTGTTTAGGCCAGGTCGTCTCATTATAGGAAGGAGGTGGAAACAATGGAGAGGGGACAGAGGAGATTTACCAGGATGTTGCCTGGATTGGAAAATAAGTCTCATGAGGCATGGTTAGCAGAGCTGGGACTTTTCTCTTTGGAGTGAAGAAGGATGAGAGGGGACTAGTAGAGGTCTACAAGATAATGAGAGGCATAGATAAGGGCAGGAATAGCAAACACCAGAGGGCAAAGTGAGGGGAGAGAAGTTTAGGGGAGACATCAGGGGATTTTTTTTTAAATACAGAGAGTTGTGGGTGCCTGGAATGCCATGTCAGGGATGATAGTGGAGGCTGGAACATTAGGGAATTTAACAGACTTTGTCAGGCACCAGGATGAAAGAAAAAAAGAAGGTAACGAGATGGGAAGAGTTTAGTATTTTTAATTTTTTTGGTAGGAATATGTAGGTTGGCACAATATTGAGGGCTGAAGGGCCTGTACTGTGCTGTAATGTTCTATGGACTAAAAAAATAATTGAAGTTATCAACTATTTTGAAATAAATAAATCTGAGTTTTTAAATGGTCTGAAAAACTGAAGGGTCTAAAAACCGTTTTAACAAGTGGCATTTCCTCAGAATAACATTTGATTCTATTATTTTTAGCAGGACTGATAAGGACGTGAAGTCACATGTTAAGAAGATAAAATTTTAAACCTTGTTTGTCTGGACTTTCACTTTCTTTCTCACACCAAGAGACATTCTTGGAATTGCCTTCTCCCCCTATCTATGCCATTGGGCCCGCATCAAGAATAGCAGAAATGCAGTCTTTAATCCCCTTTAAAAATCAAAGGAAAAAATCAGAATTCAAAGTTACTGTAAGTATATAACAAAATCAGGCCATCATTCACATGGTAGAATAACCTGAACAATCACCTGTTTGTTGAGGTGCTAAAAGGTGCTTCCTATTAGTGTAATAATATTGTAGTAAAGAGAAGGCCATAGAACCATCAAATGCTACAGCACAGAAAACAGGCCATTCAGCCCTTCTAATCTGTGCTGACCATTATTTAACCAGTCCCATTGACCTGCTCCCATTCTGCAGAAAAAAAAACTTGTTACTTGTGAATTTCTTACTCACTGCTGCAAACAGAGTGTGGAACTCCAGTTGATAGTATCATCTCCAAACTGTTGAGTTGAAGTCAATTAATACCACCCTGTGCCACAAGTTCAGGAAAAGAAATACAAATCCTCTGGATCACTCGATCTCTATTGCCCAATCAGCTTCCTGTTGATCTGAGCTTTTCAAAACCAACTGCCTGAGTCACCTGACTCCAATTGCCAGATGCGGCCTTCAGATAAAATCCCTGCTGAAGTCTGCTACAATTCCATAACCCTCCAGATCTCTCCCATCCATGTATCTCTCCAATTTATTCTTGAAACTCAAGACCAAGCCCACATTCACCACATCAGATGGTAGCTCATTCCACATGCCCACCACTCTCTGAATGAAGGCCATGAGGGAAAAAAAATGGGAAAATTATGAGAGTACGCCATCAATATAATGCAAGGCCACACATTACTGTCATTTAACAAAATAACTCTGGTGGGGAAGGAAGGAAGGATCTGGTAAAGACATGTCTCCTGTTTAATATCTAATTGAAATTATAAACAGTGTTTGCATGCAGGTGCTGTCCACATGAACTCCAGATTTCCATTTATGTGTCAAGCTTTTCCTTTAAAAATTCCTATTTAAGTTTGGAGAAAATTAGATACAACATTAAAGATGGAAAGTTTCTATTTGACAAGACGTGGGGCCCATTCACTGACTTTTATCATAATTGGAAGATTTAAGAAGGTTGGAGGGTCCTGGGGCTCTCGACCTGTTGTCTGGAGGTCACTCTTTGATCCGTGTCTTTACAATTTTTACAAGTTGACCTTGGTTAGGGAGGGATAGATGAGTCAGATTATTTTGCTTTTTTCCCCTCTTTTTTTTATTTTTAATGTATCCTTTTTTTTAGAATACTGTAAGGTAAAAACATCATGAGTTGGGACCGGAGAAGGAGTCACCCAGTACTAAGGAGTAACAGGTGTAACCTTGTACGCTCAAGATAAGTGTGGCAATAACAAGATGATGTGCAGCAGACTAACAGAGAAGAGTAGCAACAGCTTATTCATTGGACAATGTAATGGTATGATAATTTACTAAGTGCGTGTCCTGAGGTATAAAAAAAACACTTCTTGCTGATATCGGGAGAATGCGCCTTCTCCAACTAACACTGTTAGTTGCAAGTGTTACAATCCGGTAATAAAGAACCTTGATTTCGACTCAGTCTGGTGTCTGACTCACTCATTCTCGAACAAAGCAGACCTAAAAATACATAAATATGGGTTTATCATGGATCATATCAACAAATAAGATGAAAATATATATTTATCTATATAAAGGGATTTTCAATTTTGTTCCTTTTATTTTTTATTCAATATTATATTGGACATATTATGAGAATTGGATTAACTGCTGATTAATATATAATTGAATTCGATGTCTTAAGATACATGATATGTAAATGATACGACCTGTTGTATGCTATTACCAGATGACTATGTATGTAGATTTATATTAAACTCAATAAAAATATTTTAAAAAGAAAGAAAAATTCCTATGTATCATTTACCTTGTGACCTTTGGGGGTGGTCCTTGCTGGAATCACATTTCCTGAAATTTCAATGTAGACAAGTACTCACAGGGGTGTAGTAGGGAGGTATTTTGTGTTATTGGGATGTTCGCTGCAGAATGGGCACATACAAACTCCTGCTAGCCCATGACTGCTGGAAATTAGGGCAGCATGGTTAGTCTAGTGGTTAGCACAGCGCCAGTGACCCGGATTGTCCGTAAGGAGTTTGTATGTTCTCTCAGATTCTGCGTGGGTGTCCTCCGGGTGCTCCAGTTCTTCCCACCCTTCAAAACATATGGGGGTTTTAATTTAATTAGCGTATTTGGGTAGCTTGGGCTTGTGGGCCAGGAGGGCCTGTTACCATGATATATGTCTAAATTTAAATCCCATAAAACATATTTTTAGTTCACTTAGGTCAACTGAACAAGGCGACAATCGGAGGTTATTAAAATAAACCCCTGAATCGGGTTGTTGTCTCTCCTTGGAAATATGTTGACATCATTTTATTTTAATCAGTCCTTCAGCTTTTGGTGAGAGGGCAAAGGCCTGTACATCCTGCCTAGTTTGATTCAGGAAGCAGGGGAATCTCCGAGTTTGTGTGTCACCATAAAGGGTGGCAGAAAGCTTCTCTTCTTGCAAAGACAGGGATGCAGCATTTGTGGATCCTGGCTTGTTTCTGGACTTGGATTGAACAGAGTAATTCAGCTCCAGTCTGTTTTGCCTGCGTAATCTCGTTAGTCTTTAATTGCACTGGGTGGCTCTCAGAACAAATTCTGAATCGTTTCCCTGAGTTACCATGTAAGCACACAGACTTTAGGCTTTCATTCTTATTTCTTGTTTTTGTTATTTTTTTCTTCTGAAGTTTGCTGCATTTTTAGCCTTCACTCTTGCCTGTTTTACCTTTACTGCAGATACTGCTTCCAAAAAAAATGTTCAATTTGTGAGAATGACTCAGGTCTTTAAAAACTGTGGAATTCACACCCTGACCAATTGCCTTTTCCAATGATAAAATGACCTGCGGCAAAGAATTGCTGGTGGACTCGACAGGTCCGACACCATCCATGGGCCTAAATGATCAGTCAACATTTTGAGTCCGGGGATCCTTCAAGAGGAAGGGGGTGATATTATGTATTTCAATTGGGAAAAGAAGCAGGAGATAAACTGAATAGTCGAGTCATTTCAGCTTCATAAATTGTGAAACCTCGGTGTCATAAATCTTTGAGAGCAGCAGGTTGTCTGATTGCTTCAAGATGACAAATATTTCTTGTACCTTCACTTCCACAAAATTTTGTCGACAATTAGAAGAATAGCAAGAAAGAAGAAAAAGAATCCAGAAGCAGCTGCTTAACCTTGCTCCATTATTTTGGCTGTCTTTAAATCTTGCGTGTGCAAGTGGGAGCATAACAGTTTATTTACATATTCCTTAGTACAATGCACTGATGCACCAAATTTTTACCAGCTGCAGCCATGAGACAGAAAGAGATAATAAATATGAAAGGATGGTTAGCGTAGTGCAATGCAATTACAGTTCCAGCGACTTGAGTTGGAATCCACTGCTCTCTGTATGGAGTTTGTATGTTGTCCACATGTCAGATGGATTTCCTTTCGATGGTCCAGTTTCCTCCCACATTGCAAAGATGTCCAGGTAAGTAGGTTAGTAGGATGTATTTAGGTGGTACACACTCATGGTCTGGGAAGTCCGTTACACCGCTATATCCTAAATTAAGTAAAATAAATATTCACAGCTGCAGTTAAGTTCAAAATAGATGATGTTTCAAATGTGCAGATGGATCTTTAGGTGGTCTTGGAGTAGCTTATAGTTAGGGTTGGGGGTAGTATAGGGAATTTCAAGGGCTTCATAGCAGTTGTAGAGATGCCAGACTTCAGACTTTGGCCCATTCTGCTCGAAGGTAGTGGAGAGAAGTTGTGACCTGGATGAAGGTAGGATTGTGGTGGTGGTGGGGGTGGGGGGGGGGGATCCTTTGTGAAGGAGTGCCTCCTGTAAATGTCTTCAGTGGATGGAAGATTGGTGCATGTGAGGAATGACAAGGGTTTGCCACTTTCTGCTGGCCACTTGAGTTTCCGAACCAGGCCATGACGCAACCCCTCCATGTATTTTCCACAGGGCACTTTTAGACTTGTCGCTACCCATTACCATCGCTTGGTGTCCAAAAGTCTCTGATTCTCACCCTTGAGTATATCCAAAGACAGCATTCTCAGATCTCTAAGATTGAGAATTCCCAAGATTCAAAGCAACGAGAAAGACATTTCTCCTTAATATGACTTCGTTGTGGAGTCTTTCTGGCTGGTCCCTAAGCAAATAATCTTCTACCATCTGAAATAAAAACAGAACAAAAGTGACCGGTTGAGTGTTTCTAGCACATTTTTTTCATTTTCAGCCCTGTATCATCTACCTGTTGACCCCCTCAGAATTGTGTCGTTTGGAGCAGGAACAGGTCCTTCACCCTGTTATCTTGTTTTATTCTTTTCACATGCCCATCAACACAGAAGTCAATTAATCTATCAATCAGCACATCTTTGAGGAATGGGGAGAAAGCGGAGAACCCAGATGGTCACAGGGTGCATGTCTATCTCCACACAGACAGGATTGAACCCCGCTTGCAGGTTTACCAGCTAAGCCAATTTACTGACCCAAATGAGAACAACGCTTACTTATCAGAACTTGACTGAACATGCCTAAATTAATCTCTTCTTTTACGACAATCCACTCCTTAGAAATCAATCAAGTGAATTCTTGCTGAAAGGAAGGAATATCTTTCCTTAGGTATAGAGACCAAATTTGCAGACAATGCTCTAGTGTGGTCTCACTAAAGCATTAGCAATAGCAGTGATTCTGGTCAGACAACAGCAACATGAGAGATGAGAATGAGGTTCTGCATCCTCTCATGCCACAGAAACGTGCAATTCAAAAAATTGTCACTGTGCAACTGAAAGATTCTCAGTATTTATTTTAACATAAATAAAACCAAGTGTTCAATCTGTAACAAAATCTAAACCTAAATCGCAATTTCCGTGAACTCCAATTAACTCTCAGTTCTCTCGAACATTCTGACTGCAAGATTGAATGGTGTTTCTTTGCACAACAGTTTATTCCTGACGAGAATTATGGTAAATTGTGCATTAGCTTTTCATCCCCTCTTTAGACATAATTTTATTATTACAATGAAGCCAAATAGATGTTTTCAGCTATTGCCTACGAAATGTACTCAGTGATTATTTTCTGTCATATTTCAAACTCCTCCTTTGCCATTCATTGTACATCCAACCAGCCGTGACACTCACCAAACTCAAAAGTTTGACTTCCAACCTACACAAGTTACATCCATCTGCAAATACCACCAAAATGAAAAAGAAAAATCTTTATTAAAACTGTGGTACAAGTTCATATTTATATTAAAATTAATGTATATAGTGGTCCCCGCTCCTGGCGGCAACCCAAAGTCCGAGTTCCTCGTCGGCAGCCCGAGGTCCCCATTCCCCGATTTATGGCCAACCCGAGTTACAACCAATCCTTGTGTCCCCATTACAGTCGCAAGTTGGGCACTACCTGTATGATGCACCATCAATTACACAAAGACTGAAGTTGCTGAGACTGAAGGGACAGAGATAAGGGATGGACAGCATCCCTGTGCTGGTCATTCACACTGACCCAGACTCAAACTGGGGGCAGGCTTATGGCATGACAGTCTTTATGGGGAAGAAAGGGGGAGGAGTCATGAGCCGGCCACTGAGAGCAGGGTCGACCAGGAAAGGTCGTGTAATTTACATATAGCAAGTATGTACAATAGTGGTTTCACAACACTGTATAAACTCGATTTTGCAGCTAAACATTGAAATTGATTTACCCGACCTTTTCCTTTTATTTCATAAACAAAGTGTGTGTTAATTTAATTTGTAATTTGTTGGAATTAAATTATGTTTAATGTTTTATTAAATTTCAATGGATGATAATGTATTTTGATTTGGAGCAATCAGTACTGCCATGAACTTCACAGAAATGCAAATAATTCAACACATATTGTTCATAAAACAACATTTGTTATACTTCCACTTGCACTGAAATTTTTTTAATCAGGTTTGCAGTGGACTGCAGGCATCCACCTGCAGGCATCCACCTGCAGGCATCCATCTGCAGGCATCCACCTGCAGGCATCCACCTGCAGGCATCCACCTGCAGGCATCCACCTGCAGGCATCCACCTGCAGGCATCCACCTGCAGGCATCCACCTGCAGGCATCCACTTGCTGCACCTTCTGCAGGTAGTCTGTGTCCTGTTGTAACCTGTATATCTCCTTATCAATCAGTTTCAATAATATTTCTTACAATGGACAAGTCAATGTAAAATTATGCTCAGAATGAAAATAATAAAGGAAAAGAACGGGAGAGAGATTAGATTCAGAAGGAAAATACAGAAACAATATTGGCCCTAACTTCCCTTCAAAATGCCAGTAGATTTATAGAAAGCTGTTGGCAATTTCTTCCACAACCCTCTTGGCAATTTAATGTGAGTATACACCCTTGCAGAATTTCTAACTTCCTGAAAAGTAATTGCCAGCACCTTGAGCTGTGACATTTCACGAACAGGCCATTTGTTTGAGAGCTCTGACTGTTGACGATGGCTAAGGCTGTCAAAGCACTTCTGTTGCTTTGGGACTGTCAGGTGATGGCATTTGCAACCAAAAGGCACAAGCAATAGAGGGCCACACCAAACAGATTGGAGGTGGCTTCCTGAATGAAGCTCACTGCTGCCAGGAAATCATGCACAATTTTATATTTACATTCATATCTTAAAAATTGAAGCAACGGGTGTTCAGCTCTGTCAATATTCAACACTGGAGATAAGGTATTGATATTAAGATTATGATAAGACTTTGCAAGCCTTCAAAACTTCAATTACACGTGAGTAGACAAGGAATTATCCATTTTTTACTATATTTATCACAGAGCACCAACTTTACTTTTTGCCATTTAATCCTGAAGCTCAGAAAAAAATGTAATTCATGCAACTTCTCAAGGATCAGAGCAATTCAGACAGCAAGTCCTGGTTTCTGGATTTAGCCATGCACCTCTTCCAACCCTGCCCCTGTAAGGATTCCATTTAATTCTCTCAGTTCCTCTATCTCTGTTGCATCTACACCAGGATGAGGACCTCCATGCCAGATCATCAGAGATGTTGTCCTTCTTTAAACAACGTGGCTTTCCCTCTACTATCATCAACTCTGTCCTCACCCACATAACCTCCATTACCTGCACATGTGTCCTGGCCCCTTCTCCGCCCCCATACACAACAAGGACAGGATTCCTCTTGTCCTCACCTACCACCCCACCAGCCTCCGCATCCAACACATCCTCCTCTGCCATTTACACCACCTACTACATTATCCCAGCACTAGACATATCCTGACCTCCTCTTAGTGAACCACTTGTCCACTCCTCCTGCCCCACCAATCGTCCCCTTGGGACCTACCCCAGTAACTGCAGGAAATGTTTCATTAATGCCCATATCTCCTCCCTTACCACCATTTGGAGCCCTAAACAGTCCTTCCAAGTGAAGCAACAGTTCACTTGTAAATCTGCAGATGTCATCTTCTGCATGCACAGATCCATTTGAAGTCTCTACATCAGAGAGATTGGATGCAGACTGGGAGGTCGCTTTTTGGTACAATAGCGTGGATCTCCCAGTGGCCACCCATTTCAATTCCCCATGTCTGCCCATGGACTCATGTACTGCCAGACTGAGACCATCCACAAATGGGAGGAACAACACTTCATTTTCCATCCTGGTACCCTCCAACTGGAAGGCATTAATATTGACTTCTCTGGCTTTTGTTAAACCCTCCCCCACTCCCCCCGACTTCTTCCCCCAGTACCTTCCCCCAGCTCTGCCTCTCCCTTCCCAGTTTGCTTTTGCACAAACATGATAAATTCTTACCTCATCCCTTATCATACCATTTTGTTAGTCTGGATTCCTTCCCCAGCCAGCATTGCTTGGATTCTGAGACTCTGAGATTTCCTGCTTCTGGCTAATTCTGCTTATTCCTTGAAGCAGGGCTCAGCCCCGAAACGTCGGCAACATATCTTTGCTGAAAAGACCAGCTCAGTTCCGCCAAAATTTCAGTGTGTTTTTAATGCAACTGCAGGTACCAGAAATGACAGGGAGCAATGAAATCCTCATTATGTTCGTCACTGCAAAATTTGAGCTGGACAAGTATTACTGAGGCATCATTTCTGCTCATAACTGTAAAATCACAAATGTACCTGTGACAGATTATGTTATATTTTATATTGTATATAGATAAGTTTTAAAGGAGATAAATTGTGGCAGGTTCTGTTAGTGTAGGTCACACACAGATACAAAGACTTCAAAACAGATCTCATTTAAAATACTAGAGCTCTCCTCAAGCCAGACAGTCCAGGCTCCGAGTGCCTTTGCAAAAACTTTGTCCTATAAGGACTTCACAAGTAGGTGTTAATTGACACGCCGTGGAGAAATCGATTATTGTTTTGGAAAGCAAGCGATGAATGAACTCTGAAGATTAGGTCCAGAGCCACAGTCTGAGTGCAGTTTGCTGTTCTAAGAAGGTCTCTCTCAGAGAGAGAGAGAGAGAGAGAGGGAGAGAGAGAGAGAGAGAGAGAGAGAGAGAGAGAGAGAGAGAGAGAGAGAGAGAGAGAGAGAATTAAGTTCTACAGTTCAGCAGCGGCAGCTGGGACTGGAACAGGACACAAACTGACAAGCTTGTGGAAAAACCCCATTTTGAAGACGGGTTGTGAGTTCTTGATCCAGCCTGTTCAAAGCCTTTGTGGTCCATACAAGTGGAGAGGACTGGCTGCATCATGTTTCACTTGAAATAAGGGAAACAAAAAGGAACTCTGTGGTGACCTGATAGAAAGAGGTTATCATCTGGAAAACCCTGATGGGGCAAGTTTCTTTGGCAAGACACTGAAATGGTTGATCGGAAGGAATCAGTTTGTGTCCAATGAGCAGAAAACCGACAAGAACCTTCCTGAGCGGTAACATTTACCTTTCAAGCACCAAAGCCTGGTGAAGATTCATAAATGTTAAATGTAAGAATTGCCTGCATTGGAGGTGTGAGAAATGAGATTGGACTATGAATCAAAGAACTTTTCTGAACTTTCACACACAAATTACATACACGTGCACTTAGAATTAGAAGGGGGTTAAGTTAGGTTAAGTTAATAATAATAAGTTAAAGTTTGATCCTGTTTTCATGTTTAAAGATTATTAAAAGCAACCTTTAAGTCACCATTTGTCTTGGTGAATTTCTATTGCTGCTGGGTTTTGGGGTCCTCTGGGCCCATAACATACTTCTGCATTAATAAAAGCTTATAATTGTGTTATTAGTCCTTGGGGTTGGATTGAAGAATAAGGAAACCATTTCCTTTACCAATCCGATGTCAGTACTCTTATATTGTAGGTAGGCCATAGAAGGAATCATGCTGAGTGGAAAGCATTTGGAACCAAACTACAGGCTCCAAGTATGTTAAATTTTAATTCCACACACAAACAAAAGTGAGTGCTTTTGTCTGAGGATGCCATAGGCAATTAATAAGAGATTACTTAAGGTGGTATTGTTAGTGAAAAATAAAAGGTTGAGAACCAACAAACTAAAGCATCAAATATCTCATCTGACGGTTTGGGAAAGGAAGGTGAAAATGGACAGGAGATCAGAGGAATGACAAATTCAGCAAGTGTTTCTTCAGATTTGTTCATTTGAACTGTCCCTTCCCAAGGAAAGATTTAAAGGAGGTAAATGGAAAATGGCCATGATCGGGTCCTGGTACCAAGGCTTTGCTTCAGATTGTGACTTGTTGGCATGAGCACTAGTTGTCTACACTGAATGACTGACGGTGATAGGAATAGGATCGTGTTTTACTAAAGATCTTAACTGATAATACACAAATATAGAATAACCACTTATATCAAATCTCTTTTGCAATTCTACAAAAGAACAAAAATGACCTTCTAAAAAACAGTCAGATAAATTATGTATTCCTTTCTCCTCCCATTGTTTCAAAATAGTATTCTTCCTAATAAACCCAAAGGTAAATCTTTCCATTTAACTAAATCTGCCTTAATCTTCTTCATTAAAGGAAGATAATTAAGTGAATATAAATTTTGGTAGTCAGTATTAACATTAATTCCCAAATATTTAATTTGTTTCGTCCACTTCAAATTTGTAATATTTCTAAACATTGAATAATCATCTTTACTAATTGATAAAATTTCACTTTTAGTCCAAGTAACCTTATAACCAGATAATTGACCATAAATCTCTAAGGAATCTTGAAGTGCTGGCAGAGAAACATCAGGATCCACCAAATACAGCAAAACGTCATCCGCAAATAAATTTATTTTATAATTTTCATTCAAGACTCTCATACCTTTGATACTTTCATTCTGACGTATTAATTGTGCTAGAGGTTCAATAACTAAAGCAAACAAGGCGGGTGATAATGGACATCCTTGTCTAGTAGATCTTGTTAAATTAAAGGATTCTGAAAGCAAACCATTAGTAACAACTCTAGCATTCGAACCATTATACAGAGCCCTAATCATACCAATAAATGAGAGACCAAACGAAAACTTTTCAAGTACTTTAAATAAAAACTTCCATTCTACTCTATCGAATGCCTTTTCTGCATCCAATGAAACCACCATTGGATAATTCTTCTGAGATTTAGATCTATTTATCAAAGTAATTAATCATAGAATATTATCCGAAGCATACCTATTTTTTATAAAACCTGTTTGATCATGATGTATTATCTTTGGTAAATACTGAGCCAACCTATTAGCCATAACTTTAGCCACTATTTTATAGTCTACATTTAACAAAGATATAAGATGGTAAGAAGCTACCTGTAAGGGATCTTTATCTTTTTTTGGTATAACTGTAATTATAGCATTAGAACAGGACTCAGGTAATTGAAAAGTATCATAAAGTTGTTGTATTACATTCTTAAATAAGGAAGATATATCAACATAAAAAGTCTTGTAAAACTCAATAGAAAAACCATCTCCACCAGGCGCTTTTCCATTTGGCATATCTTTTATAGCCATTTCAATTTCACTATCCGTAAAAGGTTTATCTAACTCTTGTCTGTCTTCTTGAGATAACTGTGGTAAATTAATATTTTTCAAAAAAGAGTCTATTGCATCTTCTTTTATCTCTTTACATTCAATCAAATAAAGTTTTTTGTAAAAATTACAAAATTCATCATTAATTTCTTTTTGACTAAAAGTAATACCCGATTTATTTCTAATAGCTGGTATAATCCTAGATAACTGTTCTTTTTTTAATTGCCAAGCTAATACTTTATGAGCTTTCTCACCCCATTCATAAAATTTATTTTTTGAACGATTCAACAGACATTCAAATCGATATGACTGTAACTTATTATACTTCAACTTTAAATTAGTTAATTGGATCTTTTGGAATTCAGTAGCTTACTTTTGCAATTCTTTTTCACAGATTGTTATTTTCTTCTAGAAATCCTCAGTTTCTCTAACTCTCTCTTTCTTCAGTTTGGATGCATAACTAATAATTTGACCTCGTAAAAAAGCTTTCATTGCGTCCCACAAAACAAACTGATCAGAAACAGAGTGAACATTATTAGCAATGAAATCCTCAATTTGTTTTCTCAAATAAACAATAAATTCTGGCTTTTGTAGTAACATAATATTAAATCTCCATCTTAAAGTAAGTTGTGTAACTTGAGAACTTTGATATTCCAGTAATAACAATGAATGGTCCGAGACTAACCTTGCCTTATAATCCACAGATATAACCTTATCCTGTAAATGTGCCGAAATTAAAAAAATAATCAAGTCTTGATAAAGAATTATGTTGAGAAGAATAAAAAGAAAAGTCTTTCTGTGTAGGATTAAATCTACGCCAAATATCAACTAAATTCAAATCTTTCATCATATTAGCCATGTGTATCGCCATCTTAGATTTCTTAATTACCTTTGGATACTTATCCAATAACAGTTCTAATACCATATTTAAATCCCCCCCAATCATCACATTGGAATTAGCTTGTCCCAATAATAAAGATATTTCTGTAATAAAAGCAGTGTCTTCAACATTTGGAGCATAAACATCAATCAAAGTCCAGGCTTCATTAGAGATCATACAATTCAACTTAAGTAGTCTTCCTCCATTTTTCTCCTGGTCTTGCAATTGAAACGGTAAATTCTTATGTACCAAAACCGCAACTCCTTTTGCCTTTGAATTAAATGAAGAATAGAAGACTTGTCCAACCCAGTCCCGCTTAAGTTTCAAATGTTCTTTATCTGTCAAATGAGTTTCCTGTAAAAAGGCCACATCTACTTTAGGTTTTTTTAAATAAGCAAGTACTTTCTTACGCTTTATAGGATTATTCAAACCCTGAACATTAAGAGAAGCAAATTTAAATTTTGACATGTCTTACAACAGTTAGAAAAAAAAACAACTCTTACCCCCTTACCCTCTCTTAATACGATCAAAAAAAAGAAAAAAATAAAGAAGAGAAAAAAAAGGAAAAAAATTTTTTTTTAAAATTATTTAAACAAAAAAACCCATTCACTCTTTAATCTAATAATACAAAAGAAAAAGAAAAAAAAATGGGTAGGAGGTTAAAAATACCCCCTCCCGTCTAAACCGCGCAATGCGGTAACTCCCCCAAAAAAATGGGTGTGAGATAACTCACACGTAGCAGATGACTTTCAGAAAATAGTGCCTATCCAGTTCTCTCCCCCAACTCTCACTTCATCTTAAACTAACATCATCATTATTTAATATCCCCTTTTTTTGAAAAAAATCATTAGAAAAAAAAAGGACAACTCTTCTTTTAATCAGCTCCAACTGCCAAGTCACCATTACGACCATTCCTTCTTGGAGCACGGCTCTTTTCTTCCATCTCTTGTCTCCTTGGAGATCGCAGCGGACTATATCTCTGTTGAAACTGAGTGATTTGCAGCTCTTGAGCAAATGCTATAGCTTCCTTTGGAGAATCAAAGAACTTTGGTTGGCAACCATCTTGAAAAACCTTCAAAACAGCTGGATATCTAAAGGTTGCCTTATAACCTTTCTTCCACAACAACTCTTTAGCAGAATTGAATTCCCGTCGTTGGAACATAACTTCTTGACTCAAATCCGCATAGAAGAAAACTAGATTGTTTTGAATCATCAAGGGTGAATTTCTCTGTTGTGCTTTTCTAATAGCCACTCGTAAAATTATTTCTCTGTCATAATAATTCAAGCAACGAACCAAAACAGGTCTTGGACTTTGACCTGAAATAGGTCTTCTACGCAAAGCTCTGTGAGCACGTTCCAGTATTATACCTTCCGGGAAATGTTCTTGACCCAGCACCTGTGGAATCCATTCAGTAAAAAATGTTCTTGGGTCTGGTCCCTCCATACTTTCCAGCAAACCAATATTGTTCCACCTGTATTGATTTTCCAAATAATCAATCTTTTTCACCAAATTTTTATTTTGAGTTTGTAAGTCTTCAACCATTTTGGTCACATCAAGAACTTGATCCCGTATTTTGTCTATATCTTCTTCACACAAATTAAATTTATCTCTCACTTCAAGCTTAAAAGCTCCAAACTCAGCCATCTGTTGAGAATGTATTTTCACCAGGGTATTAAACCTAGTACCAAGTTCAGTCATAATCTTGGATAATCCCTGCATTGTATAAGATAATTTAGATTCAAGATTTGGTTTTGAGTTTTGATCAAATATGTGATGTAGCGGGAACTCCTAAACAAGAGCTTGATGAATCAAGACATAGGTGGGAGTCAGATTAACACAATTAATGTAAGGTATCAGTTGGTGCAACATACCTTTCTCCATAAAAGTTACATAAATTGAAATTGGAAACATCAGACTAATGTTTTCGATGTGGTCAAGAAATAGGTACATTTTTGCATTCAATCTGGTCCTGCCCTAAAGTGAGGCCTTTCTGGGAAGATTTGGGAAATCGCCTGGGGAAAAAAAAATTACTGGAATTCGATATCATCAGGGACCTAAATTATTTTTATTGGTGAATTTAGAAGTTTAAGACCTAAAATGAGGCTGTCAAAATATCAATTAAAATTCATATGGCAGTGGTCAGGAAATGCATAGCAGTGACTTGGAAATCCGATTCCCAACTAGGTTTAGCCCGTTGGATGATAGAAATGCATCACGGTGTTCCCATGGCGAAGATCATCTAGAACCTCAGAAACAGGTAGGATATATTTTCAAGAATATGGAATTCATACCTGAGGTGCATTGGGGTAAATCTTTAATGATTCCCCCTTCCTGTCTCTTCCTTCTGGTGCTTGCAGCGCCAAGGACCCAAGATAATTCAGGTAATTTATCCCTTGATGGGAATGGGGTTTATTCTAGGTAAAGCCAACCATTTTCTTTTTCTTTCTCTTTTCTTACTTTTTCAGCTTTCTTCTTGTTTATTGGGGGGGGGCGAAGGGTGGAAGTGGTCCTCTTTTTGTTCTTCTTTCTCTCTATTAGCTTTCTATTCTCTTTTTCACACTTTGGTTCAACATGGATGTTGAATTTGCATTTTGGTAGTATTATAATTTTTCTTTATAATAATTAAATCACAATGTTGACATCTTTCATCTTTAATATTGTTGCAGATCGATATTTATTATTTTGTTAATATTATTGATATTGATGTTTTACCTTTTGATTATTCTTTGTATGTCGAAAATTCTCAAAACAAAATACGATGTAGAATACAGATTATCAGAAAGAATCATTGTACTGACATGTAAAAGGCTTAAATTATCTGTGTGTTTGTTGATATATATCTTGTTTATATCTATGTGCATTGGAAGGTTGATCCTAACAGTGTTAGGTTTCTACAAAATTATTTTGCCATGCTCAACAAAACTATGTACTAATTTCGCCAACATATTTCCTGGACACAATATAATTATGCAAAATTAATTTGTAAACAAGGAATAACATTTCCATAATGATATTGACCTCAGCACAAGCTTCAATTAGCAATGAGAAAGAGGGTAGGTAAATGAGCCGTTGTCATACCCACATTCCTGTTCAGCTCCGAATCATGGGTCCTCTACCGGCATCACCTACGGCTCCTAGAACGCTTCCACCAGCTTTGTCTCCGCTCCATCCTCAACATTCATTGGAGTGACTTCATCACCAACATCGAAGTACTCGAGATGGCAGAGGCCAACAGCATCGAATCCACGCTGCTGAAGATCCAACTGCGCTGGGTAGGTCATGACTCCAGAATGGAGGACCATCGCCTTCTCAAGATCGTGTTCTATGGCGAACTCTCCATTGGCCACCGAGACAGAGGTGCACCAAGGAAGAGGTACAAGGACTGCCTAAAGAAATCTCTTGGTGCCTGTCACTTTGACCACCGCCAGTGGGCTGATATCGCCTCAAACCGTGCATCTTGGCGCCTCACAGTTCGGCGGGCAGCAACCTCCTTTGAAGAAGACCGCAGAGCCCACCTCACTGACAAAAGACAAAGGAGGAAAAACCCAACACCCAACCCCAATCCACCAATTTTCCCTTGCAACCGCTGCAACCATGTCTGCCTGTCCCGCATCGGACTTTTCAGCCACAAACGAGCCTTCAGCTGACGTGGACATTACCCCTCCGTAAATCTTCATCCGCGAAGCCAAGCCAAAAAAGAAGGTAAATGTTGATTGCCTTCTGTGCAAAGCTATCATTTTAATAAAGAAATCTCATGACAAATGCCTGACCATGTTAGTAATGATGAGTTACTGCTAACAAACTTGGCAAGATGAAAATGATTCATATTATATCTGAGTCACATTCCAAGTTATTATTAGGGAATATTAATATTGTTAATGTCCACTTGGTGTTATAAAGAAATCTCAGGCTGTCTTTTGGATGAGAACCATGAATCTTTTTGTATCCTCAACTGTGGTTTACTGATGCATGGTATTTCATGACCTGAGATTTTTTTTTGGTTTAAAAACAAATTAATTATATTAAAAACCCAATAATGATTCACGTGTTAGCAGCTCAAAACATGTTTTTATAGTTAATAAAGAAAAATGTTGGAAATATTCGATTGGTCTTGTTCTTTTTGGATGAATTCAAATTCTCCTGATACCACAGCAACAACTGGCAATGCTTTCAGATTCACTTACTACCTTTCCACCTCAGAACTGGACTAAACTAAAGGATGTCATTAAATTTGGCTTGTTCCTTCAAGGAAAAGAAAAATCAATAAACAATTTAACAGATGAAGTTTTGGCTTATTTTACACTGCCCGCTACACAAAGAAAACATTAGGCTAGGTCCTTCTGCCAAGGTATTAGTTGGGCTCATGGTTCTCCCTGTGTAAATAGCACAGCAGTCTCAGGCAAAAATCAGATGCAAGGTTAAATGCCAATAGCCAAAATTAGCTCTTCAAGTTGCACTACTTTGCCTTCAGCTTCGTACAAGCGATAGATTCCTGTCTGCCTCAGGTATTTGTAGAGGGGTAACCCTACCACAGCCATGAGTTCCCTTTCAATTCTCAGGGACCAGAAAGGAAACTGTATACTGACTATGGTGATACACCACTAGCCGACTGCAGGTGCAACCTGTGTACCTGCAGGAAGAGCACTGGAGGACAAGGCAACACCAGGCCGGCTGTCAATCAGCCGACCTGAATGAACCAAGCCCCACTCGGTCGGCTGCCAATCACCCTCCGGGACATAAGCTACATCGCCCCCTTGAGGTCAGTCTCAGAGCCAGCACTGCTCCTCTCACAGCCAGCTCTGTGGAATAAAGCCTGTAGAACAGACTTTATGTTTTATGTCTGCTTTTCTGCTCAATAGCGCACTGAAGTTGACTGATCGTGGCAGAGTGGAATGGGGAGCAGGGAAAGGGCTATGGGTAGGATCGGTCTCAGGAGCATGTCCAGCTGGCAGCAGCCAATCATAGCACTACAGGGGTTCACCACATTCACCCCTCCTTTTTAAGAAGATTCCTGCTGGGTGAGAAAAAAAGATGAAACAATTCTACATTTTACAGATTAAGTCTGTCGGGGGGGTCTCCTTTGCCGCAGTGAATGATATGATCATGGTTGGAGTGCTGCCGTAGTGTCTTGAGCAGGTTGTGGGGTTGGCCTGTCATCACTGGTCACACTTCGTCAAGGGGGGGGGAAACAGGTGAGGGGGTAAGGGGGTTTGGTGCTGGTTCATCATGGGTGACAATGGTAGCCTTGGTGAAGAATTGTCAGCCGCAGGCTCAGGGACCCGTAAAGTAGCAGTGGGGGGTGGGGGTGGAGTGTCTGTTGGTGGTCAGTGGTGATCGTAGGAGTTCCCGATGGTGCCAGATCTTGGATCGAGACCTTGTCCTCGCGCCCGTCAGGGAAGCCAACATAGGTATACTGGGGGTTAGCGTGGAGGAGGGAGGCAGATCCTCTTGAACAGTCTTAGATTGCCTGGCATGCCACTGAAGCAGGACCTGTCCTGGGGAGGTAAGCCAGGCGGGTAGCGTAGTCTCTGATGCAGACTTCCGAGGAATAGCAAACATCCGCTCATGAGGTGTGTTAGTGGCCGAACATAAAAGTGACTGGATGGAGTAGAGTGCGTCTGGGAGGACTTGCCATTGGAAGACAGGGAGGCCCCGTCACCTCAGTGCCAGGAGGATCATTTTCTAGATCGTGGTTCCCCCTTTCCACTTGGCTGTTTCTTCTAGGATTGTAGCTGGTGGTCCTGCTAGTGGCCCCTTGAAATCAAAGCTCAGGTGGTCAAAAGGGTGGGTAGATTTCATCAGGTGCACCTTGTCTTGTTTTTAGAATCGTAGTTTGCATTCGGCGCAGACCTGGCAGTTTTTAGCCGCTGTCCGGACTTCTCAACAGCATATGGTCTAAGTGGTTATTCTATATTTGTGTATTATCAGTTAAGATCTTTTGTAAAACAGGTATGCGGTCATCAAATGAATTTACTGTCTGAAACTGATTTTGAGAAATATGTGCTCTCATTTCCAAAAAAGGGTTATATATCAGGTTTGTATCGTATTTTGTTGGAAAGTGAAAGTAAAATAGATTGGGATGAAGATAAAATGAAATGGGAAAAAGATTTAAGTTTAATAATAACTGAAGAAGATTGGTCTGAAATCTGCCATAATAGTGTTCGAAAATTGATTAATGCTAGATTGGCGATGATTAATTATAGTTTTATACATCAATTATATTTAACACCCGAAAAATTAAAAAAATTTGATTTTAGTAAGTCAGATCTTTGTTTTCGTTGTGATCAGGTTTATGGTACTTTTTTACATGCTGTTTGGTTGTGTGATCGGTTACAACAATTTTGGAAAGGTATTCAATCTGTATTTAATAATCTATATAATCTTCATATTGTATTAGACCCTGATATATTTTTATGAGGGAATATGCAACCGTTGATTGATTTAGAATTAGATAATTACCAGATCTCTTTTATTTACTTAGCACTGGCAGTGGCCAAGAAATGTATAGCGATTACTTGGAAGAATAGAAATGTACTGTCTTTAGATAGGTGGTATTCAGAGATGAAGTTTTGTTTGGTTATGGAAAAAAATATCTGAGTTAAAGTCGACCCCATTCATTGATTATATACAATTTAAATAAGTTTGAATTAATCATTTTTTTCTTTAAAAAAACTTTTTATTATATATTTTTTCTATATTATATGTTTTCTTTTTTTTTCCTTTTTTTTAGTTTTTTTATTATTAGTTGGTTTTTTTTTCATTTAAGTTCTTTTTGTTTTTGTTTTTTCATATATATTCTTATATAATTTTTAAAAAAGATTAATATTTAATACTTAATTAATATTTTTTTTGTTTTTTTATAAATATCAATCTTTTTTTTAAGATATATATTTTTTATTTTTTTAATTATACTAATAGTATTAATTCTTCACTCTTTATCGTGGGGGTGGGGAAGGGGGGTTTAAGGGTTAAAAATAGTTTTCTTTTAGTCTTAGTTTTTAGTTGTTAGGGGAGATGCCGAGATTGGTATTGTATTAACTATGTTACTTTGTACTTGTATTACTTTATTTTGTATTTTTTCTGTACATGAATTACTTACTTTCTTCATTTGTTAAAATTAATAAATAAAGTTTCGAAAAAAAAAACAGCATATGGTCAGTTCCAAGCTTTGATAAAATGAAAAAACCTAGGTGACAAAGTTTATTATGGAGAAGATCGTTAATTTTGCCGGGCCAGTAGAGGATATCAGAGCTGTAAGTGGACAGTTTGATTCTCCACATGAGGATCTTATTGTTCTTGATTTTGCCCCTCTGCTTATTATTAAACATGAATGTGTCCACTTGCTGATCCATGCGGGTGGTGTAGCAAGCAACACAAAACTCGAAAGACTGTACAGCAGGCTGTGATCAGCTTAAAGTAGAAAGCACGAGATATGTGTGTAGCTTCCAGTTCCACGTGCCTGACTGGTTTAGGAAAAGGCCAGCTCGACCCTTTATATGGGCTGGTGATTGACAGCCAGCATGTTGGGGCCAGCCTCCCAGTTTATCTACCTACAGGTACAATGGTTGCTCCCTGTTTAGGCCGGTAGGACTGCGGCTATAATGGTGGTTATATCACCACAGTGAGCAAGGTGAATCGCTTTCCAGTGATGTAGTGCCTTCAGTGGCGTGCTGCCTCCATGATGGCCTGGGCCTCCTTCTTGATGAAGAGTGGTGGATTACAGGGCCCTTGAGGGTGCATGAGAAAAACGTTTGCCCGCTTGGTTGAATGTGGCAGCCAGAGCAAAGTTGGACACATCACTCTCCACTTGGAATGGTTGGACTCATCTATGGTTGCCTTGCTGATGTCGTCCTTGATCAGATCAAATGCAGCTTCAGCCTCTGCCGGTAACGGGAAACATGATGGCTTTGAAGAATGGGCGAATCTTGTCCGCATAGTTGAGGACCCAATGAGAAGAACCTGAGACATCTCTTCAGTGCTTTGGGGGTATGTGGGAGAATTAGCTCCAGCAATGGATACATGAGGTCAGGTTCAGGGCCTGATGATGCTGTTCTCGTCCATGCAGCTGAGGATGGCTGGTCGTGTTGTCCGGAACATACATTTGTCCGTGTTATAAGTAAGGTTCCGGCATTTTGCTGCCTGGAGAAATTTATGGAGATTTGCATCATGATCTTGCAGATCGTGGTGGCAGATGGTCATATTATCTACATGTGGGAAAGTGGCCTGCAGATTATAGTGGTCCACCATGCAGTCCATCTCCCGCTGGAAGATGGAGACCCTGTTGGTGATGCCAAAAGGGACCCAGAGGAACTGGTAGAGGTGGCCATCCTGGCAGTCCTCCGGGCGGATCGGGAGCTGGTGATATGCCAACCTCAGGTCGATCGTGGTGAATACCTGATACTGTGTGATCTGGTTGACCATATCGGATATGCGGCGAAGGGGGTACGTGCCGAGCTGCGTGTACCGGTTGATGGTCAGGCTGTAGTCTCTAACCATCTTATTCTTTTCCCCATTCTTTACAACAACTACCTGGGCCCTCTAAAGGTTATTTGATGTCCTTGATGATGCCCTCGCCCAACAAGCCCTGAACCTCCGACTTAATGAATACCTTTCCAGCCACATGGAACCATTTACTCCTGATGGCCACCAGCTTGCAGTTGACGGGTGGGCGGGGTCAACTTTGAGGGTTGAAAGACCACAGGTCACACACAGAAGGTCATCCGTGAATTGATCGTTGCAGATGGTGGGGTGGTGGTGGATGGGGACTATCAAATTTCTATGTAACTTTCTGAAGTTGGCACTGTAAGTCCAGCCCCAGTAGCAAGGGGGCACAGAGCTGTGGCATGACGAGTAGCCTAAAATGTTGGTAAACTATCCCTCCAATGGTTAGGGTCACTACTCAGGACCCATGAATGGCTGCCATATATGATTTGGACTTGAGTGCTTGCCAGCCGTACTTTAAGGGATAGGCGCTTCGCGGTATCTGTGTGGATAAAACTTTCTGTACTCCCACTATCGGATAAACAGTTGATAATGTGCCCATTTACCCGGATGTCCATCATGGACCTGGCAAGATCATGTGGTGCCTCTTGGTTCAGGGTGATGAAGGCTACTATAGACTCATTGTTTGAGTCTGATAGGTACTCATGATCCTGACATGGCTGCCCTCAACCCTAAAATGACCACCCTCACTGTTTCCTTGTGGTGTCGTTTTCCTGAGAAGATGGTGTTTGCTGCGCAGTCCAAGATGAAAGCCTCCATGACTTCCACATGGCATCACTGTTTTGTAGAGGAGATGGTGCCGATCATGCAGTCTGAAATGGCAACTGTCTGTATCCGGTGCTGCTAGGTTTTGCAGACGGTCTGGACTGGCAAACCCTGGCACCTACTGCCTATCACCTCCTTGGCAGGGCAGCATTTCATTGGGTGCTTACCTGCCTGCAGAAGTAGCATTTGGGGAGATCACCCGCAATGGCAGCTGGTCAGGTCATTAGAGGAGTGATGTAGTGCTACGGCATGGTACAATTCTACCATCCCAGATAGCAGTGCCCATGATGACCAAGAAGCGGCTGAGTAATCATCTGAGTTTTGGAGGACCACCTCTAGTGTCTCTGTCAGTTCATAGAAACATAGAAACATAGAAGATAGGAGCAGGAGTAGGTCATTCGACCCTTCGAGCCTGCTCCGCCATTCAATGGGATCATGGCTGATCTTAAAGTTCAGTACCCCGTCCCCGCCTTCTCTCCGTAACCTTTAATACCCTTATACTGAAGAAATAGATCTAATTCCCTCTTAAATATATTTAATGAACCTGCCTCTACTGCCCTCTGTGGCAATGAATTCCACAGATTCACCACCCTCTGGGTATAGAAATTCCTCCTCATCTCAGTCCTAAATGGTTTGCCTATTATCCTCAAACCATGGCCCCGGGTTCTGGATTTTCCCATCCTTGGAAACATCCTATCTGCATCCATTCTGTCCAGTCCTGCCAGAATTTTATATGTCTCTATGAGATCCCCTCTCAATCTTCTAAACTTCAGCGAGTACAATCCCAATTTGCGCAATCTTTCCTCATAGTCATTCCTGCCATTCCAGGTATCAGCTGGTGAATCGCCTCTGCACTCCCTCCATTGCAAGAACATCCTTCCTTAGATAAGGTGACCAAAACTGCACACAATACTCCAGGTGGGGTCTCACCAAGGCCCTGTACAGCTGCAATAAGGTTTCCTTGTTCCTAGACTCAAACCCTCTTGATATGAAGGCCAACATACCATTTGCCTTTTTAACCGCCTGCTGTACCTGCATGCTTGCCTTCAGAAACTGGTGTACAAGTACACCTAGGTCTCTCTGCACTTCCCCATCTCTTAATCTATTGCCATTCAAATAGTAATCTGCCCTCCGGTTTGTATTACCATAGTGGATAACCTCACATTTATCCACATTGTAGTGCATTTGCCATGTATCTGCCCAGTCCCTCAATTTATCCAAATCACACTGGAGCTTCCTGACCCCCTCTTCTGTGCACACAACCCCTCCTAGCTTAGTGTCATCTGCAAATTTGGAGATATTACATCCAATCCCCTCATCCAGATCATTAATGTAAATTGTGAACAGCTGGGGTCCCAGTACAGATCCCTGTGGCACCCCACTGGTCACCGCCTGCCACTCAGAAAATGAGCCATTTATCCCAACTCTCTGTCTTCTACCTGCCAGCCAGTTCTCAATCCACATCAATACTTTCCCCCAATCCCATGAGCCTTGATTTTGGAAGCCAGTCGTTCATGCGGGACCTTATCGAAGACCTTTTGGAAGTCCAGGTACACCACATCCACTGGCTCTCCCCCATCTATTTCACCTGTCACCATCTCAAAGAATTCCAATAGATTTGTCAAGCATGATTTACCTTTTGTAAATCCATGTTGACTCCGTCTGATCCCTTCTCTGCTAGTCATATGCTCCGCTATTACATCCTTAATAATGGATTCCATCATTTTGCCCACTACTGATGTAAGGCTCACCGGCCTATAATTCCCCGCTTTTTCTCTAACCCCCTTTTTAAATAGTGGGGTAACATTAGCTACCCTCCAATCCATGGGTACTGATCCTGAGTCTATCGAGTTCTGGAAAATAATTCTTAAAGCATCTGCTATCTGAATGGCCACTTCCTTAAGTACCTTAGGATGTAGATTATCAGGCCCTTGGGATTTATCTGCCTTCAATCCCATCAATTTCCCCAAGACCATGTCCTTAGAGATACTGATTTCTTTCAGTTCCTCCCTTGCATTAGTCTCTATGTTTCCCAACATCCTTGGGAGGTTATTTGTATCCTCTCTTGTGAAAACAGAACTAAAGTAAAAATTTAATTGGTCTGCCATTTCCTTATTCCCCATTATATATTCCCCTGATTCTGACTGCAAGGGACCTACTCTGGATTTCACCAATCTTTTCCTCTTGACATATTTATAAAAGCTTTTGCAGTCGGTTTTTATATTTGCCGCAAGCTTACTTTCGTAATTTATTTTTGCTCTCTTGATTAATCCCTTTGTCCTCCTTTGGTGCATCTTGAACTGCTCCCAGTCTTTTGTTGTGGTACTTTTTTTTGGCCAATTGATATGCTCTCTCTTTGGACCTAATGCTGTCTCTAATTTCCCTTGTTATCCACGGTTGAGTCACCTTTTTTGGTTTATTTTTATGCCAAGCCGGTATAAACGATTTTTGTAATTTCTCCATTCGATCCTTGAATGCTTTCCATTGTCTATCCACGGTCAACTCCCCCATAAACACCACCCAATCAATAAACTCCCGTCTCATACCATCATAATTCCCTTTATTTAAATTCAGGACCTTAGTCTCGGTTTTAATTTCATCACTCTCCATGTCGAGTGAGAATTCGATCATATTGTGATCGCTCCTACCCAAAGGGCCTCATACAACAAGATTGTTGATTAGCCCCTTATCATTGCATAATACCCAATCTAAAATGGCCTGCTCCCGAGTTGGTTCCTCGACATATTGGTCTAGATAACCGTCCCGTAAACATTCAAGGAATTCCTCAACCTCAGTATTTTTACCAATTTGACTAGTCCAATCTATATGCAAATTAAAGTCTCCCATGATGACAGCTGTTCCCTTATTGCACGCTTTTCTAATTTCTCTTTTAATGCCTTCTGTAGATCAAGTACCTTTTGTTCCAGGAGTTGCTGCCTGGAGAGGATACCGGCCACATAAGCATCTTAGATGAGGTCCTCAGCGTTCTGGGCAGCTGACACAGCCTTCCAGTCACATGCTCTGCATAGGCTCTGGAGGGCCTGCAGGTAATGGCCGCTTGACTATCCGGGTTGCTGCTTTTTGTTGGCCAGGAGGTGCCTGGCGTAGACCTCATTTACCTTCTTACTGGGTCTTCAGAGTCTCCATGGCCACAGGGTATGAGCTGGTGTCACTAATCATTGGGAATACATGGGGTCTGACTCGTGAGAAGAGTAATCTTAGTCGGTTAGCATCCATGGTGATAACGTCCACGGCCACTGTCTTCAAAACAGCATAGTCAAAGTTCGAACGTATTCGGGGCATCTGGCAATGGAGGGTCGAGTTGAACTTCTTAGATTTCAGGGACTGTTCCATGACTTTTTGAAAAATTAAACTTAATAAAATTGACGCACCATCAATAATCACAAAAGATTGAAGTTGTGAAAATGACAGGCTTTTATTAACAATAGACTGGAACAGCCGTCAACTGCATTGACTGATCAAGGCAGAGTGAAATGGGGAGCATGCAAAGAGTTAGAGGTAGGATCGATCTCAGGCAGTGTGTCCAGCTGGCAGCAGTCAATCGTAGTATAACAGTGGTTTATTTCATAATATGAGAAAATGCCAGTGAAGAGTAGGAGGGGGTGGCAGGCCAGGAGATGATGTGTGGAGAAGGGAGGGAGGGGGAAAGCAGCACTGGGGGGGGGGGGTATGGAAAGGCAGGGCTGTGTGGATGAAAGAACTGAAAGGATAGGAAAGGGGAGGGGGAAGAAAAGCAAGCAGGTTTAATGGAAAGCAGTGAAGTCATTGTTCATTGCATTTGGCTGGTGGATGTCCAGTCAGAAGATAAGGTGTTGTTCCTCCAATCTGCGGGTGGTCAGGGTGGGACAGTGTATAAGGCCATGGACAGACATGTGAGTGCAGGCGTGTAATACCTCCCACTCTTTTACTCTGACATTCACTGACATTTTGTCATACTTTGATGAAGGGATCAAGTCTGAAATGTTGGTTTTGTGTCTACATAGTGTTTGACCTGCTGAGATTCTCCAGCATCGTGCGTTTTTGCTTCAACCGCAGTGTCCACAGAATTCTGTGTTTTACCATCTTCAAATCTGGAAGTAGCCTGTTGGATTTGATTCCTGTCCCTTTATTGCAAATTGGGCAACTTTTTGGGGCAGGTCGAGCGAATGATAGGTTTGGTTCTTGAGTTGCCATGGTAAAATCTGGGCAAAGACTTAACATTATTTCCTTTGAATGTGTTGGTGCTTTTACAAATGTTTAACAGATGCCCATTGGCTTGCTATTAGTCCAGTTTACCCAGTCATACAACTGCCTTTATATTTGTTCCATATCAATGCTCAAATGCAGGAAAATGGCTCATATTTTATCCCTAGAAGTATTTAAGCCGACAAGAAGAAAGTGGGAAAGAAAATAGGTTTCCAAGGTGGGTGGATAAATTGGGCAATCCAGTCATGACTAGAGAATAGGTTTCATCATAAGTGTATCCAGGGTATGGCAGCCAGGGCACATGCCCTGGACCCCTCTTGAAGGGGAAGGGCACCATGGTCCTCGCCTTGACTCACTGTTTCAACCTGCTGTGCTGACTTTCTCCAGTATTGTTTCACGGTGTCTGCAGACTTTGGAGTTTTACTCCGGGAAGGATGTTTTGCTTTTTTGTGCCAGTTGATTTCCTTAGCAGTCCAGGCCCGTCAGCACACAGGGGCAGCACCACCCAGGGTTCCCACAGTGATTGGTGCTGGGGGTGGCTCGGGGTGCCGCAGCCCGACATACTGCTGGTTATGTTAAAATGCATTCCTAATCAAAGTGTGTACATTGGAGAAAATAACATAGAATTGAAAAGACAAAAACAAATTGTATTTTAGAATCCAAAGGATTCTGCCTTTGGTTTTTAATATTTGAATTGAAATATTCACATACCCTTGGGCACTGGTAAACTGAGCAATGGCCGTCTTCATTCCCCATAATCCCCCACACTGCTGGAACTGCTCTGGCAGTGCCAGGGAATGCTGAACGGTTCCAGCTGCAAGGAGGATTATGGATAAGGAAGTCGCCCATTTTGCCTGCGGAGGCTTCAGCTTCCAGCTGGGAGCGGCAGGTAATAAATACAAGGGTGGGGTCACTTCAAAGCAATTGGGAATAATAAACCTCAATGTGGTGTGGCGTGGTTCGCAATTGAGGGTTCTGTGGGGAGGTAGGGAGCCGGTGGGTGGGGGGAAGCAAGAGGACGGTGGGAATGGGGGGGGTAGTAAGAAGGGGAGAGGCCTTTCCCTTACTAAAGCTCAGCCTCGGGGCCCAGGTGGGAGTTAATCTACTGGTTCACTTCTAATAAATGACAACGCAACATGTGAAATTGACAAGGATACATGGGGCGGTACAGTTGGTGTAGCGGTTAGCATCAGCCCAATTGCGCATGAAAATCACCCAACTGTCAACTTTATATGTGTTTATTTTAATGGAGGTAGAGGGGAATGCAATTTCAGTGCTTTGCCATAGGCGCTATTTTACCTAGATATACCACATGGGTCCCAGCTACACCTGCCTGTTTGTAGGCTTTGTGGAGTAATCCATGCTGCAAGCCAACACAGGCAAGGACCCCTCCCCCCTCAACTCTTCCCCTGGTATATAGATGACTACATCGGGGCTGCCTCATGCATGTACGATGAGCTTTTCAGGTTCATCCACTTGGGGTCCAACTTCCACCCTGATCTCAGACTCACCTGGTCTGATAACACTCTCCCCTTCACTGACGTTTATTACAAACCATCTGACCCCCACAACTACCTGGACTACACTTCCTCTAACCCTGCCCCCTGCAAGGATTCCATCCCCTTCTCTCAAATTCTCTGTCTCTGCCTGATCTGTTCCCAAGATGAGGTCTTCTAGTCCAGATCTTCTGAAATGTCTGCCTTCTTCCACAAACGTGGCTTCCCCTCCACCACTATCAACTCAGTACTCACCCACAACTCTTCCATTTCCTGCTCATCTGCCCTGGCCCCCTCTTCCCCCCAGAGGCCACAAACATAGAATCCCTCTCATCCTCACCTACCACCCCACCAGCCTCTGCATCCAACACATCATCCATCAGAATTTCTGGCACTTACTACAGGATCCCAACACCAGACACATTTTTCCCTCACCTCCTCTCTCGGCCTTCCATAGGCACTGCTCCTTCCACGATTCCCTCATGCACTGATTCCTCCCCACTCACCGCACCCCCAGCACTTTCCCCTGTGCCCATAGGAGGTGCAACCCTTGCTCCCCACACCTCCTCCCTCATCATGGTCTAGGGGCCCAAACAGTCCTTTCACATGAAAAAAAACACGTCACTTGTACATCCAGAGGACATATTTACCGTATCCGGTGCACCCTTTGTGGCACTCTCTACATTGGAGAGACCGGTCGCTGACTAGGAGATCACTTCGCTGAGCACCTCCACTCGATTCATAACCACAGCAACCTCCCAGTGGCCAACCATTTCAATTCCGGCTCACATTTCCACGCGCACATGTCTGTCTATGGGCTTGTGCACTGTCCCACCCTGACAACCCACAGATTGGGGGAACAACACCTTATTTTCCAGCCGGGCACCCTCCAGCCACATGGCATGAACATTGATTTCACTGCTTTACATTAAACCTGCTTGCCTTTTCTTCTCCATCCCCCTTTCCTGTCCTTCCAGTTCTTTCACCCCTCCCCCCCTTGCTGCTGTCCCCTCCCTCCTTTCTCCGCCTATCATCTCCTGCCTTGCCAACTACCTTTTCCCCCTCCCACTTTTTTGTTCTCACGCTCGCCGGCATTTCCTCATACTTTTGATGAAGGGCTCAAGTCCAAAACGTCGGATCTGTATCTCTGTCTTTGCTACGTAAAGAACACCGCGGAGCTTCTCCAGAATCATGTGTTTTTCCCACCGGGTTTTGGTGAGGGTTCATCCCACTGAAGTCTGTGGCAGAGCAGGGTTCCAGAGCAGTGGAGGAGACAGGATGTGGTCAATGTGGAATGAAGGTAAAGTGGTTCTGAGATTGATGTCATTTTGTAGCAAAGGTTCCAAATCCCAATTCAGTATGATGTGATATCTACATAATTTATAAATATCATGAATAGGAAGTTGTGGAACTGATCCCTAGGCTCTGCTCTTGCCTATAACGATCCTTTAATAACTTTACTTGGTATTCCATTAACTGGTTGATTTGCAGCAGCCTGATTATCTAATGTGGTATTCTACTATGTCCACTGAGGATATCAAAATAACATACTTGGCTTAATTCTGCTTCTAATTCTTAATGATGGCAATGACAAGCCTGATTCTGGAGACTTTAAAATATTCCTGCGTTATGGACCCTGGACAATTTTATTTTTCGGACCGGGGAAAGGATTGAACCTATGGCAGGAGAGAGAGGATTGTGCACTGGTGAGAAGCGCTGAAACAGTGCTGAGAGAAATGACAGGTGTCAGAAGTGCGAGGCTTGCGCTGGAAGATGGTGGGCCCGTGGAGAGCGCGTCCGCTGTTGCCAACCTCTCTCCACCAATCGGGAGAGCTGAAGGCACACGCGGGGCAGTTGAGTTTTGCACAGGTTAGTCGGTTGGTTGGAGGGCAGTCAGTCGGACAGTCTGTCTGTGTATGCGTGATCACCTGGCAGCTTCAGCAACAGGCTGGGTTGCTTCGTTCATGAGTGCCAGCACACTGGCGTCTGTAACTGTCAATGTACTCGTCAGTAGTTTCAGTGGGAGAAAAGAGACTGAGCTACTTTGTCCACGGGTGCCAACACTGATGTCCTGATGGCAGTTTCTACCACTCCGATACCCAGAGTGTGTGTGTGTGTGTGTGTGTGTGTGTGTGTGTGTGTGTGTGTGTGTGTGTGTGTGTGTGTGTTTGTGTGTGTGTGTGTGTCCCTTACCTGGGCTTCCCCAATCCCCTTCCAAAGGGAGGTCTTTGTGTGACAGGAGTCACTTGACAACCCAAGACAGGCTGTTTAGAGGGGAAGACTTGTGTGATAGAAGGTCACTTGTCAACCCTAAAGTGGGCTTCAGAGACGTGAACCTCTTGCAGTGATTTGGAGGTCACTGGAGGTGACAATCCCCGTGTGAAGAAATCATAGGTGGTCGTTGCCACATTCTAAACTCAGGTAAGTTGTACGTCTACAGTGATCACGGCCATCTGTCTCCGCATCCAACTAAAAGACCAAACTAAGAATCCCAAGCCTGGAGACCAGACTCTGAGAGCTGTTCCTTTCTGACTGATGGACTTGATGTGACTGACTTGAGGTTTGATTTGGGAGTTTTCTTTTTTATTTTGAGCTTTGACTGTAATGGTCTGGGGTTTTTTTCCCACATACTCCTGTTGTTAATGAAGAGTTTCCACGAAGGCATATGTTCAGGAGTTAAGTTTATTGAGGTAATTCTATTATTGTTAATTTATTAATACATGTTGTATTAAAATTAAACCATCTGTTTGTGCATTTCACCTGTCCAATGCAGTGCAATATAAAAGCTGCGATTGTTACCATTTCATATCTTCTGGACTGCAATATATTTTGACCTTGTTTTTGGATCAATAAAATACTATGTTTACCTTTTCAATTTTTCTCACTAACTTTTCCTTTTCTAAAGAACTTAGATACCTGGGTAGAAATAATGATTTTTCTCCAGTGTAACCTGTTCTCTGAGCTGTTGAAAAGGGCACTCACTCAAATCCAGCAGCGTTATTTTATTACTTGTGCATGTCACAACATGAAATGCTTTCACTGAGTTGATTGGGGAGGTTTTGGCTCCCTTACTGCTAACTTTTGTCCTTGCTGAAGATGACTTAACCACCACCCATCTGGTATTAGTGGCTGATAGCCAGGCTGTATGATTTTACATTTTATTCCAATTGCTTTTCAAGCTTAATATGGCTTCAGTTAAAATGCTGTGTGTACATTTTGACCTTCTTGCATGTTGGAGGATATTAATTCCATTTTAGCCTTATGATGATTCACTGTTATATGTGGATTGTGGAGACCCACGTGGCCTCCCTGGCTGCAACATTGTGGATTGCGGAGGATCATGCGATCTCCCTGACTGAAACCTAGTCAGAAGACGCATCACCTGACTCCGGCCACCCATTAGTGCACACCTTGCCGTTTGCTCATTAAATGATCCAGCATCATCAATGGTCAGACACCCAGTTCAGAACAGTATAAACTCCAACATGTGCAACAGTTCTCTCTGCTCCTTGGTCCTGACTACGAATGCTGCCGATGCCAGGTCACTTAACTGTGGACATTGCTGGAGGAGTCGTTGGTCAGGTGTGCACTACACCTAGAACAGGACCGTAGCATTGACCCGACTTCCCCACCACCCCGGTTGGTACAGGGAACCTGGCCTGTGCGTTTAAGTCCCTGTCTTGTGAGAGTGTGTTAGTAACTGTATATTACTTCACAATGAGCTGCACCCTGAGTTACAGGGTTTGGGAGTGTCTGCTGAAGTCCCTGTCTGTGAGTGTTTACATGCGTGGAAGAGTGTGGTAGGTTAAGCCTGCTTACAACATTATAATTTTTGTTTCAAAAAGTGTAGAAGATACGCTGCCACTGGTATCGGAGTCCGACCTGGATCCAATGTGAATGCTTGTACAGCTAGTCATTCGTGAGTAATTAATTAACATTTGACATCTTCCTGTTCGATTCCCATGACTTTGATTGTTTCATTTGTGTCCAGACTCATCTCTCTGTGAACCCACTGAACCTGATATTATTCCCAGTGATGCTCAGTGATCCAATTTCGAAAGTAACTCAAGGTTTATCCCTCATAGCACTTGTTGCCTCATATCATTTGTGTTTTTCTTTTTATTCTCATTTTAATAGTATCTTGTTCAATCAAGTCCAAATCAACTCCTTCCAGTGGTGCCTGTTTCAATGGTCATGGTAATGGTGCAATGTAGTGTCCTGATATGACTAGAGTGGCGGAGCAGTCTTAGCCCCAAGAAATCCTGAAGGATGTGTTGGTCGTAATCAATGTTGACCTGAGGTAATTATGGCCAGAGTGTGGGCATAACTCCAATGGGTTTATGAATATGAAAAACATTCAATAAGACATCGTGAAGTTGGCAAATGAGGTTGACTTTGATGAAGTAATTGAGAATGAGTTCAAAGTTCAAAGTTTCCTTTTACTGTCATGTAATAATGCAAAAAAAAATTGTAATATACGTGATACAGTAAAAACCCCTGGTTTCCGACATCGATCGGGATTGGTAGGTGCCAGTTAAGTGAATTTGCTGGTTGCTCAAGATTGAATGTTGTGTGATTGACGATTTAACCAATCTTAAACTTTTATATTTTTGCATATTTATTTTCAGTGATTTTTGTTGCCGGATGCTTGAATTCTGAATCATGGGGATTTACTGTA
The DNA here is from genome assembly GCF_036971445.1 of Narcine bancroftii. Classification (NCBI taxonomy): domain Eukaryota; kingdom Metazoa; phylum Chordata; class Chondrichthyes; order Torpediniformes; family Narcinidae; genus Narcine; species Narcine bancroftii. The sequence continues at coordinate 308,286,032 of NC_091472.1, forward strand.
TACTTCAAATTTTGCCTACCATTAAGGGAAATAGTCACCATAAGCATTATACAGCACCCCCAACCATGAGAAGCAAAAAAGGAGTCCCTTCAGAAACACTGAGTGCCCGTGGATTAGCCACCAGTACTCCTGTAGCCTTACAGTCTACAGTTCAATCCATTCACAACCCGAGCTCTCGATCAAAACCTCCGAGACTATCAGGAAACTTTCAGCACCCGAGGCCTTTCGAGAGCCCATCTTGCCCTCGGTATTCTCTCGAAATCTAGTTCTAATACCTGGTTCCCATGAACCAGTCTCCAGCAGTGAGTCCATTGACCACAAGTTGCCAGCAGCCTGTAAGTTGCCAACAGCCACACCCTGGGTGTCCTTCAGAAGTTGAGCCCCTTGCTAGTCTGCTGTCGTGGTTACCACCCGGTAGGGTCATTTTCCAGGCTTCTCCTTCTCAACAGGGAATTCTGGTGTCCAGCGCTGGTCTGCAACCCCTTGGATTCTGCAACCCCTCATGCCTAGCGTACAGTACCCTCCATAATGTTTGGGACAAAGACACTAATTGCCCCTGTGCTCCACAGTTTTAAATTTGTAATCAAACAATTCACATGTAATTAAAGTGCACATTCCAGATTTTATTCAAGGTTATTTATACATTTTGCTTTGACCATGTAGAAATTACAGCACTTTTTAGACATAGTCCCCTTGTTTTCATTGGGACTTTTGGCTTCACCGTTGTTTGTGAGTACTCGGGTATGTTTAATTGCTTCATTGGTGCAGATATGAGAGAGCTGGGTTTGCTTCCAAGCTTTTGATCACCTTTGGGATCTGTAGCTGCCATTTTTTCAACATGAGGACCAGAGTTGTCCCACTGAAAGTCAAAGAAACCGTTATGAGGCTGAAATACAAGAATAAAATAGTAAGAGACATCCTGAGGATTACCAAAATCAACGGTTAGGAAGTTCATTAAGAAGAAAGAGCATGCTGATGAACTCAGTAATCGCAAAGGGACTACTGAGCTCCAAGGAAGACCCCAATGTTGATGACAAATTCTCATCATTATGAAGAAAAATCCCCAAATGTATGTCTGACAGTTCAGAATCACACTTCGGGTCACAGGTGTGGATGTGTCAATGACGAATTTTTGCAGAAGACTTCTTGAACAGAAATGCAGAGGCTACACAGCAAGATGCTAACTACAGCAAAAGTGGTATGCTTCGAATCTTGGGCAGTTCCTTTGTATGTCCAAACTTTGCTCTTGTTTTCACTGTCAACCGGTTAATCTTGGGCTCATCTGTCCACAAGTCCTTTTTCCAGAATTTTGAAGGTTCTTTTAAATCCTTCTTGGCCAACTGGAATCTGGCCGTCCTGTTTCTGTGGCTAACGAGTGGTTTGCATCTTTTGGATTAATCTGCATTCCTTTTGGACCCATGGGAGAGGGTTGTGGTTTTGGATGAATACCTCATCAGTCTTCCTTTAGGATGACAGAAAGACAGCAACTGCAGGCTGGGAGATGGTGGGGAAGGTGGTAGAGAGCAGCAAAGATTGTCCTGTCCACCGTCATTGGGACCATTTCTCTCTCCCGCTCTCCTTGATATTTCTGTGGAATTTCACAAGGTCATGATCTAGGAGCAGAGGTGGGCCAATCGGCCCATTGAGTCTACTCTGCCATTCTATCATGAGCTGATCCATCCTCTCACTCAGCCCCACTCCTCAGCTTCCTCCCAGTAACCCTTGATGCCCTGACTATTCAAATACGTGTCAATCTTTGCCTTAAACACACCCACAAACCTTGCTTCCACAGCCACAAGTTCCACAGACTCACAACCCTTTGGCTAAAGAAACTTCTCCACATCCTCGTTTTAAATTGATGCCCTTTTATCCTGAAGTTGTGCCATCCTGCCCGAGAATCCCCTATCATGGGAAACAACCTTGTCACATTTAAATTTGTCCAGACCTTTCAGCATTCAAGATGTCTCTATGAGGTTCCCCTTATACTTCTGTGTACTCCAATGAGTACAGTCCAAGAGCCGACAAACGTTCCTCATATGTTGACCCTTTCATTCCTGGCATAATTCTAGTAAATCTTCTCTGAACCCTCTCTAACACCAGCATATAAGGCACCCAAAATTGTATGCAGTACTCCAAGTGAGGTCTCATCAGAGTCCAATAGCGTCTCAACATGATGTGCCTGCTCTTGCACTATTCTTCTCGATATGAACGCCAACATTGCATTCGCTTTCTTCACTACTGACTCAACCTGGAGGTTATCCTTTAGGGGATCCTGCACGAGGACCCCCAAGTCCTTTTGCATCTCTGAATTTTTAATTTTCTCCCCATCTCGGTAAAAGTCTGCCTATCTATTTCTCCAACCAAAATGTATGACCATATACTTTCTAACATTGTACTTCGATTGCCACCTCATTGCCCATTCTCCTAATCTATCCGTCTCTCTGCAGCCTTTTGGAATCCTCAACACCAGCTGCCCTACGACTTATGTTGGTATCATCTGTAAATTTAGCTACAAAGCCATCTATTTCATAATTATATACAACGTAAAAAAAGAAGTGGCCCCAACACTGACCCCTGTGATACACAACTGGTTACTGATAGCCAACCAGAATAGGACTCCTTCATTCCCACTTGTTGCTTCCTGGCGACCAGCCAATGCTCTACCCTTCCTGTAAATCCATGGGCTCTCATCTTGTTAAGCAGCCTCGAATGTGCCTCCTTTTTGAAGGCCTTTTGAAAGTTCAAATACACATCCTCTACTGCATCTCCCCCGCCTCTCCTACTTGTGATCCTTTCAAAAAAATGCAGATTTGTCAGGCATGATTTTCCTTTAAGGAAACCATGCTGACTTGGGCTTATCTTGTCATATGCGTCTAGGTACTTTGTAACATCAACCTTGACAATTGACTGCAACAGATTCCCAACCCAGTGATGTCAGTCTAATAGGTCCTTTCTGCTGCCTCCCTCCCTTCTTAAATAATGCAGTAACATTCACGATCCGCCAGTCCCCCAGAAACCATAGATTCCTGGAAGATCATTTCCACTGCCCCCACAATCTCTTCAGTTACCTTCTTCAGAACCCGAGGGTGCATTCCCGGCAGATTCATCTACCTTTACACCATTATTTAGCTTCCCAAGTCTCTTGAAGTTCCCATCTATCTTGCCCTCTCACTTCCTTTTCCTGCCTCCCAAGTGTCCTCTCCAGTGGTCTGTCCTCATAAAGGGAGTGACTTGATGAAGATTATTTCAGTCTGACAGAAGCCACCTTCTTTTCCCTGACCAAAGCCTTGTCAGCAGGGTTCCTGAAATGCACGAGCCTTGCCTTTCACCGTGACAGGAACAGACAGGCCTGACTTCATGCTGATTTGCCTGCTGTGCTGTAGGACTCTGTGCTGAAGTTCCATCACTCCAGTTTTTGACCTGACTCTGCACTGACCCTGCCGTAGCTGTCCGGGTTGTGATCTGGGGCAGGCTGTTGGCAAATTCCAGGGGGGTCCGTACTCCGCACACTCTTGCTGCCTCACTTCCCTTGACTGCAGTGTGCGTGTGTGCGTGCATGCATTGAATGAGGTGCGCTGCTGGAATCTGCAACTGGAATCTCATGGCAAAGAGCTTACAAACAAGGATCTGTTAGAGCTTCAACAATATTCTTCACAAGTGAAACAAGAAAGCACCAATATTGTCCCAATATCATCATATCAGCCCATTACAAAAAGGATTTTTTAAAAACATTTCTCAACTAGCTATGATCAACTGGTATAAAATGCCATATATCCTGCATCATTATAAGAAGGTTTACCAGGTGAAGAGGGAAGCTGTTCTGATTTCATTTGACTCTGAGGCTTCATTTATCAACCTCTCAAAAAAAGAACCTTTGCCCTCAAGTTCACAGTTTTCATCCAGTTTGATTCACACAGTTGATCCACTGAACGGAGTTAAAAGTCTTCAAACGTGGTGATAGTAGTAAAAGCACTGAAATGCTGGAGGGACTCAGGCAGTCTCGCAGCATCCATAGGAGGTCAAGATACATTACCAACTAGCAGTGGATCAACTGAACGGAGTGAAATGTGAAAGCCTGCAGATGCTATGATTGTTGTAAAAACGCACAGAAATGCTGGATAATGGTCAGTAATATATGTTTACCTCCTATAGATGCTGTTCAGTTGATCCACTGCAGTTTGGTAACATGACTTTACCTCCTATAGATGCTGTGAGATCAGCTGAGTTCTTCCAGCATTTTAATGAGTCACACTGCCACCATTGTCTGAGCACCAAAGATGACTCCACTGTAGAACCCCTGATTTGCACTTACATACGAAGAGGCGAAGACATGAATTGGTAGTAGCAGTAGATGGCCCTTCAGCCTACCCCACCATTCACTAATGTCAGAAGTGAAACATGAAAGTCAGCAGACACCGTGCTTGAAGTAAAAAGACACAATCCTAGAGAAACTCAGCAGGTCAAACAGTGTACTTTATATAGCAAATGTCGATGTTTCGGGCTTGAAAAATGTCAGTAGGTGTCCGAGCAAAAGAGTGGGGGTGGGGGGGGATGGATGGTGTGGTGGCAAAGGCAGTTAATAAATCAATAATGTCAGCACTGATCTCCACCTGGTCTCTGATTTGCAGCATCTATTCACCTCTTGCCTATCAAGAATCAGCCCCAGAAAGATTCCTCTTCTTTCTTTGTGGTGAATGCGGGCTTATTTTTCACATTTAAGAACATTTTGGACAGATCCATGGATGGGAGACCTATGGAGTGATATGTAATGGGTGTAGGTCAGTGGGACTAGGCAGAATAATAGTTCAGCATAGACTAGAAGGGCCAAAGGGCCTTTTTCCCATGCTATAAAGTTCTATACTTCTGTATACCTGCAGAATTGAAAGCATTAAATGGAAATCAAATCGTTATTTGAATTTCTTTTTGCCAACTGATTACAGAGCTGAAATTCCCTTTGTAGCCAGTATGGTTTCCAATCCTGTGCAGTCCATTTGTGGAGCATCGAAACACAGGAGGCACTGAATGTCATTCAGTATGTTCCAGATCTGTATGTTTGAATGTGGAAGTTTAGAAGTCTGTGATGTCAGGTCATTCAAATAGGCTGAGTGTCAGTAGTTCCATTTAAACTGCTGGCAACCTCATTGGGACCAGATCCAGTACAGGTAGACCCTTACTTTTGATGGGTTTCCATTCCAGGGCTCACAGTGTAAGTTGAAATTATTAAAACTGGCCAAAATAACATGAGATTTTGCCAGAAAAAAAGCGTGAGATTACACCAAAAAAACATGAGATTTCGCTGAAAAACACGAGAATGGAACCATTATAACTTTGAAATATTGTATGTTGGGATATTGTAAGTAGGGGGTCTATCTGTATGTTTCTCTTTGGTCCATCCTGATCTGCACATCAATTGTGAATTGAGTAATCAGACTTTTCTGCATCACTCAATTAACTTATTGTATTACAATGACCTAGTTATTATATTTCAATTTGCAGTGCAAGTTATTTAAGAGTGCTGATGGGACCAAAGCTGGAGGATCAACCTCTCTATTTAAGGCAGGATGTCCTTATTTTGGATGCAGCACAGAGAAGTTTTCCAGATGGATCGTTGGGAGAATGAGTTGACTTATGAAGAAAGGTGGAGTAGCTTGGACCTGTACCCATTGCCGTTTGGAAGAATGAGAGGTAATGAAATTAAACATGGCATCCTCTGAAAGGAACTGGCACAACGGATGCTAACAGGAAATTTCCTGTGGTGGGGTGTCTGGAAGTAGGGATGCAGAATAAAGAATCATCCACTCAAGACAGAAAGGAGGAATTTCATCTCTCAAAAATGTGAATCTTTGGAATTCGACATCAGGCAGTGTAGAGGCATAAACACTGAATGCATTCAAGGAAAAGGATAACAGACAAGTAAATTACAAAGAAATCAAAAGATATGAAGAAAGGAAATGGTGATGACATTAAGATCTGCTCTTATTAAATGGTAGAAAGTCTTAGGGACTCACTGGCTTCCTCCGGTTCCCATTTTTTGTGTTCTTGTTGAAAGATTCATTCATTGTTCTTTTCTTTTTTTGTTTGACAGAATTGTTGGACAAAGGTGGAGATATTTTAAATCTGCAACTCAAAGTCAGTCTGAGAGATACCAGCTTTCATGGCAAGCTGACTGGTGGGCCACTGATCAGGGATGGAGTCAGAAAGAAAGCCTCTCCATTGGCTGAATACAGCAAAATAGAATAAGGAGATACATGTGGAGTTAGGTAATGTTAACAGGAGGTACTCAAATATTGGCTTTCCTGTCCACATCCTGTAAACAATCATTAGTTAGCTAGAGATGATTGAAGCAAAATGTGTTTGTCTCAGTCAAAATTAACCAGAAAAGTTAAACAAATCTTAGATAGGGATATATCAGCCTTTATCAACCTCTTTGGCTATGGCCCCCTGAGGACTCAGTTCAAAGTTTATGAGCTCGCTACCCTGAGAGCAGTCAGGTTTAATTGGTCTCTTCCATGCTTCTCTCCTTCCAAATACATCATATCATGAAAGTATTGATGATACATGAGGTGCAAAGAGAACTCGGCTTTTTACTTTGAGTGTAATAACTGTGACTTGTGGATCCAGAACAATTCGACAAATAGGAAATAATTCTTATTGAACATGTAAGAAAAAAGAAATGATGAGCATACACTTCACAAAAAAATTAGAAAAGATTCTGGCAGCGCAATAGTTTGCACACATTGAGTTGAGGATGTGAATTCTTAATAAAAATAACTTTAAAAAATCCTGTCGTCTGACATTGCTCCAATAGACTTTGAGCTTTTTAAGGGAAGAAACAATGGCGTTATTGTATTTACCCTGTCAGATCTGGTCCAATAAAATGAGTTTGTCAAAGATACCTGCCAGATTAAATATGTCCGCCTTTGCAAAACAAGTTTTTCTCCATGTTCGTTTTGAGAAAGAAAGAAAATAATCATGTCCCAGAGTGCAACCAAAGGATGAAGACCATTTTCTTTGGACCACCTCCTCACCTCCGTATGAAGCAGCAGCGTCTGAAAATGTTCATCATTTTCTTCACACACCTGCCGGGATAATCGGTCTAAAAGCGATGTGATTTTATAAAGTTTAGAGTCTTTATGACAATTGAATGCATCCTCTGAATTTTTGTAGTCACTAGGTGCTCCTTGTGAATGACGCAAGAGCAAAAGAGTGAAGGTATTACATTCTTCAGGCATGTGAAGAACCCTCTGCATTGTCCAACTATTGAAGAGAAACCATTAGTTGCAAAGGCAACTATGTTTCCGAATGGAATACTGTTATCATTTATGCAATCCTTATTTTTTTCTAAAATAATCAGTCCCTTAGTATCTGTTTTAATCCTTATGGCAAATAACATGTCTTCCATCAGCTCGTTTCCATTCTCGAATCTGACATAAGCCTCGAGAAGAGCAATGTCCTCTTGCAAAGAAAATTTCTTGGATTGTAATGAAATGACTAATTGTTTTTCAATGCCCTTCCCATCTCATTGATTCTTCTAGAAACAGTGGAATTGACTGAATAGTTTTTTTGGCATTTAAGTTCATGACAACAGATATTATTAGACACTGAATACAAAATAAGTGACTCAGCGATATTCTGAGCATTTCCACTTTTAACAATCAATTCACTTCTCCTGCAAGAAGACCCCTATCTAATTTCTGTGCTGTGTCAGTAATCATCTGCTTGATTGTTGACCTTCTCAAAATTATCTCGAAGGGTTTTCGAGTAATTCAAGGATTGTAGCATTCGCGCTATGCGAGCGTGGAGAAGAATGATACACCCACCAAAGCGTTGAAGTCAAGACTGGTTTATTGCTCTGGTCGTCGTGTTTATAAGGTCCCAGGCACTGGTGTCAGGGCACTGCGTTCCTGTCACAGCTCGCTGTGTTCCCACCATGCGGGAGGTCACCTGGGATGATGGCTGGTGTCATACCCCCAGGTCCGCGTGGCTGCCACATTCATCGGCCATTTTATGAGCCGGTCCATATCTCCATGCGCGGGCCGCTACATGACTCCCCTCCCAGAATCATCGATTTACTTGGATGGTCTGCCCCTGTGTTGTGGGAGGAGTGGGGACTAGCTAGTTACAGTCTAGATATGCCAGCTTCAGGCAGTTGATGGTAAAGATCTCCTCCTTACCGCCAACATTCAGAATGAAAGTGGAGCTGTTGTCGCTGATGACCCTGTAAGGCCCCTGGTAGGGCCATTGCAGGAGTGGCCTTTGTGCACCTCTTCACACCTATTGGCAAGTCTTAAAGTCCCTGTTATGCTTGGGGTGGCCATGTGGTAGAAGTTGTTGTGGGACGAGCGAGCCCAGATTTTGCCGCAAGCTCTCAAGGGTAGTTACGGGGCTTCCGGTGGTTTGTCAGGGGCCGGGAACACCTTCCGGTATGATTAATGGTGTGCCATAGACCATCTCTGCCACTGAGGCATGGTGCGAATGTCTAGCAGGAACCATGGCAGTTCATCCACCCAGCTGGGATGCTTGAGTTGGGCCATCAAGGGTGTGAAACTGCTCCACCAACCAATTGACCTGAGGTTGGTATGCAATGGTGTGGTGGAGCTGTGTCCCCAGCACGTTAGCCAGTGCTGCCAGAGCCCAGAAATAAATTGGGCTCACAGTCCGAGGTTAGGTGCTCTAGGACCCTGAATCTGGACACTCGTGTATCATTGAGTGCCCTGGCACAGTTTTCTGTGATGGTATCAGCAGACAGGACCAACTCAGGTCACCTTGTGGAACAGTCAGTCATGGTAAGTAGGTATCTCACCCCATGGGAAACTGGTAGTGACCCCCCATATCGATATGTACATGGTTGAACTTGCGCTGTCCTGGTTCAAAAATATGTGTGGGCGCCTTCATGCGAGTCTGCACGTTTGAGTATTGGCAATTCGTGCAAGTCGGCCCACTGGCTGACATGCTTCTGGAGACCATGCCAGATAAACCTGCTAGTCGCTATCTTGATAGTAGCTTGTGTGGCTGGATGTGCCAGGTTGTGTATGGCGTCGAAAACCTAGCACCTCCATGTGGCCGGAACGATGGGGCGAGGACTGCTGGTGGAGAGTCACGTGACCTGGGCTGACGGGGACGTCTTTCACCCTGAGACCAGAGACGGCTGTCTTATTCGCAGGGATCTCCGGGCCTGGGTGTTGTGCCATGGGGAGGGCCATGTAATTGACCCCCTGGGACAGGGCATGGACCAACTCGATTGTGGGGCATGACAGAGCATTGGCTACTACATTCTTTTTGCCAGCAATGTGCTGTATGTCTGTGGTAAATTCAGATATGTAGGACAAGTGTCTCTGCTGCCGGGCTGACCGCAGGTCTGATACCTTATAGAAGGCGAAGGTCAGTGACTTGTGATTGGTGAAGACCTTGAATTGCCGACCTTCTAAAAAGTAACAAGAGTATCTAACCGCCAGGTACAGCGCAAATAGTTCTCGGTCAAAGACGCTATATTTGAGCTCTGGGGGTGTCTGCTGAAAAGGCCAGGGGTTGCTACTGGCCTTTAATGAGCTGCTCCAGTGCGCCTCCTACCACTGTGCTGGAGGCGTTGACTTTCAGAGCGGTAGGTACCTCTGGTGTGGGGAATGCCAGGAGGGTGGTATTGGCCAGCGTTTTTTTGGCATTTTGGAATGCTCTTGAAGATGTATTGTCCCAGGTAATGTCCTTTGACTTCCTCAACATTAGCGCAAAGAAGGGGCGCATGATGCAGGCTGCTGCTGGTATGAATCTGTGGTAAAAGTTTATATTACTGGCAAATTCCTGTAGCCCCTTAATTGTTCGTGGCTTGGTGAAGCGCTGGACCACCTCGACCTTTTTCAGGAAAGGGTGTTGCCCTGTGCTTGTTTATTCTGTATCCCAGGAAATCAGTAGTGTCCAGGCCGAATTGGCACTTTGCGGGGTTAATTGTCAGCCTGAACTCACTCTACTGGGTGCACAGTTGTCTCAAGTGGGCAGCATGGTCTTTGTGGCTGCAGCTAGCATTTTGGATATCCTCCAAATAGATGAACGCAAATAGGTGGTCCCACTGTGTCCATCAACCACTGGAAAGTTTGTGCCACATTTTTCAGACTTGAGGGCATCCGTAGGAATTTGAACAGGCCAAAGGGGGTTATAAAGGTGGTTTTGGAGACATTCTGGGGGTGAATTGGGATTTGGTGGTACTCCCAATGAGGTCCATCTTGGAAAACACCCATGCCCCATGCAGGTTGGCAGCAAATTCTTGGATGTGGGGCATGGGGTATGAGTCAGGTGTGGTGGCCTTGTTGAGGTAAGGGGGTAAGGGTTCTTTCCACATGGCCTCCACCCCCCTCCCCACTGTTTTTGGCACCATGTGAATGGGGGAAGCCCAGGGACAGTTGGAGTGCCACATTATCCCATTATCTTGAACTCCTCCTTAGCGAGGCTGAGCTTCTCGGGACAGAGCCGGCATGCCCTGGCGTGGGGTGGGGGTCCCTTGGTCAGAATGTGATGCCTTATCCATGTTTTGGCTCAGCCACGGAGAACTGTGGCACCACTATTAAGGGGAACTCTGCCAGGATGCAGGCAAACTCTTTGTCATAAAGTGTTATGGAGTCAAGGTGGGGGGCAGGTAGTTTGGCTTCCCCTAGAGGTAGAGATTGAAAAGGTCTGGCATGCACCAAGCACCGTCCCTTGAGGTCTACGAGCAGGCAGTGGGCATGAAGGAAGTTAGCCCCCAGGAGCAGTTGTGCCACTGCCATGAGAGTTAAAGTCCACATTAACTGGTTGTGGCCGAACCAAAGGGAGTGGTTTGGTACCAAATGTTTGAATGGAGGAGCTACTGGCTGCCCTCAGTGCTGGGCCCTGCTTGCCATTGTGGGTGTAAAGGCCTGCAGGGCGCAAGACACTTATCTCGGCGCCAGTGTCAACCAGGAAACGCCTGCCCGACAAGAAGTCCCAAACGTAGAGGACACTATCATGTGGACCAACTGCTGCAACCATCAATAACGGTTGGCCAGGGCATTTCCCGGAAACCCACAGGGTGGGAGGCATCGATAGGCCTCCACACCCCATCGCTGATGATAATAACAAAATTGGCCCAGGGTATTGACTTGCCTCTCCTCTGGTCTTGGCTTAGAAGTCGGGTGTGCATGGAGCTTGCCAACCTGGTCTACTACGGCGCTGGTATCCCTCTTTGCTCTCCAGAGCATGTCTGCCGGGCTGCGACCCTCTGGGGCTCTCTTAAGTTCTCTTCCATGAGCAAGAATCGGATATGCTCGGGCAGTTGCTCCAGAAAGTTCTGCTCAAAAGCAGGCAAGGCTTGTGGCCCTCAGTCAAAGCGAGCATTTCACCCATTTGGGCGGAGAGTTTTGCAGAGATATAATGAAACCATACGATAAGTATTCCACCGAATCCTTGCCAACACATATTAATAATTATAAAACAAAAAGCATTTCTCACAAGGGTTAGTTCAAAACTAGGCTGAATATAAAATACAGGTATACAATCCTTTATCTGGAACCCTTGGGGGACAGTGTGTTCCGAATTTTGGATTTTTCCAGATTTCGGAAAACCAGATTTAAGCTCACCTGAATTGTGCTGCGTATCCACCCCACCCCCTTCCAGTCGCGCTGCCGTCTCCCCCCCCCGGCCCACCCGACGCGCTGCCAGTCTCCCCACTGCCTCGGCCACCCGACTCGCGCTGCCGGTCTCTCCCCCTTGGCCGCCCGACTTGCACTGCTGTCTCTCTCCCCACTTGCTGGTTTTTGGAGTTTTCCAGACTTTAGATGTCCAGATAAAGGATTAAACAATGCATATACTTCCTTCAATAAAATCTATCAGAAGAAGACATTCATTCACTACACATCATAATTTGGGTGCCCCGGTTAGTGTAGCGCTATTCCAGTGTCAACAACCCAGATTCGAATCTGGCATTGTTTGTACGTTCTCCCCTTTTCTGAGTGGGTTTCCTGTGGTTGGTCCGGTTTCCTCCCACCCTTCAAAAAAATGTAGAGGGGTTGTAGGTTAATTGCAGTATTTGGCCAGCACGGGCTTGTGGGCAGGATGGGATGGTACCGTGCTGTATGTCGGCGTGTATGTTGTAGTCATGAAAACGCAATCAAAAATGAGAAATATAGAGCTAATCTTTAGGGCTTAGCCACTTATTTCCTGGAATTGAAAGTAATAGAACAAAAGTGGAAAACCGTGCGGAATTCCCAGCCAAAGCTAGTTCCACGCCAGTCCTACACAATCATGTCAAAGCAAGGAATGCTCTGCAAACATTGTTTATATTCCGCATTTATCGAGGTCATTTCAGACTGCCTCCAAATGCTGGGAACAAAAGGGTTATCATATGCAGAGCATTTGACAGCTCTTGGCCTTATGTTTTGGACATGCCAGAGACTTGAGAAATACTGGAATGAGCTATTTCAAACTTTTTCTGTACCTTTTAAACTTAATTTTAAGCCTAATCCTTTAACTGCCTTGTTTGGTGTTCTTTTGGAGAGAGTGTCATAACTCTAACGTAGTGGTTCTCAACCTTTTTCTTTCCGCTCACATCCCACTTTAAGTAATCCCGATGGCATAGGTGCTCTGTGATTAGTAAGGGATTGCTAAAGGTAGTTTGTGAGTGGGAAGGGAAGGCTGAGAATCATGCTCTGGACCAATTTGTTTCTGATATTTATGGGTTGAGAAAAATTGTCATTGGCCCATTTCCTTTGGAGTTCTGAAACTGTGCACATAATGAGTTGATTAAAACAGTGATTTTCAAACTTTTTCTTTCTACCTACATACCACCTTAAGCAATCCCTTACTCATCACAGAGCACCGATGGCATAGGGATTACTTAGAAAAAAAACATAGAAGATAGGAGCAGGAGTAGGTCATTCGACCCTTCGAGCCTGCTCCGCCATTCAACGAGATCATGGCTGATCTTAAAGTTCAGTACCCCGTCCCCGCCTTCTCTCCGTAACCTTTAATACCCTTAAAGTGGGATGTGAGTGGGAAGGAAAAGGTTGAGAACCACTGCTCTAATGCCATCCAATTTGCTCAGATGGAAGGATGTTGCTCCGCCTTCTCATTCTCAATGGCTACGTGACATCATGCCATGTTTAAATTTAGAGAAGATCACATGCTCAATTTCTGATTTGGATTTAAATTTTCAAACACGGTGGGGGATCCTTTATGAATTATTTTCAGAATCTCTGATTTGATATGAATGCAGAAATGTTTATTCAGGCACTTTTAAACGTGTTGAGGTTTTCTGTTTCTCCATCCATTCAGGAAGTGAGTTCCACACCCCAGGAAACCTCTTGGTAAAATATATTTTGCCTCAACTCCCTTCTGAACCCCCTTACATTATACTGATGATATGTATACCACTTTGTAGTTGATCTTGCTATTAAGAGAAATAGAAATTTTACATTCACCTCATATATTTTAGAGGTTGGTGTACTCTTAATCATTATCCTTTTGCTCCGAAGAAAACATTTCAACTAAAGCCAAGGTATCCTGAAATTTAAACTTCTCTTTGGCAATATTTCTTGTGTTGGTCAGAAAACCCTAACTGTGGCCTCACTGCAGTGGTGCAGTGGTAAATCTTTAGGAGCCGGAGCTCATCAAAATGGAAAATGGCAACAAGGAGGTTTGTTGAGACTTGAGAACGGTTGGGGAGACTGGCGAGAATGGGTGGGGGGGGGGGGGCGGTGGAGCTGCCGGTGAGAACGGGTCAGGAGAGTTGCTGCCGAGAACGGGGTGGGGGATTAGGGTTAGGACCAAGAAGGGGTGAGGGGGTGGCTGCTGAGAACCAGGGCAGGGGATTAGGGTTAGGACCAAGAAGGGGTGAGGGGGTGGCTGCTGAGAACCAGGGCAGGGGATTAGGGTTAGGACCAAGAAGGGGTGAGGGGGTGGCTGCTGAGAACCAGGGCGGGGGATTAGGGTTAGGACCAAGAAGGGGTGAGGGGGTGGCTGCTGAGAACCAGGGCAGGGGATTAGGGTTAGGACCAAGAAGGGGTGAGGGGGTGGCTGCTGAGAACCAGGGCAGGGGATTAGGGTTAGGACCAAGAAGGGGTGAGGGGGTGGCTGCTGAGAACCAGGGCAGGGGATTAGGGTTAGGACCAAGAAGGGGTGAGGGGGTGGCTGCTGAGAACCAGGGCAGGGGATTAGGGTTAGGACCAAGAAGGGGTGAGGGGGTGGCTGCTGAGAACCAGGGCAGGGGATTAGGGTTAGGACCAAGAAGGGGTGAGGGGGTGGCTGCTGAGAACCAGGGCAGGGGATTAGGGTTAGGACCAAGAAGGGGTGAGGGGGTGGCTGCTGAGAACCAGGGCGGGGGATTAGGGTTAGGACCAAGAAGGGGTGAGGGGGTGGCTGCTGAGAACCAGGGCAGGGGGATTAGGGTTAGGACCAAGAAGGGGTGAGGGGGTGGCTGCTGAGAACCAGGGCAGGGGGATTAGGGTTAGGACCAAGAAGGGGTGAGGGGGTGGCTGCTGAGAACCAGGGCAGGGGATTAGGGTTAGGACCAAGAAGGGGTGAGGGGGTGGCTGCTGAGAACCAGGGCAGGGGACTAGGGTTAGGACCAAGAAGGGGTGAGGGGGTGGCTGCTGAGAACCCAGGGCGGGGGATTAGGGTTAGGACCAAGAAGGGGTGAGGGGGTGGCTGCTGAGAACCAGGGCGGGGGATTAGGGTTAGGACCAAGAAGGGGTGAGGGGGTGGCTGCTGAGAACCAGGACGGGGGGTGCTGCCTCTGTCACCGTGATGTGCTGGAACACTTTTGTAGTGGTGACAAAGCGGCCCAGAGAGATGCCGGAGCGACCTGGCGAGGTGCGGGAGCAGTGCTCTGGTGAGCTCCAGCAGCACAGCATCTCTGCTCACTTGTGTTTAAAATACTTCTAGCATGAACTCCTTGCTCTTACAAGGGCAAGTATCCTGTCTGCTTTCTGATCATCTTGTCTACCTGCCTGACTACATTCAAAAGTTAACCCAAGGATCTCCTGTTTCTTGACATTTTTTAATATCCTTTTATGTTCTATATATTTCTCATATTCTGCCTTTCCTATGTGTAGGGAAGAAATGTGTAGAACTGATCATTTCTTTGGACTGAATTTTATTTGCCACAACCTCATATATAGATCTAGTTTTTGGGAGATAAATTGGGTCCAAAGAGAGAGCGTATCAATTGGCCAAAAAAAGTACCAAATCCGAAGACTGGGAACAGTTCAAGATGCACCAAAGGAGGACAAAGGGATTAATCAAGAGGGCAAAAATAAATTATGAAAGTAAGCTGGCGGCAAATATAAAAACTGACTGCAAAAGTTTTTATAAATATGTCAAGAGGAAAAGATTGGTGAAATCCAGAGTAGGTCCCTTGCAGTCAGAATCAGGGGAATATATAATGGGGAATAAGGAAATGGCAGACCAATTAAATTCTTACTTTAGTTCTGTTTTCACAAGAGAGGATACAAATAACCTCCCAAGGATGTTGGGAAACATAGAGACTAATGCAAGGGAGGAACTGAAAGAAATCAGTATCTCTAAGGACATGATCTTGGGGAAATTGAAGGCCAATAAATCCCAAGGGCCTGATAATCTACATCCTAGGGTACTTAAAAAAGAGGACATTCAGATAGTAGATGCTTTAAGAATTATTTTCCAGAACTCAATAGACTCGGGATCAGTACTCATGGATTGGAGGGTAGCTAATGTTACCCCACTATTTAAAAAGTGGGGTAGAAAAAAAGCGGGGAATTATAGGCCGGTGAGCCTTACATCAGTAGTGGGCAAAATGATGGAATCCATTATTAAGGATGTAATAGCGGAGCATATGACTAGCAGAGAAGGGATCGGACGGAGTCAACATGGATTTACAAAAGGTAAATCATGCTTGACAAATCTATTGGAATTCTTTGAGATGGTTACAGGTGAAATAGATGGGGGAGAGCCAGTGGATGTGGTGTACCTGGATTTCCAAAAGGCCTTTGATAAGGTCCCACATAAATGACTGGCATGCAAAATCAAGGGTCATGGGATTGGGGGCAAAGTATTGATGTGGATTGTGAACTGGCTGGCAGATAGAAGACAGAGAGTTGGGATAAACGGCTCATTTTCTGAGTGGCAGGCGGTGACCAGTGGGGTGCCACAGGGATCTGTACTGGGATTCCAGCTGTTCACAATTTACATTAATGATCTAGATAAGGGGATTGGATGTAATATCTCCAAATTTGCAGATGACACTAAGCTAGGAGGGGTTGTGTGCACTGAAGAGGGGGTCAGGAAGCTTCAGTGTGATTTGGATAAATTGGGGGACTGGGCAGATACATGGAAATGCACTACAATGTGGATAAATGTGAGGTTATCCACTTTGGTAATACAAACCAGAGGGCAGAATACTATTTAAATGGCAATAGATTGGGAGATGGGGAAGTGCAGAGAGAACTAGGGGTTCTTGTGCACCAGTCACTGAAGGCGAGCATGCAGGTACAGCAGGTGGTTAAAAAGGCAGATAGTATGTTGGCCTTCATATCAAGAGGGTTTGAGTCTAGGAACAAGGATACCTTACTGCAGCTGTACAGAGCCTTGGTGAGACCCCACCTGGAGTATTGTGTGCAGTTTTGGTCACCTTATCTAAGGAAGGATGTTCTTGCAATGGAGGGAGTGCAAAGGCGATTCACCAGGCTGATACCTGGAATGGCAGGAATGACTTATGAGGAAAAATTGCACAATTTGGGATTGTAGTCGCTGGAGTTTAGAAGATTGAGAGGGGATCTCATAGAGACATATAAAATTCTGGCAGGACTGGACAGAATGGATGCGGAAGGGATGTTTCCAATGGTGGAGGAGTCCAGAACCCGGGGCCAGGGTTTGAGGATATTAGGCAAACCATTTAGAACTGAGATGAGGAGGAATTCCTTTACCCAGAGGGTGGTGAATCTGTGGAATTCATTGCCACAGAGAGCAGGAGAGGCAGGTTCATTGAATATATTTAAGAGGGAATTAGATATATTTCTTCAGTATAAGGGAATTAGGGGTTACGGAGAGAAGGTGGGGACGGGGTACTGATCAGCCATGATCCCATTGAATGGCGGAGTAGGCTCGAAGGTCCAAATGACCTACTCCTGCTCCTATCTTCCATGTTTCTATGTTTCTATGAAAGGTTTATTAGAGTAGGTCACAAACAAACACTTTAAAATAGATCTTATTTAAAATACTGGAGCTCTGCCCCATGCTAGACCTGTCAGGGCAAACATGCAATCTTTGCAAGAGATTTGGAGAGTGTCCAAGAGACTTCATTAATGGATTGTTGTTTTCAAAAAGGCAACAGATGAAAGATCTTGTCGGAGTCACCTTCTGTCTGGAAGAGAACGCTGTTCTAAGAGGGTCATGTTGTTTTTCAAGCAGAGAGAGTCAAACAGGCTCTGTGTGTGTGTGTGTGTGTGTGTGTGTGTGTGTGTGTGTGTGTGTGTGTGTGTGTGTGTGTGTGTGTGTGTGTGTGTGTGTGTGTGTGTGTGTGTGTGTGTGAGAGAGAGAGAGAGAGAGAGAGAGAGAGAGACACACACACACACAGATAGAGAGACAGAGATCAGTGTTACAGTCAGCTATAGCAGCTGGGATTGGAACAGGACAAGCTGGTAAGCTTGTGGAAAACCCCACTTGGAAAGTAGCCTGGTCAAAACCCTTGTGGTTCATGCAAGAAAAGAGGACTGGCTGTCTAATGTTTCACTTGGAATAAGTGAAACAAAAAGGAACTCTGTGATGACCTGAAAGAAAGAGGTTATCATCTGGAGAACCCAGAGGGGGCAAGTTTCATCAGCAAGACACTGAAGTGGCTGATGGAAGTACATCAGTTGTGGATATCCTGGAACAACAAATCTCTCTCTGAAAACCGACAAGAACCCTCTTGAGCTGTAATCATTTCCCTTTCAAGCACCAAAGCCTGGTGAACTTTATAAACGTTAAATTCTGTGCACTGTATAAGAATTGCCTGCATCCAGTGAACTTGGAGGAATGAGAAGTGAGTTTGGACTGTGAACCAAAGAACTTTTCTGAACTTACACACACATTACATACATGTGCGCTTAGAATGAGAAGGGGGTTAAGTTAGGTTAAGTAAGTCAATATTTATGTTAAAGTTTGATTCTATTTTCATGTTTAAAGATAATTAAAAGCAACTTTTGTTTAACTAACCATTTGTCTTGGTGAATATCCATTGTTGCTGAGGTTCGGGGTCCTCTGGGCTCGTAACATTACTCTCCTGCAGATAATTGCGTCAATTTTAATTGATAACTACCCGTTAAAATTTGATTAGGTCTGTTATTCTGGAGATTCAGTTTCTTCCTGTAAAGTTGATTAACATTTTACATCTGTCTCACCAGATCATTACGTTTCAGTCTAATTTTATAGACTGAGAAATATGAGGCTGCACATGGCAGATATGACATCAACCCCAAAATGGATACATGTCCATGTTCTGCTTGTTTTAGAAAGGAACTAAAGAAAATTGGGAAGATATTCAGCGATACAGCTGGTAAAGTGGCTAAACACAATCAGGATTTATTGTCTGGAACACGTCTCAAAATTCTATACTTTGGAGCAGCGATCATACTACAAATATTGCTATTAATCACATTTCAAAAATAAATAAATAGCTTAAGAAAATAGGAGAAAGTAAGGTAGTGGCTAAGTCCTCATGGAATCTGACACAATTTTTTTTACAAAACTACTTAATGAAACCTGTATCTTGAAGATTTTATTTTACTTTAGAAAATGTTAAATGAATCAATGAAATAGGAAATCTTGACACAAATAATAGAATTAATATGGTTCCAAATTCTTAATTTTTCATTATTCACCATAAACCAATGGGGGGAAAAGCCAAATGTATTTCAACGACAAGAATGGATTTTTCCAAAAAGGGAACAATATTTCAAGCACTATTTTTTTCTGGTATTTCTGGTCCGAATGGACCATATTTGTAATATGTGATATTGTGCAATGTGGACACAATCCTGAAGATTAGATACTTGGATCTCAATAATCATATAACAATTACAACATGGAAACAGGCCAGCTCGGCCTTCTAGTCCACACTAACCCAAGTACCCTCCTCTAGTCCCATCTACCTGCCCCCTGCCCATAACCCTCCATTCCCCACCCATCCATATACCAATCCAATTTTTCCTTAAATGACAAAATTGACCATGCCGCCACTACTTCTCGCAGAAGCTCATTCTACACACCACTCTCTGAGTAAAGAAGAAGATCCCCTTCATTACTTATAAACTATTGCCCCTTAACTCTTAATTCGTGACCTCTTATTTCAATCTGTCCTCAAGGGAAAAAGCCTTTCCACATTAACTCGACCTATTCCCCTCATAATCTTAAATACCTCTATCAAATCCCCCCCCTCAACCTTCTATGCTCCAAGGAATAAAGACCTAATCTGCTCAATCTTTCTTTGTAATCTAGATTCTGAAACCCAGGTAACATTTTTGTCAATCTTCTCTGCACTCTCTCTACCTTGTTGATATCCTTCCTATAATTTGATGACCAGAACTGCACACAGTATTCTAAATTTGGCCTCACCAATGCCTTGAATCATCTCAACATCATGTCCCAATTCCTGTATTCTATGTTTTGATTTATAAAGGCCAACATACTGAAGGTCTTCTTCACTACCCTATCCACATGAGATTCCACCTTTAGGGAACAATGAACCATTATTCCTAGATCTTTCTGCTCCACTGCATTCCTCAATGCCCTCCCATTTACTGTGTGTGTCCTGTTTTGATTATTCCTTCCAAAATGAAGCACTTTGCACTTCTCAGCATTAAACTCCATCTGCCATCTTTCAGCCCACTCTTCCAAGCAGTCCAAATCCTTCTGCTATCTTTGCAAACCTTCTTCATCATCCACAATTCCATCTATTTTAGTATCATCTGCATATTTACTAATCCAATTTACCACCCCATCATCCAGATCATTAATGTAAATGTCAAACAGCAAGTGACCCAATATAAAACCCTGAGGCACACCACTTGTTACTGGCCTCAGGGTTATCCACTATGACTCTCTGGCATTTCCCTTCCAGCCACTGTGGAATCCACTTGACTATCTCAAAGTTAATACCTAGTAGTTGAACCTTCCGAATTAACCTTCCATGCGGAACCTTATCGAAGGTCTTACTGATGTCAATATAGACAACATTCACTGCTTTTCCCCCATCAACATTCTGAATCACCTCTTCAAAAAATTCAACAAAATTGGTCAAACATCATCTTCCACGCACAAACCCGTGTTGAGAATTCCTGATCTGACCCTGTCTCTCCAGATACTTCTATATATTATCTTGAAGAACGCTTTCTATTAACTTTCCTACCATAGATGTCAAACGTACAGGCCTATAATTGCTAGGCTTGCTCCTCAAACCATTTTTAAACAAAGGAGGCACATTAGCAATCTGATGGGAGTGAAGTGTGATTTTCATCATTGAAACTTATGACAGGTTTATTCTCAAATATATGAAGCTAAAACTATTCATTGTGTTAAAAAAATTAATTAAATTCTGTTTTAAAATGAACTGCATTAATGTTTTAGCAAATTATTTACTTTAGTAGTTGTCAAAATTTATGTGGTCCTGTCAATCTTTAATAATAGTGTTTGAAAATTTTGTGTAATAATAAGGCAAAATAGTGGATAAGTTCTGAACTATGACTAAAATTCTGGTCGGGAAATGTGAGTTAAAATCTTGAGGCAGCTGGAAAATTTTAGCTCAAGTGATTAATTCTAGACTTTCAGGGAAAAAAAAGTAGACAAAAACGCTAGCCATGAAACTAGTGGAATGTCGCAGAAACCAACCTGGTTCTCTATTTCGTTCTCCATGTTCGCTGATGAACGGGCCCTGCACATTGCCGGGGACTGAGGTAAGGAAAACCCTATCCAGGGTGAACCCATATAAGGTGGCGGAATCAGACAATATACCTGGTTGGGTACTGAAGGACTGCTCTGACCAATTGACGGAGGTTTTCACGGACATCTTCAATACCTCATTGCAGCAGTCCATTTTTCCTGCAGGGTTCAAGGCAACCACCCAAAAGCGTGACAATAACAGGCCTCAATGACTACCACCCTGTGGCACTGACCTCCACCATTATGAAATGCTTCAAGCATCTGGTGATAAAACACATCAAAGCATACCTCCAAGGAATGCTGGATCCATTTCAATTTGCCTAAAGAAGAAACTGTTCCACAGGCAATGCTATAACCTTTTCATCTCACTCCATCTAGGCCCACCTGGAGAATGACGCCTCATATGCCAGGCTGTTGTTCATTGACTTCAGTTCGGGATTTAATATGATCATTCCCCAGAGGCTGGTGGAGAAGCTGTCCTCAATGGGACTACACACTCCTCTCTGTAACTGGATCCTGGTCTTTCTATGGGAAAGACCATAGTCTGTCCGTGTTGGTAGCAAAATATTGAGCACTGTCACACTGAGCATTGGCGTACCTCAGGGCTGTGTGCTCAGGCTGCTCCTGTTCACGCAACTGACCCACGACTGCATCATCAGATCAAGCTCCAATAGTGTCATCGGTTTGCAGATGGCACGACAGGAGTTGGCCTCATCAGCCACCACAATGAGATGCACTACAGAGAAGAGGTGGAAAATCGCATGAAATGGTGTAAGAGTAACAACCTGAGTCTCACTGTGGACGAGACAGAGATTATCGTCGACTTCAGGAGAACCGGGAATGACTACCCCCTACACGTCAACAGCTCTGTAGTGGAGAAAGTGGAGAGCATCAAGTTCCTTGGAGTTCACTTAACTAGTGACTTATCATGGACGCTCAACATCTCCTCACTTGTTAGGAAGGCACAACAGCGATTACATTTCCTGAGAAGACTGAAGCAGGCAAGGCTACCAGCCTCCATTATGTCAACCTTTATAGGAGTTCTATCGAGAGCATCCTGGCCGGCTGCATCACAGTGTGGTACGGTTGTTACAGAGAAATGGATCGGAGGTCAGTCCACAGGAGTGGCACAGAGGATCACTGGAGTCTCCATCCCCCCCAACATTGACATGATCAACTGTGATCTTAACTGAAGGGGCCGTGCAAAATCATTGAGGACCCTTCCACTCTGAACACAACATGTTTCAATTGCTCCCATTGGAGAAGAGATACAGGAGTATCAAAGCCAGCACCACCAATGAGGAACAGCTTCTTGCCATGGGCAGTGAGAATGCTGAATGACCAAAAGAACTGCTCACACTAACCATCTGAGGATCTCATTTGTGTAAAAACAAAATTTATTTATTTACTTTCAGATAAAATACTTGTCCATATATATATATATATATATATATATATGTTTTACTGCATTTGTCTGTATGTATGTTATATCTGGTTGAATGTTTGCTTATTTTTACACCGAGGACCGGAGGACGCTGTATTTGTACAATCAGGTGACAATAAATGACTTGACTTTGCTAGACCTGACTAATGTCCTTTGCTTGGATAAATTCTGAGGTTTGGCCTATATTTGACTGCAGAATTAAAGTGGAGCTGAACTTTAACTGCCTTGATAGTTCAGGGACAGTCAGGGATGGATTACAAATGCTGGCATTGTGAGAAACATCTACATTCCCTGAGCAAAAAAAAAAGCTTGGAAATCCATCTTGTCTACTCCAACAGCTGTGAGATATTATTAAATTAAAAGATAGAGCAGTGACATGTTGAACTTTATTAATAATTGGAAATATTGCTAACTCTGTGATGATGCAGAAAAAATAGATCCATCATATTCAGTGAAGTGGATTTGTGCTATTTTCATGTTTTGTCAGCCAACCTAAAAATAAGTCTGATGTGACAGCAGTTGACAGTAATATGATTTACTTTTCCTTAGTGGAATGCTCGGGATGAATCACTTAACAATAGAATCAGTGCAAGATAAATCCGTCAATTTTGAAAATGACTACTCCTGGAACAGCATAGATACTGATTTTATTGCCAGTTCAGCGGAGGTGTCATTATTTGTCCTGGCTGAGATGACAAATAACTAAATGCATATGCCTGGACTTTGTGTACAAAAAGAAGTATAAGAATGATTTGATAATGGCAACGTTATCAGATAAATCAGACCACAGGAAGTAATTGTTCCAGTGCTATTACTTCAAAATTAAAATTTATGTACTTGGAACAGAGACCGAAAGGAAAATTAATGCAGTAGAGCCTGTATGGCAGACACATCGTTTAATGTTACCAATGTTTGGAAGACAGAATAGAACTATGCATGTATTTGTGGAAAAATGCAGAGATAATTTATGTAAGTTCACCAATTCCACACTGCAGCCAGGATACTGCCGCCAAAAAAGTGTGAATTGGAAAATACTCTCACAAAAAAAATCAATAACATTATAATAATAATCCATAAATGGAAGTTTGTCGTTACATCATTAATAGCGTATCTGATTTTTTTTCCAAATTTCGGTAGAACTGATATCACTTAACCATAGTGTGTGTGTAGGGAGACTACTGTCTTCCCATGTAATCAAAATTGCCTATCTGGCTATCCGAGAAATAAAGACAGAATTCACTTTTGGGTTGAAGTTAGTAAAACATCATCTTCTTGAGAAAATCCAAATAAAGCAATTAAGGGGCAGGGTTCTGGTTTGACCTTAAAAATCACTGATAGAGTTTGAAAGATGTTTTTCCAAAATTTTTCTAAACTAGGGCAAGCCCAGAACATATGAAACAATGAAGCCTCAAAAATTTTGCATTTGTCTCATAAAGGATTTATATCAGACTGAAAGTGAGATAGTTTTAACTTTAGACCTTAGCGAATTTTTTTGAGGTGGTTCCTAGGAAAGTTGATGAGGGTAAGACAGTGGATAGGAACATAGGAACATAGGAGGTAGGAACAGGAGTCGGCCAAAAATGGCCCATCGAGCCTGCTCCGCCATTCAATACGATCATGGCTGATCTAATTTATGACCTAACTTCACCTACCTGCCTTCTCCCCATATCCCCTAATTCCTCTATCATGTAAAAATTTATCTATCCAAATTTTAAATATGTTTAATGAAGCAGCCTCAACCACTTCCCTGGTTAGAGAATTCCAAACATTCACTACTCTCTGGGAAAAACTATTTTTCCTCATCTCTGTCCTAAATCTACTCCCCCGAATCTTGAGACTGTGTCCTCTCGTTTTAGTTTCCCCGGCCAGCTCAAAAAACCTTCCTACATCTATCCTATCCACACCCTTCATAATCCTATATGTTTCTATAAGATCTCCTCTCATTCTTCTGAACTCGAGCGAATACAATCCTAGACGATTTAATCTTTCATCATAAGTCAACCCCTTCATCCCAGGGATCAACCTAGTAAACCTCCTCTGGACCGTCTCCAAAGCCAGTAAATCCTTCCTCAAATATGGAGACCAGAACTGGACACAGTACTCCAGGTGCGGTCTCACCAGTACCTTATACAGTAGCAACATTACCTCCCTACTCTTGAATTAAATTCAATTAAATTCCTCTAGCGATGAAGGCCAACATTCCATTTGCCTTCTTAATAACCTGCTCCACCTGCAACCTAACGTTTTGCGATTCATGCACAAGCCCTCCCAAGTCCCTCTCACCCTTTAAATAATATTCAGCTCTTTTATTTTTCTTGCCAAAGTGGATAACCTCACACTTACTAACATTGTACTCCATCTGCCATACCTTTGCCCACTCATCCAGCTTAACTCTATCCCTCTGCAGACTCTCCACATCCTCATTACAATTTGCTCTTCCACTCAATTGGGTGTCATCCGCAAACTTGGCTACACCACATTTTGTCCCCTCCTCCTCATCAATGTAAATGATGAACAGTTGTGGGCCTAACACTGACCCCTACGGCACCCCACTTACCACTCTCTGCCAACCTGAAAAACTCCCACTTATCCCGACTCTCTGCCTCCTGTCAGACAACCAATTTTCAATCCAGGCCAATAGACTTCCCCGGACTCCACTTTCCTGTAACTTACTGAGAAGTCTCTTGTGCGGCACCTTACCAAACACTTTCTGGAAATCCAAATATACAACATCAACCTGTTCCCCTCTATCCTCCGCACCCATTATATCCTCAAAGAATCCTAACAAGTTTGTCAAACAAGATCTTCCCTTTCTAAAACCATGCTGCATCTGCCTGATTGAACCCTTACATTCCAAAAGTTTCACTATTTCATCTTTAATGACGGCTTCAAGCATTTTTCCAACTACAGACGTCAAGCTAATTGGCTGATAATTTCCAGTCTTCTGTCTACATCCCTTCTTAAAAAGTGGCGTGACATGTGCTGTCTTACAATCTGCCGGGACCTGCCCATAATCCAAGGAATTTTGGTCTATGACCACCAATGCATCAACTATAACTGCTGCCATTTCCTTCAGAACCCTTGGATGCATATCATCAGGACCAGGTGATTTGTCTGGCTTTAGTCCCATTAGTTTCTCCATCACTACTTCCTTTGTAACAACTATTTTATCAATAGTTGCTATATATATGGACTTTAGTAAGGCCTCTGATAAGGTTCCTCGGGAAAGGTTAGTTAGGAAGGTTCAATCATTCGGTATTAATATTGAAGTAGTAAAATGGATTCAACAGTGGTTGAATGGGAGATGCCAGAGAGTAAAAGTAGATAACTATTTGTCAGATTGGAAGCCGGTGACTAGTTCAGGGTTCAGTATTGGGTTCATTACTTTTTGTCATATACATTAATAATCTGGATGATGAGATGGTAAATTGGATTAGTAAGTATGCAGTTGATACAAAGAGCTGTGGATAGTGAAGAAGGGTTTCAAATCTTGAAGAGGGATTTAGGTCCGTTAGAAGAGTGGGCTGACAGATGGCAGATGGAGTTGAATGAAGATAAGTGTGAGGTGCTACATTTTGGTAGGGTTAATCAAAATAGGACATAAGACTGCAGTAGAACAGAGGGATCTAGAAATAATCGTACATAGTTCCCTGAAGGTTAAGTCACAAGCAGATAGGGTGGTGAAGAAAGCTTATGGTATGTTGGCCTTTATAAATTAGAGTATTGACTATAGGAGCTGGGATATTATGTTAAAATTGTACAAGGCACTGGTGAGGCCAAACTTGGAGTATTATGTACAGTTTTGTTCACCAAAATAGAGCAAAAATATCAACAATTTGGAGAGTTCAGAAAAAAAATTACTTGAATGTTGCTGGGGTTTCAGGGTCTATAAAGGTTAAATAAGTTAAGTATTTATTCTTTGGAGCGTGGAAGGTTGAGAGGGGTTTTGATTGAGCTATTTAAAATTATTAAGGGTATAGATAGAGTTGATGTGGAGATCTTGAGAAAGGGGAGATACAAACAAGGGGGCATGAGCTGAGATTTAGGGGAAAAAGTTTTGAGGAAACATGAGGGGGGGACTTTTTTTATTCAGAGAATGGTGGGTGTGTGGAATGAGTTTCCAGATGAAGTTCGATATTAGCATTTAAGGAGAAGTTGGATATGGATGGGTGAGGAATGGAAGGATACAGGTAGAGTGTAGGTCAGTGGGGTTAGGTGGGAGAATGGGTTCAGCATGGATTAGAAGGGCCAAGATGGCCTGTTTCTACGCTGTAATTGTTATATGGTTATAGATATATGTACTCGATGGACCACCTTGAATTGCAACAGATTAGAAATAGAATCCCAATCCTCATCTAAAAGTGAAACATGCAAATTGTGTTCCCAATCATCCTTGATGTGAGCTAGTGACGCTATTCTTAAGTCCAGCAAATTGTTATTCAATAATTGATATTGAGCCTTTATGAGAAAGTTGTAAATCAAAAAGTAAATTGAGAATATTTGTCTCAAAAATTCGTGGAAAGTCAGGGATCTTTGATTGAACAAAATGTCTAATTTTAAATATCTAAAAAAATGAATTTTAAATTTTACCACCAATTGCTCAAAGGAATGAAAAGATCTTTAAAATAGTTAACATCTAACCTATGCCAATCCTTAAAAACAGTATCCAATGAAGAAAGTTGAAAAAGATAGTTAGATAAAAAGGCTTTTTAGAACAAATAGTAATCTATACGTGTACTAAGCAATTTTTAAAATGTATTTTCAAATGGTTAATTATCTCACACACAGGCATGGGTCATCATGTGAGTGAATAGCTTGTTAGAATGCATTCCTAATCAAAGTGTGTACATTGGAGACAAGAACATAGAATGGAAAAGACAAAAATATGTGGTATTTTAGAATTCAAAGGATTCCGTCTGCGATTTTTAATTTTTGAATTGAATATTCACATATCCTGGGCATGGGTAGCTGAGCAGTGAAGATTCACTACTTAAAATGGATAGGATCCAATAGCTATGCCCATCATAATCACCAAATGAATCCTGTTCTGTACCAAATTCGATCAAGGACACTAAAGGTGAAGTCACCGATGCGCGGGGAAGGGTGATGCTTCGTTGACTCGCAGGGATCTTTGGACTTTAGTGGTTTTATGAAAGGCACCTCCACTAATTACAACAGGACCCTCGTTTAATGTTCATTGTGATCTTCTATCTTTATCATATGATAGATCCCAAGCTGTACCCTGGCAGTGCTAATGTTCATAGGCAGATAGTTGCTAGGAGTTTATTCTCTTCCTCATTTCATTTCCACTACAACTTTGATGTACCAACGGAATTAATTGATTTGCAGAGTTTCATAAATTTATTCATCTAATTTCTGGCCACTCTCTCTCTCCACATGTTACCCAGTAAAGCCTCCATGAAAGGAAGACCTCATTCGGAATTGCCTGAAAATCTTTATAATCTTAAGCAGGGAGAGAGGTGCAAAGAGGGACTCAGCAGGGCAGACATTTACTCGAAGAACATGGTACTTCTTGCTCTTGTAATGGTTTATTACAAATGATACCTGGTCAGACCACTGATTTGCTCTTTTTTGAATATTTTACTTACGTTTTAAGAAAAAATACAGAATATAGGATGCAAATCATAGAAAAAATTCATAAGGTCAGAAAAAAATAAAAAGGAAAGGAGAGTCCCTCTTCTCCCAACACCCCCTCCCCAGATTCAAAAGGGACAGACAGCAGCAGGGGGAGATAAAAAGAAAGAAATTAGAAAAGAAAAAGCAACAGGAGCAATGTTCGACATCTCAGAGTCACATCATTTTAAAAGTACTAAATTTCATATAATGAGTATAGTAATTGACAAATATCAAAATTAATTATACAACTTTGGCATTTAAGTAATCTAAATAAGCTTGCCAAATTTCAACAAACATATTATATCTAATCCTAAGACTATAAGTAATCTTCTCAGGGGGAATACAACTTTGCACTTCCATGTCCAATGATCAGTGTGAAGTAGGGAATCGAATTTCCATGTTACCACAATACATTTCCTGGCCATTGACAATGCAATTTTAATAAGTTTAGAGAAGTTAACTTTTATAATTGCCAAATTCCTCAGAAGAAATCATTCCAGATCCAGAGGAAGGTTCACCTCCATAGTTTCTAATATTGACTTGCTCTTGGTGCCTTCACTGCCAGCCTCTTTCTTGGAAGGAGATGATACTAAAAAAAAAAATTAGACATACAGCACGGAAACAGGCCATTTCGGCCCATGAGTCCGTACTGCCCAATTTACACCCCATTAACCTGCACCCCTGGTACGTTTTGAACTTCCTTCCCACTCTCAATGATGCAAGGAATGAAGGAATATGTACATGAGTACTCAATGCCTAAAATTGTGAATGCTAACAGTTTTTTTGCTGGTTGTTTCTTATCCCCATCCGCAATTTCGGTTTCTGACATGATTTCTACATCAAATGAGCATCCCAAATGTGAGATTCCCCATCTAATGTCCCTTTTAAAGCAAAATTAGAGCAAGTTATCCCAGAAGTGACAGTTATTGGATTTGCTTTGGACAGTCCCCTTTCTTGAGTCTTGCCAGAAGCAACAGTATCTCTGACTGCCCTGAAGGAGATAAAGCCAGGGCAGGTATATAACCTAAATAGTTATGAGTGCTTAATGTATCAATGCTCTTGCATATTTTCACTGGCATCAATGAACTCTCATAATAGATGATGCAAAAGAAGACTTGGAATTGGTAATTCAAATTAAAATGCTTTCACTTGTTGTTTCCAACACCACCCTCTACCACCACCACCACCTCCTACTCCTACCCCATAGCATCTCCTGAGACAATCCTGCTTCATTTACAAACATTGAAGCTATCCTTGCACTGATTTAGGTAGAGTCGTCTTTTCGACAAGGTCCTTTGTGACTAAAAAGCCCAAAAGTGGGGGCCTAAAGCATCTCAGCAGTCAAGGCAGGAATCTGAGCAACCTAATCTCTGCTGAAGGCCACTGAAAATGCACAATACAAAAGAGACAGGAAGCATTTTATTGTCAAAAATTAGCAAATGCATTTCATGTCAAGCTTTCTTTTTATAATGCCATTGAGGATAAAAAATAATGTGCATAAACTGGGAATGGTGCTGGTATTGGAAAGGTCAGTGGAATTTATTTATTATGTTTCACATGATGGGAATTTTTGTACTATGGCTTCTGACAGCAGTGGCTGAGTTAGACATAGTTTCCACTTTAGGTCTGCTTACTGTTTAATCATTCAAAGATAAATAATGAGACCCTTTGTCCTCTTCCATCTGTAAGATTCACTCCAGGACAGCTCCCTTTTAATCCCTTTTTGGCACAGTGATACTGTTGTGGTTGACGATGGTTTTCCTCTCTAATGTAATGTATACATCAAAAACACCTCCTTTTCTGATTTTGTCAGGGTGGAAGACTCCAAGGCAGTAAAATACATAACCACACAGGCATTCTCTGCCAAACATTTGTTCGAGAGAACAGGGACACCAGCTGCAACAAATGAGCTTTTATTCAGATTGAACAATGAGAAGTTTAAATCGCCACCTGAACTGGAGCTCAACTTCACTGTCAGCCTGTCATTTTCCAGAGCTATGGGATACACCAGTGCAATTCAAATATCACTTCATTAATATCTTCTCAGGATGTTAACTGAATCAATCAGTATCCATGCAGTGTTCAGTGAGACATTTTGATTTTAGAGAATGAAGGAACAGATCATTTTCCCCCACGAAAGCTCAAAGTATTGCTGAATAACTATATATGTCATTAATGGTGAGTATAATTTATTGGTTACTAATTTAGACCATTGTAGTTTGTTTGATTTTATTACTGTGGAGTCTTTTTGCTGGCACACAATTCAGAATCAGGTGATCTCCATCTCTATAATTAATCACATCAAAGAAATTTAATACCAGAGACCATAAATATTGTAGAACCCTGTGATCAGGTCTCATTTCAGTTCGACCAAA
Source organism: Narcine bancroftii (assembly GCF_036971445.1). Lineage (NCBI taxonomy): Eukaryota > Metazoa > Chordata > Chondrichthyes > Torpediniformes > Narcinidae > Narcine > Narcine bancroftii. The sequence continues at coordinate 308,316,383 of NC_091472.1, forward strand.
TTCTCTTCATTTATTTGTTTTAATATTTTACACTCTACTGCAGCAATATTTCTGTGGAATCCAGTCATCATGTCAAGTTCTCATTGAACACAATTAAAATATATGGTACAAAAAAAAAATCATTTGATATGTTCAGTAATTCCTCCCCCCAACCCCGCAAATCATCTTAAACTTAATCGTAAACTTGCTAATGGTGAACTTGCCATTCATTTCCCAGTCTGATAGCATCTAGAGACTATAAATGATGGAGCCACTGGCGATAGTTATCCTGAGGAACATGAAAGCTAAATTGAATGAATCGTCAAGGTCATCAATGTTCCTTCGTGCAGCTATGTTCCAGCTGTTTGAGAGTTCCCCTCAATGTCCAGCCATAGACATAACCTGCATCTTCCTTTATCCTGAATTCATTATCCCTGAGTTTCCTGGTCCATGACAAGTTATTCACAGCCAAGGGTTTTTATTCAGCTTATTTTTTAACATTTTCACCTCATTTCTGTTCATTCACCTTCACATTATTATGAAAAAAGTTATCTAACATAAAATGGTTAACAAAACTCAATTTCTCACATACATTTTTTATGCTTTTGCTGAGTGTTCTTTTCCTTCTCCCATTACTATTGAACATAGATAGTCACAGTGTCTTTTCAAATGAGAATTACCTTCAGTGAGGGCTAGAGTACAATGGAAGGACTCACCTATTGATGCCTCCACCAGCTGAAGCATGCAAAGTATTTCTCACCTGCATTTGACCGAGCGGACAGACACTAGCCTTACACAGCAAGTTGTCTGAAAGTTGTTTTGGGATCATCAAGCTTTTCCAGACTGCATCAATGTTGCTCTGTTCTTGCTGTAACAATTGTGAGAATCGCCCTTAAATTTGAAGCTGTGGAGCTATTCCAATTTGAATTTGGAATCTGAGCCAAGCATCTGTGCACATGCATTAAGATGCAGTGTTTGATCGACAAGTGCCTGCATCTTCCTTTGTAGCAATCAAAATGGCAGGATTCCTCATAGTTCCACAAATTCAAAGATTGTGCTTAATTTGTTTACATACCTCTTTGCTTGGTTCTATTATCAATGTTAACAAGAAATAGCTAGACTCCTTATTTGGCACACAGGGTAAATCCAAAGAAGGATTGATATTACTCTTGGGAATGGGTAATTGGTTCAGGTTTAAATACAGTTGACAGACAGAATTCCATCAATGTTAAATTCATTAAAGTTAATTGACAGAAGGAAGATTTTTCAAGGACTCATTCATGGAACAGACATCAAGTTGGAATAATGAAGGGAAAAACAATCTTTGGAATCATTCTCCAGTGGGCTTAGGTGCCGTCTTGTCACAAGTGACGGAAAAGGGGGAACAACCGGTGCCTTATGCCTCCCGGGGTTTTTGATGCCTTGTGAACATAATTATGCACAACTGAAAAAAGAAGGGCTTGCCATAATATTTGGCGTCAAACAATTTCAATTATGGAAGAAAGTTTACCTTGGTAACAGAAAACAGACCACTGAGTTTGATTCTAGGCCCTAAAAAGGGGATTCCAGTGCTAGCTGCAACAAGAATTCAAAGGTGGGCCATGCTGCTCGCCGCAAATGATCATTATTTGAAATATAATTCCCTATCTCACTTACCTCTACCTGTAACTGAACAGAAAGACAAGATAATTAAATGGACAGCAGAAGCTAGAGCTATTAATCAAGAACAACTTCATTCCTTACCAATTACAACAATGACCATCAGCAAAGAAATACAGAAAGAAGCTACACTGTCAAAGGTCCTGTATTTCACATTAAATGGGTGGCCTGAAGCTGAAGTCATCTCTCCCAAAATAAAACTTTATATATGACGTACTGAAATATCAATGGAAGGTTGTTTATTATGGGGAACAAGGACAATAATTCCTATAAAATGGCAGATGACCATGTTATCAGAGCTCCACAATAATCACCCAGGGATGGTTCAATTGAAATCTTTGGCACATATGCATGTCTGGTGGCCATCAATGGACATCAATATTGAACAAACCATGAGAAGATGTTGCATTTGTCAGGAGATGCAACCCAAAGACCTCAAGCTGAAGCCAACCCGTGGAAATGGCCATTGCGCAGAATTCACATGGATTTTGCAGGTCCCTTTATGGGAGAACACTTCCTTATTGTTGTTGATGCACACTCTAAATGGCCAGTAGTGTCGCACAAAAGAACAACAATAACCACAAACCAGACGACTGAGAGACTATGAAATATGTTCACATCATATGGATTATCTATAGACTAGTCTCCGATAATGGGCCACAGTTTGTACCTAATGCTTTTAAGATGTTTGTACATAATAACAACAATACAACACACCTTACCATCACCCAAGCACAAATAGGGAAGTGGAACATATTCTGCAAACTTTTAAAAAAGCCATGAAAACTAAGAAATCGCTAAACATAGCGTGGAATCACTCGCATATAGAAACATGTTGCACTCTACCACCAAATGAACACCAGCAGAATTGATGTTTGGGCAGGACTTAAGAACAAGGTGGACCCGAACATCAGCCTTCACGTGGAACAATCCACATCTCCAAGTAAACCTACCAGACCTCTGGAAGTAGGAGTACGAGTACTGGTACAGGACTACTGCAACAATAGGGAGCTGTGGATCAGAGGCGTGATTCTTAAAAACCTGAGTCCCTGTTCTTATCCCATACTGGTGGGAATTAAAATATGGAAAGGCCACATCGACCAATTTAGAGCGGTGGATGATCCAGTGGCCACACCCACTGCTCATGACCCTGACGACTTTCCATTGTGGGCTCATTCCAACGACGACATTCCAGAAATATCTTCTGAAGATGATGCCCCTTTGGATGTCGACTGCTCCGCACCACAGTCCAACGCAACATCCGAATGGGGCTCAACAAAGACAAAGTTCACAGTCTTTACCACCAACCAAGGACGAGGTTACTCTCCAAAACGGCAAAAAGTCCGGAGAAGTCATAAAGTCTCCCGGCAGATTCAACCTCGCCAAGAAGATCAAAAAGGGAAAGACATCCTCCAGAACGCCTGAGGGACTATGTACAGTGACATGGCTGCTTAACATGTCATACTTATGTCATAGTATAATTGTAATTCACATCATTAGTCCATGTATACCACATAGTTATCATACTTTAGTATAAGTGGTGCCTATATGTTCTTTTCACGAAGCATTTATTTTGTGGGTGTGGGAAAGAGTGTTGTGAATATACGCCTGCGTGCATATAACATCATCACGTATGGTGTCATCACGTACATATATTGTGTGCTGTGGGGAACCATCTTAGTTAAATAATAAAGAATGAATGAAGCACCATTAGTGTATTTCTATACCTAGATTACACAATAGGAAGCATGAAAGAGGTAGTGATAAGAGAAGACGTTGGTGGTTCTGACAGAATTGGCCTTCGACACGAAGACAAAGTCTATCCAAGATTAGATTGAACCATCCAATCTAGACCAGGCAGGCTGCGCTGTGCTCCACCTGGAGGATAGTTGATGGCATTGCATAGCTGTGCATCTTTACCATCTTCATCAGGAGTCTAAAGGAGCTGTCCAGTCTGCTCTTGGCACCATCGGAATGTCCAGCCGCTGAAAGTCACCAGCTAGAACAACTGGCCTGGACGTCACCAACAACGGTGGGAGCTGCTGTAAGATGCCCAGATTCTCGTCTGCATGGCATGACGTACATATTGATAAGGTAGAACGGGTTGTCGTGGTATTTTAGATCCACCACAAGAATCTTGAAATTAGTCTCTGAGTTTGTTGTTTAGGAGTGTAATGGTGGAGGGGTAGCAACTGTTCCTGAACCAGGTGGTACAAGTCTTGTGGCATCTATACCTCTTTCCTGATAGCAGCAACAAGAATAGTGTGGATCTTTGACGACTGAGTGTTTTATGTAGATTTTCTCGATAGTGGCAAGATTTCTGCTCAGAAGTATTGGTGCCCTCATAGCAGGCTGTGCTGTAGGGAGTCAGCATACTTTCTATTACAAATCAGTAGAGGTTTCCTAAGGTTTTCAAAGTGATAAATGAGAACAGAGAGAGAAAAATAAATGGTGGAACTGAATAACAAAATGTTGCAGTTACTGGTAATGCAAGATAAAGGAGAAGCAAATTATATTAATGTTCTTGTAACTGAATCAAGACGATTCAGAACTTTGGGGCTGATGCCTTAAATTGATTACCTAGAACAATTTCATTGCATATTTTTTAAACATTACAAGTTTTATAATTTATTATCTATGTAAATGTTGCCTTCTAATAAATGCAGCTTCTGTCCACCATGGCGTGTAACAGTAAATGTTCAAATACATTGATGACTGGACACATTGGGCAGTCTCTCCTACCATTTTTCAGTCTTCCCTTAAAAACATATACTTTACCAAGAACAACATATTTACACCTCAACAAAGAAGCCATTATTCTGGAATGATTCTCCACAGTTAATTGACAGCAGGCTGTACAATTGCACAGGGTATCACAGCTGAGCTTTACCCTACCGAATGTGATGCCTCGAATCCACACATTCACACTTCTCAGCAGGCTTTGCTGCATTACAGCCAGAATTCAGAGCCAAGGGAGTTTTATTTTTGTTTGCGTCTGCAATTCTGCCAATTGTGAGTGTCTTATTGGTATCCCAATTGAGATTAATGCACTCAGGTTAATCCACAAATCAAACCAACCACCCCTGTTGTTCAGCATTATTTTTTTAAAGAGGTTACAAGGCAATACCTGCAATCTTATTTTTACATATTTCTACAATGCACATAATGAAGTTCCTCATAATAGACTGACGACGAAATATGGAAACTCACGAAAATGAAATTAAGTTATTGATCTGATTAACAAATTAGCTGAGCAGCAGGAGGTAGTGATAATAGTCGGGTTCGCCAAATGGAAGGTTGATTTAAATGGTGTCCAGCTAGGATAGTCCTTGGATTTGCTGACTTACTTATTAATGACTTAAATGATGGGATTAAAAAGCTGTGTTTCAACACAAAGATATACACAATATTGGAAGTAGTGTTGGTAGGAATATAAAATTACAAATAGACATTAGTGGATCAAAAGGAGGCATGAACCAGCTATTCATTGTAAGTAAGTGTGCAACCATCCACTTTGGACAAAGAAATATTATACTTACATCCTTTTCAAAAATTATAATGGAGATCCAGAAAAACTTGGCAATTTATGTGAACAAATGACCAACTGATCATGGACTCAAAGAGAAAATTATCAAAAAGATGAAGGGAATGTTCACATCAAAGATTTAAATATGAGGGACAGAAACTATGGAGTCAAACACGAAAGTCTGTAGTTGTGGGTTTGCAAAACCCTGTTTAGATTCACCTGGGCAATAACAGGTCCTAGAAATTGGAGTACATTGTAAAATTGGAGCATGCTTTTCTTTGGCATTTGGGAACTGATACAGTTGAACCCATCCCCGCTCCAGTCACTCTGGTCGAGCCGCCACACACCCAGCAGGTTGACACAGTGTTGGAGGTCCAGGATTCACCAATGACCCCAACTACAGCATAGCAACTGGCTCTCCACCAGTCACAGCAGAAGATCAGGCCACTGGACAGAGTTGACCTGTAAGACTTTGTGCCCCACATCACCCCACTGAACAAAAAAAACAAGGGATGAATGTGGTGAACTGCGGTACACTTGTTTATCTGACTCTGCCCCAGTCTGTGACTGTACCCATGGCTCCTCCCTCTTGACCCTGTATAAAGGCTCAGAAAGCCTAGGTCATAGCACAGGATGACCTTCACGTTTATTGTAAATAAAAGCCGAGTGTTCTGTAACTCCAATCTTTCGAGTTATCGATAGAAACATGAAATAAATTGTGCAGTTCAGTCCATGCTGAGCATGTTTTGGAAATAAACAGTTATGTCTGGCTGTTTCAGCACTTATTTTGTAATTGCATTATCAAATTTAGTCCTATAGATGCATCTACCAACATATATAGGCCACCTGCATGACACCTGGTCTTCATCTGCAGAGCCTCTCGCTGGTTCGCCACTGTGGTCAGTACCCCGTAGTGTCATCTCCTTTTCAAATGGGGTGGGAGGTGTTATTCCCAGTTTCTGGGACTCTATTACCAGTCCTCTGCTTCCCTGGAGTCTGCAACCTAGGTGTTGCCATCTTGGCCCATATCTTTTGGTTGCAGGATTTTAAAATAAAGCACCATCAACTCCTTTAATAGGCTATATAAAGTCTGTACAAAACTGTCAGTAGTTGGACTGGGCAGTCAGACTCTGCGGAGGAGCGCTGTGTCTCCGCTCCCCACTTTCCACAAATTTGCACAAGTGACAGAAAGGGAAACTACTTAGGTATTAGTTATGCGGCAGAATTGTGTTCAACTTAGTTTGGAGGAATAGAATTATAGTTAAAATGATCTTTTCCATTTCAGTACAACAAAAAAATGATAACTTTAATTGCAGCCTTGGTGCTCTCCAAGCATAGCTATGACCAGGAAGAGGATCCGAAGCAAAAGGTTATATTTTAGAGGAAACCAAAGAGGGAAGAAAGCACAGTTTGATCAGACATGACTAATCATTTAATGACCTTCCATGTACAATAACTGTTTGTCCACAAAGATTATAGTCAGATGTCGCAACTGCTAGTATGTTGCAGACAGAAATTGTGCCACATTATCCTACCTGGAATGTGCTTGGCTTTCAGCTAGTTCATGCTCACTTCAATCCCAATTTAAAGCCTGCTGAAGCTTCTTCAAGGAATCATTTTGTTCTTTGTAGAGAGAGCAAGAGATAATGCAGAATTATGGATTTGATGAGGTGGTTGATGTCCTGTGGTTCCTGATCGGTGCTCCACTGCGTTCTGAGTAAGAAAACCAACATTCTTTTCAGTTTTACCCAGTGGGTGAATCGAGCGACATATTCTTCTGCACCCTGCGGGAACTCGCATGCGTGTGCAACTTCCAGTCAGTATCGGCTGCCCAAAACACAGAGAACATGATCCGTGACACCTATGTTGCAGGCATCGGGTTGGACAACATGCACCAGAGGTTACTCAGAGAAAGTTGGATTGAAAAGGGGCGATCAACCTCGCGAAATCGCTGGAGATCGCCCTCCGTAACATAGAAGCTTACTCAGCGAATAGCACGGGGGCCACCGTCTTGGGACGTGGGTTGACAGGCCAACAGTCTGCTACTGCGTCTGATGAGCGAGTCTCCCAGGAGCACCCAAAGTGCTACCTTTGTGGCCAACCAAAGCACCCCCGAAAATGCTGCCCAGCAAAAGACACAATGTGCAGAAAGGAGGGACTCTATGCGAAGGTACATTGACCACAGCCACTTTCCTGTCCCAGCACCGCTGCATGCACAGCACGGGGGCTGCCATCTTGGTCACCGTCATCTCCCGGTGACAACCACGCCACAACATGAGGGCCACCATTTTGGATGCTGCCAACTTCTGGGGTTAACCAGGCCACTGGCATTATGCTCCCAGACTACAAGACAGCACAGGCAAGACCACGAACCGACACTGACCGCTGTAGTACAGGATCAAAACAGCCCACGTCAACTCTCTTGGTCTATGATAGACAGCTCGATCAATGATCAGGTGACAAGATATCTTTTCAATAGCGGGAGCACTGAGAGTTTTATCCACCCCAATATGGTGCAGTGTTACCCTCTTAAAGCAAGGCCAGTAAGGTATAAAGTCACCCTGGCCTTAAAGTCCCATTCAGCCGAGATCTGCAGCTACATTACCGGGACACTGACCATGTGGGGCACGGCTTACAGGGTCTTTAAACTCTTCATCATGCTACAGCTCTACGCACCAGTGCTGCTGGAGTTGGACTTTTGGTGACACCTTAAGAGGGTTATGAAGCAATATGACAGTCTTCTCCCCACCCCCCCTCCACCATGGTTGTCCGCCTGCAGTTTGTCAGCAGACCGCGCTGCTCCCCGCAATGCCCCCTCCCCCCCACCACTGGAGCAACTGACCCACGGTCTCTTTACTCTCTGATCGATTCCCCACCGCTGTTCACAAACCTCACTCTCAAATATAAACCAGTTGCTAAAGAATGTGAAGAGGCAGGGCATTTATTAAAACAGAAGTGTGGCAACTCTTGAATGAGGGGATCATCGAGGCTAGTACCAGCCCATGGAGAGCTCAAAGTGGTGGTGGTAAATACAGAATGGTGATTGATTATAGCCAGATCATTAACCACTATATGCAGCTGGATGCATTATGGGTATGTCAATCAAATTGCCCAATATCATGTGTTCTCCACGATCGATCTGAAATCCACCTATCACCAACTCTCCATCCACCTGGAGGACCGCCAGTACACTGCCTTCGAGGTAGATGGCCACCTCTACCATTTCCTCAGGGTCTCCTTCGGTGTTACCAATGGTGGTTCCGTCTTCCAGCAGGAGATGGACTGGATGGTGGACCAAAATGACTCACGTGCCGCCTTCCCCTACCTGGAAAACGTCATAATTTGGATGCCAAGCTCCAGAAATTCCTCACAACTGCCAAATGCCTGAATCTAACATACAACAGAGTGTTTTCCGTACTACCCATCTAGCAATCCTTAGCTGCATTGTGGAGAATGAACTCATTGATCCCGACCCTGACTGCATGCACCACCTGCTACAGCTCCTCCTCCCCGCAGCCTCAAGGTCTTGAAAAGGTGTCTGGGATTATTTTCCTACTATGCCCAGTGGGTCCCTAATTATGCAGACAAAGCCCACCCCTTATCAAGTTCAAATCCTTCCCCCTGATAAGAGAGGCCTGGGTAGCCTTCTGTCTCCTAAAAGAAGACATCGCTAAAGCCACAACATATGGGGTGGATGAATATGCCCCATTTCAGGTGGAGAGCAATGCAACCGATTTTGCCCTGGCCACCAACCTTAATCAGGCAGGTTGGCCCATGGCCTTCTTCTCCCATATCCTCCAAGGCCATGAAGTGTGACACTCCTCTGTCGAGGAGGCGGCTTCGGCATTAGTTGAGGCGGTGCTGCACTGGAGGCATTACCTGGCCGGCAGTCATTTAACTCTGTTCACAGACCAACGGGCCGCGGCATTCATTTTAACAACAAATAGTAGGGTAAGATAAAGAATGATAAAATTTTGAGGTGGAGGATCGAACTCTCCACCTATAACTACGATATCCTCTCTTGACCAGGGAAGCTCAACGAGCCCCCAGATGCCCTGTCCCAAGGGACATGTGCCAGTGTATAGACTGCCTCAAAACCCTCCACAATAACCCCTCCCACCCCTATATCATGAGATTTTTCCACTTCATCAAATCTCATAATCTGCCGTACTCAATCCGGGATGTCAGAGACATAACTAGGGACTGCTGGGTCTGCACAGAGTACAAACCATTCTGCTACCAACCAGATAGGGCTCACCTTGTAAAAGCTACACAGTCTTTCAAACACTTGAGTATGGACTTCAAGGGCCCCCTTCCCTGCACTAACTGCAACATGTTTTTCCTCATGGTCATTGATGAGTATTCATATTTCCCCTTTGCCATCCCCTGCCTGGACGTGACCAGCACCACAGTCATCAGGGTATTGCATAACTTGTTCACCCTGTTTGGGTACCTGTCATATGTCCACAGCGACCCGGGGCCCTCATTCATGAGCAATGAGCTGCGCCAGTACCTGCTGGCCAGAGATATCACCACTAGCAAGACCACCAGTTATAACCCCCCGAGGGAATAGCCAGGTGGAGAGTGAGAATGCCACTGTGCGGAAGGCCATAATCCTTCCCCTTAAATCCCCAGGAAGTCTTTGTCGGGCACCACCCTGCCACCTTGGTTGACGTCCCCAGGACCGGTCCTGCTACGAGAGCATGTGAGGAGCCATAAAATCGACCCACTGCTCGAAAGGGTCCAGCTTCTCCAAGCAAACCCCCAATATGTGTACGTGGCCTACCTGGATGGGCGTGAAGAAACTGTCTCCATCCAGGCCCTCATGACCGCGGGAGCATCCAAGGAGCATACCACCAAACAGCACCCCCTCCCCTTTCATGGACACACACTACATACCATTGTACCCCAAACCCATCCCCGCTCCAGTCACTCTGTTCGAACCGTCACACACCCAGCAGGTTGACACAGTGTTGGAGGTCCAGGATTCACCAATGACCCCAACTACAGCATAGCAACTGGCTCTCCACCAGTCACAGCAGAAGATCAGGCCACTGGACAGAGTTAACCTGTAAGACTTTGTGCCCCACATCACCCCACTGAACAAAAAAAAACAAGGGATGAATGTGGTGAACTGCGGTACACTTGTTTATCTGACTCTGCCCCAGTCTGTGACTGTACCCATGGCTCCTCCCTCTTGACCCTGTATAAAGGCTCAGAAAGCCTAGGTCATAGCACAGGATGACCTTCACGTTTATTGTAAATAAAAGCCGAGTGTTCTGTAACTCCAATCTTTCGAGTTATCGATAGGAACATAGGGAAATAAAACAAGTATTGCAAAGACCACAGTTGCTTGAATTTTGATGTTTCATGAAAAAGAGATGATTGACTGCCCATTTCTAATGGATGCTGTTTGACCTGATGAGTTTCTCCAGAAATTCTTTGATTGCTAAATGAAAGGAGTATGCTGGCATTGACGGTCTTTTGAATCAGATGATTGCTCCAAGATATAGTTGTTGGGATGCATTAAATTATGAGGAAAGATTTCATGATTGTATTCTTGGAAATGTTGAAGATTTAGTGGTAATTTCATAAATTTTCAAGCTATTAAAGGGAATTACAGTAATTAAGTGGTTTGGGAAAACGGATTTCTGGTTGCTGAGAGTTGGATATGGAGTCTTTTTTTAAATATTAAAGCCAGTTTTTGTTGTGTAAACTTAAGGAACACTTCAACACACAAGGTATAAATTTGGCACTCTCTTCTGGACAGGGAAATTGATGCTACTCAATATTATTCTTAAATAAATTTAACAAGTTAAAATCTCAGAGTCAAGGATAAGAATAATGAAAGGAACCCAACAAGTCTTGTTGTGAAGAACATGTGCTAGTTTGCAATTCTGTTCAGTTGTCAAAAGCCTCTGAAACTGCAAGATATTTAAAAACTGTTACTTGCTTTAATTCTACCCTTCCCCCATATTCAAATGCTGAAAAGAAGCATTAATTTTTTTTCAGGGACAAATAGTTGGTGCTATGGGTGGAATGTTTCCTGGCACCAGGAATGAGTCGTCTGGCATTGTGCATATGGCATCATAATTTTTCCAATTTGACAGATACAAGTGCTTCTGGGATTAATACACAGAAAAAGTAACACTGTGTGAAATTATGGCTTGGAATAGACAGTGAAAAGCATTGTCTAAAAAAGGAACCTGTATCAGTATGGCTTTCAAATGTGCCTGAAGAGAGTGCACCAGTGCAAACTTCACACATGAACATCTTGGCAATAAAATCAATCCATGGAAAACTATGGCACTGATCCTTGAGTTGCCATTTTTGGGTGTCTTCTTCAACTGAAGACCATTGGTTCTTTATATTCAGTGATGGTGGCTTTGTGCAGTATTGTGTTATCTGTACCTTGGATAAATTGGTTTGAGTGGAGGAGAAAGAGGGGAAATAATAGTAAAATAATGCACTCTTTCAACAATCATCTAAACCAGTGGTTTTCAAACTGCCCCTCTCAACTCACATTCCATCTTAAATAATCCCTATGCCATAGGGGCTCTGTGGTTAGTAGGGAATTGCTTAAAGTCGTAAGTGAGTCGAAAGAAAAGGTTGGAAAACCACTGTTTTAATTGTGCCTAATTGACTCGTTATGTGCACAGTTTCATAACTCCAAAGGAAATGGGCCAACAACAAATTTTCTCAAGCAAAATATTTCAGTAACAATTGGGCCTAGAGCAGTGATTCTCAACCTTCCCTTCCCACTCACATCCCACCATTACCAATCACAGAGCACTTATGGTATAGGGATTACTTAAGGTGGAATGTAAATTTAAAAAAGGTTGCCCACACCTGATTTATGGCCTAGGGATTACTTAAGGTGGTATACAAGTTTAGGGGGGGAAATTTGAAACCCACTGATCTAAACAATACATATTGGGAAGGCATAACTCTTCTTGCTGATCATGCAGAGAGTCACATAATTTGGAATAAAATTCAGGCCTCTCTGCCATTCTTAGACCATTACTTCTTGTAGAATAACTATATTAAATCAACTAATTTAGCAGACTGGTTTCTCCACAAGAAAGATTTACATTGCTGCTTCCAAATCTGACATGGCACACTAATTTTAATAAAGTTAAAAAAACAGGCACATGAAGATCTCAGCTTTATACTGTGCACGTTCATTTTTTTATCTGATTATATTCATGGGGAAGTGTTGCATTTAGAATTGGCCAGGGTTGGCAGGTACATGTCAGGGTTTACCACACTTTTGAAAAAAATCAGCTCTAACTTAAATGACTATCATTTTACAATATTTATAATTGCTGATATGGTTTGTGACTTTTTGTGCATACAGGACCTCACTTCATGCATAAAAGAATGATTAGAATGCAGCTCATCTTTGTAGAGAAAGGCCAATTTTATGGAAATGAGAAAGGATCTAGGAAGAAAGGATTGGGATAAGTTGTTTTCTGGCAAGGATGTGTTCAATAGGTGGAAGGCCTTCAACAGCGAAATGAAATTGCGGGGCGCTGGCAGAAATATTTAAAATGTCCTTAACCTCGGGTGAGGTGCCGGAGGATTGGAGGGCAGCTCCTGTTGTTCCATTGTTTAAAAAAGGCTCCAAAAGTAAACCAGGAAATTACAAGCTGCTGAGCCTGATGTCTGTCGTTGGTAAATTATTGGATATACAAGTATTTGGAAAACCAAGGGATGGTTAAGGATAGTCTGCATGGCTTCGTGCGTGGTAGGTCGTGTTAAAAAAATCTATATTATAGAGCTTTTCAAAAAGATTACCAAGAAAATAGATGAAGAAAAGTCGATGAATGTTGTCTACATGGACTTTAGTAAGGCCTTTGACAAGGTCCCACATGGGAGGTTAGTTCAGAAGGTTCAGACACTATAACATGAAGAGGGTGTAAAGTGGATTGGAAACTGGCTGAATGAGAGAAGGCAGACAGTGATACTGGGTGGTTGCTTCTCAGACTTGTTTGATGTCTTTATCAATAATCTGGATGATAATGTGGTAAATTGGATCAGCAAGTTTGCTGACGACACTAAGATTGGAGGAGTTGTGGACAGTGAGGAAGACTTTCAAAGCTTTCAGAGGGGTCTGAACCAACTGGAAAAATGGGACGGAAAATGGCGGATGGAATTTAATGCAGACATGTGTGAGGTATTGCATTTTGGAAGGATAAACCAAGGTAGGACATACTCAGTATTTGGTAGAGCACTGAGGAAGGTGGAGGTACAAAGAGATCTGGGAATACAGATACGTAATTCCCTGAAAGTGGTGTCACAGGTAGTCAGGGTTATAAAGAAAGCTTTTGGGTATTGCCCTTCATAAATCAAAGTATTGAGTATAGGAGTTGGGATATTATGGTGAGGTTGTATAAGGCATTGGTGAGGCCAAATTTGGAGAATTGCGTTCAGTTCTGGTTAGATTGAAACAGTGCAGATAAGATTTACAAGAATGTTGCCCAGTCTTCAGGAATTGAGTTACAGGGAAAGATTAAACAAGTTAGGTCTCTATTCCTTGGAGCATAGAAGAATGAGGGGAGATTTTATAGAGGCTTACAAAATTAGGAGGGGTATAAACAGAGTAAATGCGAGTAGGCTCTTTTCACTTAGATTAGAAGAGATAAATACAAGAGGACGGTTTTAGGGTGAAAGGAGAAAGGTTTAGGGGGAACCTTTTCACTCAGAGAGTGGTGTGAGTATGGAACGAGCTGCCATCTGATGTGGTAAATGCAGTCTCACTCATATGTTGTAAGAATAAATTGGATAGATATATGGATGGGAGAGGTCTGGAGGGTATGGACTGGGTGCAGGTCAGTGGGACTAGCAGAATGATATTTCTACTAGAAGGGCTGAATGGCCTGTTTTCTGTGCTGTAATGTTCTATGGTTCTATTTGTATGTGTAATTTTCCCTGCTTTTTAAAAAAAAACCAAATCATGCAAAACATTTTTTAATGAGTTTTTGTCCATGTCAAAATTGTAGGTTACAGGTTGACTGATTTGTTACAGTGCACCCAAATAGAACCATGACATGTAGTAGGTAGGACTTTGGAGAGCTCAAAGTGGTCATGAGAATGCCCTGGTAAAGATTAAGGAGAATCCCAAGGCGTTCTATGCATACGTGAAGAACAGAAGGATGACAAGAGTGAAGGTAGGGCTGCTTAAGTATAAAGAAGACAACGTTTGCATGGAAGAGGAGGGGGTTGGGAAGGTCCTGAATGAATACTTTGCTTCAGTATTCACCAGAAAAAAAGGACGTTGGTCAAGTAAGGTCAGAATAGAACAAGCTTGTGTGCTGGACTATACTGAGATTAGGAAAGAGCAAGTGCTGGATCTTTTTAAAAACATGAAGTCCCTGGGGCCAGATGTGATATACCACAGGTTGCTGTGGGAAGGGAGGAAAGAGATAGCTGGAGTGTTGGCAATGATCTTTGCATCCTCCTTGGCCACAGGGGAGGTGCTGCAGGATTGGAGAATGGCAAAAGTGATCCCCTTGTTTAAATAGGTAGAAACCTGGGAATTATGGTCCAGTGAATCTTACATCAGTGTTGTGAAAACTATTGGAGAAGATTCTTAAGGACAGAATTTATGACCATTTGGAGAAGTCCAGTCTTTTCAGGGACAGTCAGCATGGCCTTGTAAGGGGAAGGTCATGCCTCATGAGCCTGCTTTAGTTTTTTGAGGAGGTACAAAAGAAACTTGATGAAGGTAGGGCAATAGATATGGTATATATTGATTTTAGTATGGCATTTGACAAGATTCTCCATAATAGACTCGTTCAGAAAATCCTTAGAAATGGGATGCATGGAACTTTGGATGTTTTGATTCAGAATCGGGTTGCCTGTCGAAGGCAGAGTGTAAGAGAGGACAGAAAGTATTCTGACTGGAAATCAGTGACTAGTGGAGTTCTGAAGGGATCTGTTCTTGACCCTGCACTTCGTGATTTTTATAAATGACCTAGATGGATCAGTAAGTTTGTGGTTGATACTGAAGTGGAGGAGTTGTGGATAGTGTTGAAAGTCATTGTTGGTTACAAAATGACATAGGCAGGATGCAGAGTTGGGTGGAAAAGTGGCAGATGGAGTTCAATCCAGATAAGTGAGAGGTTTGCATTTTGGAAGGTCAAACTTGAAGGCTGAGTACAGGGTTACTGGTTGGATATATAACAATGTGGAAGAACTTTGGGTCCAAATTCATACCTCACAAGGTTGCAGCGCAGGTTATAGATAGTTAAGAAGGCCAATGAATGCTGGGATTGAGTTCAAGAGTTGAGAGGTCATGTTGCAGTTCTACAAATCCCTGGTGAGACCACACTTAGAATATTGATCACCTCATTATAGGAAGCACATGGAAGCTGTGGAGAGGGTGCAGGAGAGATTTTCCAGGATGTTGCCTGCATTGGAAAACAAGTCTTACGAGGCAAGGTTAGAAGAGCTTTGCCTTTTTTCTTTGGAGTGTAGAAGGGTGAGAGGTGACTTAATAGAGATCTACAAGATTCTGAGAGGTTGGCTGTCAGAACTTTTTTCCCAAGGCGGGAGTAGCAAACACCAGAGGATAAATGTACAAAGTGGAGAGAGGAATGTTTAGGGAGATATCATGGATATGTTTTTTTTTTACACAGAGAGTTGTGGGGGCCTGGAATGCCTTGTCAGGGGAGGTGGTGGGGGCTGGAACATTAGGAGCATTTGAGAGACTCAGACAGGCAAGTGGATGAAAGAAAAATAGAGGGTTATGAGATAGGGATGGTTTAGTATAACATTGAGGGCTGAAGGGCCAGTACTTTGGTCTTGTGTTCGATGTTCAAACACATCAACGTATTGAGGATCATACAAACACCAAATTCCATCCTTTTGTGGTATTTACCGTAATATCACTCAATCCACCAAAAGATGTGATTATATTGAAATCACTCACCAATCATGTCTTTTCTTTGGCTTGGCTTCGCGGACGAAGATTTATGGAGGGGGTAAAGAGTCCACGTCAGCTGCAGGCTCGTTTGTGGCTGACAAGTCCGATGCGGGACAGGCAGACACGATTGCAGCGGTTGCAAGGGAAAATTGGTTGGTTGGGGTTGGGTGTTGGGTTTTTCCTCCTTTGCCTTTTATCAGTGAGGTGGGCTCTGCGGTCTTCACCAATCATGTATTTAACTGATAACTGATATATATAGACGTGATGTTAAAAATTACAAGTCAAGGAACCATCATCAAATTGACCAGCACCCACAGTGAGTTAATTGTATATCTACTATCAATTTTGCCTTATTGTTCCTTCTGGGAATATCTGTTTTTTGTATATTCGCTGAATATCTTGCTGCCCTTAATAAATGAATCTGTTAACTATAAATTGCCATGTCTGCACATCTTTGTTGTATTATAGGCTTCCAGAACTGGACTCTGAGCAAATTTACTCATGCACGATAATCTGACAGGATAAGAAAAGACACACACAATATTGGAGATGGAAAGAAGAAATGCACATGAAAAGATTTGTTGTGAATAGAGTCTGTGCTCAGCAGATGTCTTGCAACATACATCTTACTGAACAAATGTTGTGATGAGAAGAGTATCAGGGTCAGTGGGTTCACAGGGAGATGAATCTGGACACAAGTGTTACAATCACACGTAACTTTTATTAACATACAGGAAACATTAAACAGTACACAATTACTAATTCATGTAAGCGACAATACAGACATTCACCTCGGTCATCAGTTACACTCTAACAATGGTAAACATGTATTCGACCCCACTCACACACTATAAACAGGGACTCTTACACACGCTCCCAGTTCCCTGATCAATGGGAGTTCAGCTCTACTGCAAGAATTGAGCAATCAGAATACAACGGCTCAGCTTCAGTGTAGTGCACACCTTATCCACGACCCTTCCAGTGACATTCACAGTAGTCGCCTGGCATGGAGCGGTGTCTTGGACTTGGACCACGAGGCAGAGACAGAATGTGCTGTGTGCTGGTACTATATACAGTGCTAATCTGTGCTTCTAGCCAATAATGACCCTACGAGATTTAAAGTAGGCAATAGCAAATGTGCACTAATGGGTGGCCGGAGTCCATCCTTTATTAACAGGTGATGTGACTTCCGAACAAGTTCCAGATGGGAAGGACACGTGAGCACCCACAATACACACATTCCAGAGAGGCAGGGAGGCCACATTTCCTCCGCACACCCTTCCACCCCACGGAAACCATATCACCTTGCAAACTCTATGATGACAATCAATAACTCTATGCACATGCCATAATTATAAAAACAGGAAACTTAAAGAACAAAAAGACATATTTAAAAAATGATACTGATTAAGCAGATCAATATATAAACAAGTGCCTTCTGTATGCTGGACAAATTCAATGACAGCACCTCATCAGCTCCCCTAATGGAGCAGAGTGCTATGGAAGCCATTCCCCAGCATGTGAGGGGAGGGTATAAAAAGGAACGTCTTTGGACACCAACTTGCTGGCAAATGTAAGCACCCTTACCACCAATGTCTGTGAGCAGACAGTGCAAGGTCATCCATCAGGTGCCTGATCCCTCCCTTGGCTTGCACATCCTGCGCCTTGGCCTCATGCTTGGGTGCTCCCTAAGCACAGAGCCCAGATGTCTATCACTGTTCTATCCCATTGTGATGCAGGGGCCAGGCCGGCAGGCATGCATCCAGGGTGTATCTGGAGTACCCCATTTTTCTGTGCTGTTCCTGCTCATGTTCTCTTTACACAGGTGCCATAAATGCCAGGACAAAACAGGGAGGCTCATTCCCAAAGGACAGGCGGAGAGTGACTTCCCTGGCAGAAAGGATGTGTAGAGCATGTTGAAAGAATCAAAGGCTTGTTGATCCAAACCAAGGTTTTATTAACTAGAAGACTGGAGTGTATCACATGTAGGTCGTCCAGTCCAGAATGGCTTGGTCTGGCAAGGAGCAATCCTTTAAGACCAGCCAGTAGGTGGTGCTACACTCTCAGCCAATCACATTCATCCTACACGACCATCTGTACATATACACATTGGTGATAGAATCTGTACTATCACAGGATGAAACTCTCTTGTCCCTCTATATTGACTTCGAGACACCTCCACCCCATTGGGATTCCTGTGGAAGATTGTGTGCCCTGCCCCAGTGTCTACTAGTGCCATCCAGCTCTTGGAATTCCCCTTTTCCCAGTGGATGGCCACTAGGATAAATGGCCTCGGGTCATCTGGGTGGTTCAGGACCGCTGAGTGGATCTGCCAGGATCCCTGGCCTCCATCCTATGGAGCAGGGGGGCATCTGCTGTGACAGGGTGCCTTTGTTGGTCATTTCCTGTCACACAAGGGAGATTATCTCTGCCCTGAGGGCAGGAGGGGCCATCTCAGATGGGGTAGGAGCAGAAGGCTGTGTGGTGAGAGCCACAGTGGGCAGCATGGTGGGAGGCTCAGTGGGTGGTGCAGGTTTTTGCAGGTTATTTTTGCAGTATTCCTGCCACATGGCAACAGTGGAGATGCATGAACTTCACTGTTCCTGCTTTCCCCATATTTTAGTGTCTACGCTGCGAACCTGTGTGGGTGCCCCCTTTGCAGTGCTCCTTGTTCTAAATACTCCAGCCCTTCCAGCAGGGCAATGGCTTTATGGACTATCTTGTTGCTTGCCTTTCCCATCAAGGGCAAGACCACCCCTTTGAGGTTGGGGTGGATGGTGGTGACTAGATGTCCCACCAAGACGAGGGTTACCCTGACGTCCTCAGGGACGTTGCGCCCAGAAGCCCCATTGTAGAGGTTAGTGATAAGGGCCCATTCCCTGATTTCGCAAATGGTGCGCCACTGCAGTCGGAATGTCAGGTTCCATTCTAATAGCGTGGAAAACATGGCTCACAGCTCAGTCACTACCTGGAACCATAGTGTGCTCCCCTCCACGATCCCTTCAGGGATGTACCCATGACAGAAAGCCATATCATGAGATACAAGGGTAACTCGTGCTCAGAATTAACTGGTTTATTTTCTGAGTGCTGTGTGGACAGAATAGCCAAAGTGCACCAATGGGTGGCCGGAGTCCAACCTTGATTGACAGATGTTGTGACTTCCAAATATAAGTTGCAGATGGGGAGGACACATGACCACCTGCAAAACACACATTCCAGACAGGCAAGGAGGCCATGTTTCCTCCTCAAACAACAACAAAGCACAGAGCTTTCACAATGAAACTTCCCCATCCTTGATCGTTAGAGCAGTCCCTATTTTGGTCACATAATTGATCCATACAAATAGTCCCATACACATTCGGCGCACTCCTCTGCAGATCCAGACTAGTCTTTGGCAATCTTATCATTGTTGCTTTGATTCAGGAGCCATGTCTTCAGCGACTAGCCCCAATTTCCAATTTGTCACCTTTTTGTTTAACAAACTGACTCAAATGCAGTTAGCAAAGTAAATGTCAGAAAATGAATACATCGGTCACAACCTATAAAACGTATCTCCATAGACCACACACACTCTCACTAAAAACATTGGCATTGTTTTATTCGAGTTAAACAAGAAAATCTGCAGATGCTGAAGTCAAGTGCAATACACAAATGCGCTGGGGTAACTTGGCAGATCAGGCAGGATTCACAGGAGGTGAAAGGGAAACTCAGGCCCAAAACATTGATTGGTTACTTAAACTGAATGCTGCATGACCTGCTGTGGTTTGCATCACTGAGATGTATTGCATGATTTTGCTTTCCAAGCTTTCATGATTTGCTGCCCTGGTTATGTACAAGTAGCATATTATTGAGTCTCAATGGATCCTGAGGTCCAGTGATTGGGAGATCGAAGGACATTGTGGTAAGGCAGGGAGTCAATGTGGTGTTGCAAAACTATAACAATTAAAATCACAAGTCTCTTACTTGACAGGGATCCTAATTTATTACAGCATTAGGAGGATCGAGCTATGCAGAGGGAATTCAAAAATGATCACTTCCAAGTTTACCATAATGCTCCAAAAGGAATGTTGTATCACCAGTGTACCCATGACAGAAAGCCATATCATGAGATACAAGGGTAACTCGTGCTCAGAATTAACTGGTTTATTTTCTGATGCCATAAAAAATAAATTTAGAAATGGCTTTTATTTGCATTGCACCTTGACGAAACAAAATCTTAATTTGATAAAATTAGAAAAAAAAGAGTGAAAAGGTTTAACTCAATAGACATTACAGCTTTAGACAAAGTTCAGTGGAAGGTAGCAAGGTTAATTTCTAGGATGAGAAACTTAATTGCAGAAGATAGATTGTGTTGATTCAAACTGTGATCATATACTATATTCAGTTATTGGTAGTAGAGCTATTAATGATAGAACTGAATTTCCACTGTCTAAAGAATCTAGAAGTAGAGATATGTAATGAAGGAAAGAAGAGAAGTTCAACAATCAAAGGGTTGTAAGTTGTTAAATTTCTCCAGCTTCAAGGTCTGTAAATGCTTTATTCTTATGCCCAAGAAACCATTGGATATGATAGATGATAGATGAATCTCTCAGAATGGTTGAATAGCTCAAAAATCAGATAGCTAGTTAACACTGACAGTATGAAGAGGTTTAGTTGAGGACTTTGAGAGTCTGCATCTGCAGTTAAATATTGAAATCTGAAAGATCCCCTCCATATAAACCTCACCAATAAACTCACTGAATTTATTACAAGGGAATAAAACTGCATTAGCCAAAATTATGCAGTGTGTGCACGAGAAAAATATATTGGTGCGTTCGGATCGTGATTTATTTTCCATAACGCAAGTCATAATTATTTCCAAATAATCAAATTTTCAACTCAGGAGTCTCATTCCTTCATGAAGGAGTGTTTTTTTTTCTGGATCTTACTTTCTCCTTTTATAGATTTCAGATTTATTGTCAGAGTACATACAGTGGAACCCCAATTTAATGCAACCCCATTTTACACAAACCTGGAAAAAACGCGATCAGCCAATGGACCCCTTTTTTCCTTCTTTCCGGAATAGCAATGGTTTTCAGGTCAAAATGGAAGAAAATAATTTTTATTGAAAGATAAACTTCACGCATTTGATGCGATCAATAATAAAAGTCAAACCCAAGTTTCAGACTGAATCAACACTTCATGGCTGGAAATCTCAGGAATATAAGTTACGCCCGTCACTTTAGAAAGTCTAGGAAAAGGCAGTACCAAAGGCCAAACGCATGAATCAGCCAAAGATGTCAGCCTCGATGGCTACGAGTGTTTTGTTCAAGCGCGCTCAGAAGGCCTTCCAATTTTCAGGCCTATTCTCAAAGCTCAAGCTGAGAAGTTTGACCAGCTGATCAACAGAGAAACCTCACAGTTCAAAGCCAGCAATGGATGGTTCGACCGGTTTAAACAGCGTCACGGGATTGCTCAAGTGTTTGTGCCCAGAGAAATTAGCTCAACCAACAGTGCCGCTGCCAGCGAATATCTGGCAGAACTAAAACTCTCTTAAAAGGTGACTATGTTGAAGAACAAGTGTACAACTGTGATGAAACAGGCCTCTGCTACAAGATGATCCCAGACCACACATTGATGACGCCCAGCAACGTGAGGGATTCAAACAATGCAAAGATTGCGTGACATTGTTGTTTTGTGTTAACAAGACTGGAATACACAAGTTAAAACCATTCACGATTGGCAAATTTCGCTCACATTGCTGTTTAGACCATGTCAACATGAAGTCATTACTGTTCAAGTGCACACATAGCAGCAATGCTTGGATGACCAGTGTCATCTTTGAGGATTGGTTTTACATAACCTTTGTCCCTGCTGTCCACACACATTTGCCAAAGCAGAAGTTAGAACCCAAAGCCCTTCTTTTGCTTGACAAATGTCCCACCCACTCACCAGCTTCCAACCTATTAAGCCACGATGCAAAGATCCAAGTTTCTTACCTCCCAAAGAACACATCATCCATCCCCTAGGGTCAGGGGATCATCTCCGTGTTCAAGCAGAATTACAGGTGTGAATTAATTCATAGAATTGTAGATAATCAACCACGCTGGAAGACTATCTGAAAAGCATGAACATTAAAGAAGTTTGCCACTTAGTTGGGATGCGCTGGGCAGCAGTCAACTCCTCGTGTGTGGAAAAATGCTGGGAGAAGGGTCTGGGTCCAGCCTTTTCAATCCACCAAGGAAGATGAAGATGATGATGAACAAGAATTCTATGGCTTCACAGATGAAGAGGCACAGAGGCTGTTTCAAATGAGCAAAGAGGATTTTCACCAGTGGTATTCTGCCGATGAGAAATGCCTGACATACGAGCACCTGACGGACTCTGAGATCGTCCATACCATTACTATAGCACTGGTTCCAGAACCACAGGAAGATGACGATGAGGAGCTTCCACTCTCACCCCTGAAAGCGTCTGAAGCTATTGAGTACTTCGAGGCTAGCCTCTGTTGGATGGAGGCCCAGGATGTGGACCAAATAAAAATCCTGCAGCCCAGAAGTCTTTTGGATTTCACTCACTGCCAGCAACATGCTGTGTTTTTTTAAGAAATAAAATGATGATTGTAAGAAATAAAAAAAGATGATTGCAAATACTGGTATTGTACATGTGTTTTTTAAATTTTTGAAAACACTGTTTTTGTGACTTCAATTTAGCACGACCCCGTTTTTTCTCACAATCCGATTTTTTGGACATTATAACAGGGTTCCACTGTACATGACATGACATCGCATACAGCCCTGAGATTCCTTTATCTTGCAGGCACGGCAGAATTACCACTAATTGGTAGTGCAAAAATAAACTGTACACAGCGTAAACAGAGGCAGATTAGGGGATTAGGGGGCATAGGGAGAAGGCAGGAACCAGGTACTGATCAGCCATGATCATAATGAATGGAGGTGTAGGCTTGAAGGGCCAAATGGCCTGCTCCTACATCTATTTTCTATGTTTCTAAATAAAAGAACTGTAAACAGATAATAAATGAAACAAACTGACTGCGCAATGCAGGAGAACAAAAAGAAAATCAATAAAGTGCACAAAAAAGTGTCCTTAAGTGAGTCTCTGATTGAGTTTGACATTGAGAAGTCTAATGGTGGCAGGGTAGAAGTTGTTCTTTTACCTGGTGCTGCAAGTCCTGTGGAATTTATACCTTTTTCCTGATGGCAGCAGTGAGACAGACCGTGTGCTGGGTGGTGTGGATCTTTGATAATTGCTGCTGCCCTTCGACTGAAGCTTTCCCTATAGATGTACTCAATATTGGGGAGGGTTTTGCCTGTGATGACCTGGGCTGTGTCCACTACCTTTTGGAGGGTGTTACGCTCAGGGGTTTTGGTGTTCCCATACCAGACTGCGATCCAGCCTTCCACCACACCTCTGTAGAAATTTGCCAGTGTTTCTGTGTCACACCGAACCTCCGTAAACTCCTGAGGAGTTGACATGCTTTCTTCAAGATGCCATTGGTGTGTTGGATCCAGGAAAGATCCTTCAAGATGGCAACTCCCAAGAACTTAAATTTGCTCACCCTCTCCACCTCTGATCCCCCAATGATCACTGGATTATATACTTCTAGATTTCCTTTCCTGAAGTCAACAATCAGCTGCTCAGTTTTGGTGACATTGAGTGCAAGGTTGTTGTAGGTTCACCATTCAGCCAAGTTTTCAATCTCCATCCCCATCCTTTATACAACCCATTACCGTGTTATTGTCGTACTGAGCTACAAAGTCGTAGGTGCAATAAGTCGTAGGTGTAAAGTGAGTAGAGCAGAGGGCTAAGAACACAGCCCTGTGGTGCTCCGGTATTGATGGAGATTGTGGAGTAGAAATTCTTACCAATCTTCACTGATTGTGGTCTGAAGGTGAAGAAATCCATGATCCAATTATACAGCGGGGTGTTTGCTGATCAGTTTTGAGGCAATAATCGTGTTAATAAAGATGTATGCATCCAGTTGTT
The DNA here is from genome assembly GCF_036971445.1 of Narcine bancroftii. NCBI lineage: Eukaryota > Metazoa > Chordata > Chondrichthyes > Torpediniformes > Narcinidae > Narcine > Narcine bancroftii. The sequence continues at coordinate 308,340,460 of NC_091472.1, forward strand.
CCAGGGCTTTGTGTAGAGCCCTGGAATGACTCCATGTCACTGCTCAGAGAGGAACTGATATACTTCATCACCAGCCTTTCAACAACCCTTCATCACTGTTGACGTTAAGTGTTACTTTTCAATAGTCCAGTATTTCCAATATCCAATCTATAATCCAATATTTCATTACTTTTATTGTCAATAGCTTGTCATTGAATGAAATATCCTAATTTCTATTTTCTGATTCATCCCTCCATGTCCCAGTGAAAATTCTTCAATCTGCTGCACTGCTGTCTGGTTTTTTTCCCCCATGCATCATTGATCTCCAATTGTGGGCACGGTGCTCTAAAAAATGTCTCATGATAGTCACATGCTGCTCAGATATTAGAAAACATATGTGGATAACAAGATATCAGGGAATATAATGGCAAATATTTTGTCAGTTAACCACAGTGTATGTGAACAGTTAAAGCCGATTTCTTTTTTCATTATCATTACCACCTACTCCTGTGCAATTTATGATATAAATTGATTAATGCTTTGCTTTAAATTTCTCTGTTTAATACATCTGAAGCACGATTTAATTTCAATTGGCAGTCACTGTCATAAAGTTTGAAGAAGCTCGAAAATTCATCTGTTAAAATTACGAACAGTACATTTAAAGGGTTTCATGCCATGATTATTTTAATAATTACCCAGATATTGATTCTGGGATGGTTAAATTTCCAAAATACTCATTAAATCACTTCCTTCAGACACATTTCAACAAACTGTTACACGTTTTATCTCTATGAATAAAATTAAATTTTAAATTTAATTTGAGAATGTAATAACTGAGTTCTTAAGATGGCCAGACTCAGCAAATAAAAGAAAAATACCAAAGTGAATATTTAAAGCAAAGATAACACTAAGAATTAGAATCAAATGAATGTCATATTTTGCAAGGTATTGGATGAAAGAGTAAATACCTGGATTCTCTATTCCCACCGTGGAATTACTTTCAAAGAGAGAATGGTTTGGCATCTTTGATTTGTAATCTATTCAAGTTCAATTTCCTGCTGTGAACACAGAATCAGTCCATTAACAATCAAGAGAATACTCAGTAGAATATACTTAAATGCTTGCTGTACATGTAAAGCGTGTAGTTACACTTGCAATGTGATAAAGCAAGCAAGATTCCATCTATGACACACTATCAGAAACATCAAGACTTGTTATTGCACAAGCTTAGCACTTGGGAATTTACATCACAAATAATTGACGTGATATCAAAACGGTAAAGAATTTGCACATAAAATGTTTGGAATTTTAACATTAATTTAGATCAAAATTTGTGTTTCGTTAAATATTAAATTGATACAAAGATATAAAAAAATTACTTGCTATATTCCCAGGCCCAAATGAAGCCCATTTAATAAAGTCTGAAATAATGCCACCCATTTTAAGTGGAGGAAAATGACCAATAGAGTCACTGAGTACAAACTTACTAAACCCTCTCAACCGACAATCAGTTACTCAGTCCTGGGCAAGGTCGATGCCAAGAATGGGCATCCATGGGTATTGCTCCCCCAAACAAGGTGCTGTGCCCCCCATACGGTGTGGCCATCAGACCCTCATAGTCCCTCCCACGTTCTTAGCGTCTAGGTTGACACATGCTAGCGACTTTCCACCTGCCCCTGGTTGTGTCACTAGCATGAGTCAAGCGTCAGTAGCATCTAGTGACACTGACGCAATAAAAGGCGTCTTCGTGCCCCACATTGCAGGGGCAGATGGTGTTAACGACAGGTAGGTTTCTGCCAGCACCACCCCGCACTAAACGAGCCTCCCTCGAATTCGCTAATGCCCCCTCTAACATATGTTCTGGCGCCAACCCTGCTCCTTGGTGATGACCAGACCATTGCAGCACAGCAGTATCAGATGCAGTGTGGAACTGGGCTTTCTGAGAAAAGACATGCATAACAGAATCTTACAAGACCCTTGGCAAACCCCCCCCCCCACTAAAAGTCAGGACCCTTTCATACTCTTAATGTAGTCACTCCAGAAGTAGTTTGCCAGAGAAGGAAATGGAAGAAACAACGAGGTAATGGAGAGATTGGGGTGGGGTGGGGAAGACAGAAAGAGAGAGATAGAATATCTATTTTCAAGAGTTACATTTTATAACTCAATTATTCAATAATATTGCCTTTAATCATGGTAGCTCTTTTCAAAATTCTGTCTCGTCTAATCATTATAATATATAACGATTATCACCCATAAAAAAGCTGCTCAGAGGCTAAGTAGGGTCTTTATTGTGACGCGTATCGAAGTCCAGTTGAATTTTAAATGGTTTATTAATTAACACAAACGACTCATAATGTCCATGGTAATATTCTTGAACTTGGTAACTTTCCTGATAATATAATGATGTGTTTTCTAAGGATAACGATCAATGTCTAAAGTCCAACGGTATTCACCAGACTCTTTAGTAACGTAACGTGTAATGACTGTGAATCGGTGGTAATGGTCAACAGAAAATATCAGAGCCTTATTCACCCATTGTCTATCCTGCCATACCAGTCAATGCGGGCTAACTAACTGGCCCAACTAGGCGCAACTCCCGCACGTAAGTCCATAGCGCGTGCACGCTGGAAGCCTCCAGACCCCAGGATGCCACTGACACCTGCAGTTAAATCAACAAAGGTAAACAACGAGCTTTTGTCTCTTAAAATATTAGCATCAAGAATGGAACATCTTTTCCCATGTTTCATTCTTTATCTTTATGTTCAGATCTTGTTCCCATTTTTGTTTGGGTTTGCAGCTTGTTGCCTCATTCTCTTTCTCTTGCAGTTTGATGTACATGTTTGTTATAAATCTTTCAATTATCATTGTGTCTGTAATCACATATTCAAAACAGTTTCCTTCTGGTAATCTCAGTCTGCTTCCCAATTTGTCCTTCAAGTAGGATTTCAGTTGGTGATATGCAAACATTGTACCATGAGTTATACCATATTTGTCCTTCATTTGTTCAAAAGATCATTTATTTCTCGAAAAACAATTTTATTTTCTTTTGATCCCTTTTCTCTCCCATTTTCTCAAGGAAAGGTTATCTATTGTGAAAGGGATTAGTTCATTTTGCGTCAATATTAGTTTTGGTAGTTGATAATTTGTTTTATTCCTTTCTACGTGAATCTTCTTCCAAATGTTGAGCAGATGGTGCAGTACTGGTGAATTCGTATGTTGCACCAGCTTTTCATAGAGTATTTGTTCAGGTACCTGAATAGGGGACTATTTTATCTAGCTCTAATCTGGTCCAATCTGGTTTTTCCCTTGTTTGATAAAAATCTGATAGGTATCTTAATTGTGCTGCTCTATAATAATTCTTAAAGTTTGGTAGCTGTAAGCTCCCTTTTTTGTACCTTTCTGTTAATTTATCTAACGCTATCCTCGGTTTCCCCCCTTTCCATAAGAATTTCCTTATTATTTTCTTTAGCTCCTTGAAGAATTTCTCTGTTAGGTGAATTGGTAAGGATTGAAATAGGTATTGTATCCTTGGGAAGATATTCATTTTAATACAATTTAGTGGCGTCTTTCCAATGTTTTAAGTCGTCTTGTAATTTCTTCATTAATGGCTGATAATTTAGTTTATATAGATGGCCTAAATTATTATCTAATTGTATTCCTAGGTATCGAATTGCTTGTGTTTGCCATCTAAATGGTCATTCTTTCTTAAACTTTGTGAAATCCGCATTGTTCATTGGCATTGCTTTACTTTTATTTGCATTGATCTTGTACCCCGATACTTCTCCATATTTCTTCAATTCCTTATGTAATTCTTTTATTGATATTTCTGGTTCTGTTAAGTATCCTATGATGTCATCTGCAAATAGACTGATTTTATATTCCTTCTCTTTTATTTTTATCCCTCTTATTTTATTTTCTGTTCTTATCAGTTCTGCCAGTGGTTCTATAGCTAACACGAACAGTGAGGGAGATAGTGGACATCCCTGCCTAGTTGATCTGCTTAATTTAAATTGGTTTGATATATATCCATTTACTGTCTCCTTTGCCAATGGTCCCTTATATAATGCTTTAATCCAATTAATATATTTCTCTGGTAGGTTGAACCTCTGTAGTACTTTGAATAAATAATTACATTCTACTATGTAAAAGGCTTTTTCTGCGTCTAAGGCAACCGCCACCGTTGGCGTCTTGTTTCCTTGTACTGCATGGATTAAGTTAATGAACTTACAGATATTGTCCGTTGTTCGTCTTTTCTTAATAAATCCAGTTTGATCTAGTTTTACTATTTTTGGTACACAGTCGGCCAATCTGTTTGCTAATAGTTTCGCTATTATCTTATAATCTGTGTTAATTAGAGATATTGGACTATATGATGCTGGTGTTAGTGGGTCTTTCCCCATCTTTGGTATTACTGTAATTATTGCTGTTTTGCATGAATCTGGCATGCTCCGGAACTATGAGAAATTCAATAAACATGAGGTTACGCATGATACAATATAATTGGTTACACAGGCTATACATCACGCCCCAAAAGTTAAATAAATGGGACCCAACAGTATCAGACAGATGTTTTCACTGTAAGGAGGAAACGGGAACAACAGTACATGCAATTTGGGCATGTGAGAAAGTGGAAAAGTTTTGGGAAGATCTAAACCCAGTATTAAATAAAATCACAAAAAGCAACATCCCAAAAAATCCAGAGATCTTTCTTCTAAGTAATATAAGAAGTAAAGAATTAGGCCTCGATTTGGATGAAGCACAAAAAAGATTTATTATGATAGTCTTAGCTGTAGCAAAAAAATGTATAATGTCAACCTGGAAATTAGAAGATAGCCTGAGAATACAGCAATGGTACATAGAAATGAATAAATGTATTCCATTGGAAAAAACAACATATAATTTAAGAAATAACATCACAGTATTTGAACAAATTTGAGTACTGTACATGGAACACAACAGAGGAGTCCTACCGTGGACCTCCACCCCCTAAAATGACAGAAGGAGAAGAAGACGAAATGAACTGACCCAGTGTGTAAAAGTAGATGACACAAATTTTATTGTTTATTTTCATTGTGTGATGACATTGTTTAATGGGTTTAATGTATCATTTATGTTGAACGTTGAGTGAGTGGGGAGGGGGGGGTGAAGGAGGGAGGGAAGGGAGGGGGGAAGGGGAAGAAAGTGACACTGTGTATATTCAAGAGGGAAATGTTTGTGTGTATTTTGGTCAGTATGGCTCATTGTGTGAAAAATAAAAAAATTATTAAAAAAAAAGAATGGAACATCACTGCTTGAGAGCATGACATCATTCGGCATGAGGAAACCAGAGAAGAATTATTTTGAGAACATGCAATGACAATGGAAAGTAAGGACATGTTGGATTTATTAGGAAACTCAAGACCTTGAGCAGATACAACTATTGTCCATGTATGTTAAAGAAGAAGTATCCTTTCAGCAGATAATATATTCAAGGTTCTAAATGAGGGCACAGAGCAATGCTTGAGAATAAACAAGGAAATATAAAGAGTAGCTAAACTAAGATAAACTGTGTTTTAATGTCCACAATCTCTGAAAGAAGAGGGAAGCTCTCTGCAAAATAAAGAGTCAAAGCTATCTGCTGATATTTTGGATTTGCAGTGGTCACTCTCTGGGTTGCAGTCAGTATAAGATGGCTGTACAAATACTTCACTTGCTGTTCATCTGGAAAATAGATATAATGTCAAAATGTCAGCTCATCAACAAGACAAAGGGTCTTGAGAAGAAGCTGCAAACCAGTGTAATTAACTGGTCAGCGAATTAGTTGAAGGCGAGTTATCTTAAAGTCAGGCATAACCTGAGCAAACAGCCAATCAAAGACAAGTGGATCACAAGTGACTGTAATAAATTCTTCAGTCACTGAATCAGAAGATTGATGATTTATAAATGATTTATTGTCTTTTACATTATATACTTCTTCTTTGGCTTGGCTTCGCGGACGAAGATTTATGGAGGGGGTAAAAAGTCCACGTCAGCTGCAGGCTCGTTGGTGGCTGACAAGTCCGATGCGGGACAGGCAGACACGGTTGCAGCGGTTGCAGGGGAAAATTGGTGGGTTGGGGTTGGGTGTTGGGTTTTTCCTCCTTTGCCTTTTGTCAGTGAGGTGGGCTCTGCGGTCTTCTTCAAATACTTATGCATCACATAAATCTACATGTAAATCATTTTATTGCTTATATGCATTTGCATTTCAGTTGACAGTTAATATTTATAGCAGCCATTTTCAATGGGGGGCCATAAGCCCCTCCCCCCAAGGCCCACATATGGGGGGGGGAAATTCTGGACTGAAATCATATTTTTTTAAATGTTTTTTATGTCGACTGTAGGAGGGAAGAAACAAACTAAACTTGACTGGTTCACAGAGAAGAGGGCCCAGAACTTTGAGCACAGTAGAGTCCTAAGGGTGCTTTAGCCAAATAAAATGGTTGATAACGGTTGATAAGGGTTTTCTGTTCTAATTCAACCTCAATGTAATTGCTAGGATTTTAACAATATAACAGAAAGCTAATGATTCAAGAGTAAATGCCAGATTATTTAGTTTGTTTGTGCTTTTTGAGTGACACATTATCCACTTATTTCACTCCTATTCATCCTCATTGTATTGAAGTGAATACTCACCTCACCTTCCCTTGCTCTATCTGAATCTTTCTTAGGATTTCAAAACTATAGAACTCTTCAATTACCTTAAACTTCCTCTTCTCACAATCTACTGGCTTTTAAAATTAAAGATACATTATATTCTTGCTAATAAAAATTCACTTCAGTTGAAACGCTGTCAAATTAACCTTGGTGTGTTAATAAACCTTGTGTTGAATATTTCAATTACTTAAATGAGCCTGTATAGGTTTTTTGAAACCTGAAATAAACTTTGCAACACTTCCTGATTAACTCGTTCTTTGATAATACATTTGCTATTCATGGGTCTTGGCTCTGCTCTAAGGCTTCTCAATAATGAAAAAAAGTCTATTACTCATTTCAGTTAAATAGCCAATAATTGGAATTTTTATCATTTTGAGGAGAACAACTGTTGATATGTTATTTACATTTCTAGGAAGGTATTCATTTTAATTTGATTTCTTTTAGCATTGTAAAGTTTGTTTGCAGGTCAATGGTATAGGCTAAATGCTAACTTTTGAGAGAAAAAAAAAATCAAAGAGCTTAACAAACTATAAGAAAGGGTAACCAAAATCTTAGGTCTTTATAGAGAAGTTTAGAGAGGAAATTTGGTAGTATAGAGTTTGAGTGGCTAAAGGCACTACACCATAACTGAGGTGAAAGGAAAAGGATCAAAGATGTCTTGCTGCAGTTGTGCAGGGCTATGGTGAGATCTAATCTGGCATTCTGTATATTGGTTTATATTATCATGGAGGGAGTGCAATGAAAATGAAGGAAACTGATTCCTGGGAAACAGAAGAGGTGGGATTGGGCCAATTAGGCCTATGTTTACTGGAGTACAAAAGATTAGGAGAATATCTCATTGAAATCTAAACCTGTCAGAATTGCATAGACTGAACAGATACAAAGATGGTCCTGATGGTTGTGGTCCATAACTCAACTTCAGAATGTGAGAAATGCAATTTTGAATCAAGATCATGAGAAATTTCTTCACCCAAAAAGCTATTCTCTCCCATTGAAAGAAGCAGAGGCCAAAACATTAAATATATTCAAAGAGAATAGACTTTTTCATTCTGACTTCACCCTCAGAGACAGATATCACAGGGACCTCAACCTTTTCAGAGATTCTAGTAGGCATTGTTTGGTTCTTCTCAAGGTAGGCATAGAAGTTGTTCAGCTCATTGGGTAGTGAAGCACCACAGCGACCTATAGGGTTTGCCCATGCATTGAAGGCTGTAATGGCCTGCTCTTCTGCAATAGCTGGAGTCTATCTGTCTCTGTGTGTAGCTTCCTCTGGAATTACCACTTTGCTTCAGAGATGGCCTTCTGCAGATCGTACCTGGACTTCTTGTAAAGATCACCATCTCTGGCCTTAAATTTTCTTGTTCTCACCCTCAGCACGTTGTGGATTCTATGATTCAACTAGGGCTTTTGGTTGGGGAATACCCAGTATTTGCACATGGGAACACATTTATCCACGCAGGTCTTGATGAAGTCGATGACACCTGCTGGATATTCATTTGTCTAGGGGATGAATTCTTGAATATGTTCCAATCCACCGACTCAAAGCAGTCCTGCTGCAGATGCACCTCTGTCTCCTTCAAGCATACCTTCGCTGTCTTCACCACTGGTGCTGTGGTCTTTAGTCTCTGCTTGTATGCATGGAGTAGAAGTACAGCCAGGTGATCAGACTTGCTGAAGTGCGGTTGTGGTACGGCTCGGTATGCGTTTTTCACGGTGGTGTAGCAGTGGTCGAGTGCATTGGTTCCCCTGGTCTTGGAAGTGATGTGTTGATGATAGACACGTCTTCAGGTTGGCTTGATTGAAGTCTTCCACAATGATCAGGAAGGCATCAGGATGTGCTGTCTCGTGGCTGGGGTCAATTATAAAGGATTAAATAAAGGCACATTTGGATAGCAGTAACAGGATAGGACTGAGCCAACATGGATTTACAAAGGAAAATCATAATTGACTGATATTCTTCAATATTTTGAGGATATAACTATGAAAATGGACAAGGGAGAGCCAGTGGATGTCGTGTACCTGGACTTTAGAAAGCTTTTGATAAGGTCCCACATAGGAGATTGGTGGGCAAAATTAGAGCACATGATATTGGAGGCAGGGTACTGACATCGATAGAAAATTGGTTAGCAGACAGGAAACAAAATGTAGGAATTAACAGGTCCCTTTCAGAATGGCAGGCGGTGACTAATGGGGTACCACAAGGCTCGGTGCTGGGACTGCAGCTATTTACAAGATACATTAATTATTTAGATGAAGAAATTAAAAGTATCATTAGCAACTTTGCAGTTGACACAAAGCTGTGAAATGTGAGGAGGATGTTATGAGAATGCAGGGTGACTTGGACAGGTTGGGTGAGTGGGCAGATGCATGGCAGATGCAGTTTAATGTGGATGTGAGATTATCCACTTTGGTGGCAAGAACAGGAAGGAAGAATACTATCTGAATGGTGTCAAGTTAGGAATAGGGGAAGTACAATGTGATCTAGGTGACCTTGTTCATCAGTCACTCAAAGTCAGCAGGCAGTGAATAAAGCTAATGGCATGTTGGCCTTCATAACAAAGGGAATTGAGAATAATAGCAGAGCAGTCCTTCTGCAGTTGCATAGGACCCGAGTGGGACCACACCTGGAATATTGAGTGCAGTTTTAGTCTCCAAATTGGAGGAACAACATTCTTGCTATTGAGGGAGAACAGCATAGGTTAATGAGGTTGATTCCCGGGATGGCGGGACTAACATATGTTGAAAGATTTGAGCAACTGGGCTTGTATACAGTGGAATTTAAAAGAATGAGAGGGGATCTGATTGAAATGTAAGATTATTAAGGTATTGGACAAGCTAGAGGCAGGAAACATGTTCCCATTGATGGGACAGTCTAGAACCAGAGGCCACAATATAAGGGGTAAGCCATATAGAACAATGTTGAGGAAAAATCTTTTCACCCAGATAGTGATCTGTGGAATTCTCTGTCTCAAAAGGCAGTGGAGGCCAATTCTCTGGATGCTTTACAGAAAGAGTTAGGTAGAGTTCTTAAAGATAGCGGAGTCAAGGGATATAGGGAGAAGGCAGGAACGGGGTACTGATTGTGGATGATCAGTCATAATCACAGTGAATAGTGGTGCTGGGTCAAAGGGCCGAATGGCCTATGCCTGGACCTATTGTCTATTGTCAGGAGGATAATTAACTCCCATTCACTACATTGCATTTCCTGAAGATGTTCAATCTAGCACATTACGCATAGTAATACAGTATTAATTTTAATTTAAAGTTAAACACAAACATAAACACAAGCATTAACAGCACGGACTTTTTAAGTGTGCAGTTCTTTTTCTTTTAGAGATTCAGCCTGTCAAGTGCATTGATAACGTGTGTGGATCTTCTTAACTCAGGTGCATGTGTCACTCCTCTGGTTCACTACTGTCTAGTGGTGTTTCTGTTGCTGTGAAGGCTGGATCCTCTGCATTTGTCTGTTCCTGCAGTGTCATTTGTGTTTTCAGAAGATTCTTTCATTTCCTCCTCAGTGTTTGACCATCCTTTGTTCTGACAGTGTAGGATCTTGTCCCAGGTGTTGGAATCTCTAAGTCTCACTGTGTCATGTGCGAGAGGTCCTAAGTTTCTTGATGACTTGTCATAGTTGCTTTTTGTCTCCTTTGCAGATGCTTTTGTTTCCATTTGACATCTCTGCTCTTGTTTGGATCTGCAGAATAGGGAAGTGTGGTGTGTAGTCTATGTCTCATCAGGAGCTCAGCGGGTGACATGCCATCTACAAGAGGTGAAGCTCGATAACTCAACCGAGCTCATTAAGGATCTGACCCACTGACTTGTGCTTTCTTGGAGCAGCTGTTTAACTCTGTGAACTCCTTCTCTGCTTTACCATTTGACTATGGATGCAGAGGACTTGAAGTCATATGTCAAAAATCATACTCTTCTGCAAAGTTCTGGAATTCTCTACAACTGTAGCATGGTCGATTGTTACTGGAGACCATATAACCATAACCATATAACCCGTTTACAGCACGGAAACAGGCCATGTCGGCCCTTCAAGTCCGTACCGGTTCACTTGAACAACTCCACTAGCTCCTCCGCAAACTCCTGAGGAAGTAGAGGCTTTCTTCATGATGCCATTGGTGTGTTGGTTCCAGGAAAGATCTTCCGAGATAGTGACTCCAAAGAACCTACATTTGCTCATCCTCTCCACCTCTCTGTTCAGAAATTTGATGGTGGAAGCCTGCAGACACCATTGTTAAAATCAAAACAATGCTGGAGAAACTCAGCAGACGATTTGAAAAATTCCATGTCTTACAAAGATCAATTTCATACATTTGATCACACAGGCAGCAGACATATTGGGAAGCAGCACAATCTCTGGATCGTTCAATAGATAATCAATAACCGGTAAGTAATTTTTTCTATCCATGTGGAACAGATCAGTCCCAACTTTCTGCTGGGGTTATTTGTCTGCTTTGCATGATGTTTCAAACACGTTTCACAATTTGAAATCATCCTGTCAACATCAGCATTTATCCCTGGCCAATAAACTGCAGTCCTGGCCCTCCTTTTGCTTGCATTTTTCCATTCCAAGGTGTCCGTCATGCAGCCTTTTCAGCATCTCTTGTCAGTGATTGAGCTGAGTGTTGTCATTGGGCTTCTCTGTCTGAGTAGAAGCCCAATGACAACACTCAACTCAGCTCTGATGTTGTAGTATGGCTGACATTCACCTTTAGACCATCCTTCATTCAGATTCTTGATGACCTTCTGTAGAACTATCTCCTTTTCTGTTTCAGTTATAATCCACTTGGATTTCATGTCAGATATGGGAAGAGTTTCAGTGATCATGTTCACATGGAGATTCACATCACTCTCTCTGTGGAATTTTTATTGTGTGCTTCACTCTGTGTCATTGCCCTGTACAATGTTTCAGCCAGGACAATAAGTTTCCTTGGTGTGTACACCAATTCAAAGTCATAACGTTGTAGCTTCTTTGGATTTGTGGTGGCAGCTCACTAAGATTTTTCTTGATTATGGCTATTAATGGCTTGTGGTCTTGTCTCTGCCATAAATGTTGGTAGACCATACATATAACTATGGAATTTCTCAAATCCATACACCAGACCTAGACACTCTTTCTCGATCTGCACATATTAACATTCAGTTGTGGTCATCGTCCTTGATGTGTATGCTACTGTTCTTCAATCTTTTCCACAGCCTGATGTAGTATGGCACCTATTCCATCTTTTGAAGCATCTATAGATATTTTCGTCCTTCTGGATAGGTCAAAGAACATCAAAAGCATCAGTTCTGTATTAGAATGCTCTTCAGTCATCCCCATTCTTCCTCATGGTTGGCTGTCCACTTGAATTCACATTTATCGTGTAACAAAGTTCGTCAGGAACATTGTTTTGGAAGGCAGGTAAGGTATGAATTTACCAATGAAATGGATCATTCCCAGCAGTCTCAATATACCCTTTTTGTCTATGAGTTTGGGCATCTCGAGAATTGCTTTCACCTTGTACTGACAATAACCACACCAGCAGTGCGAGTATAAGACAACTTTAATAAACCGGTGACCCCCGGTGACCTAGTGGTGTAATTACATATCACCACATCACCAGTGCCTTCTAAAGCCTCAACATCATGCCCCTGCTCTTGTATTGTATTCCTCTTGAAATGAATGCCAGCATTGCATTTGCCTTCTTCACCACTGTCTCAACCTGTAAGTTTACCTTCAGGTTATCCTGTATGAATACTCCCAGGTCCCTTTGCATCTGGGCATTTTCAACTTTTTTGCCATTTAAAAAAGTCTGTCTGTTTATTGTTTATTTTTTTCTACCAAAATGCATGACCATACCCTTTCTGACATTGTATTTCATTTGTCACTTCTCAAGCAGATTCTCCAAATCTGGCTGAATCCTTCTGTAATCTTCCTGTTTCCTCAACACTACCTCCTCCTCCACCTACCTTCAATTCATCTGCAAACTTGGCACAAAGCCATTAATTCCAAAATCCAAATCATTAATATACATCATAAAAAGAGGCGGTCCCAACACCGACCTGTGGAACTCCATGCTCAAATGGCAGCCAACCAGAATTTGATCTGTCTTTTGACTCTCTCCTTCCTGCCAATCAGCTACTGCTCTATCCATGCAAGTAAATTTCCTTTAATAGCTTGGGCTCTTATCTTGTTAAGTAGCTCATGTATGGCACTTTGTCAAAGGCCTTCTGAAGATCCAAATTTTTAACACCCACTGCATTTCCCTCATCTTGCCTGCTTATCACTTTTTCAAAGAATTCCAATTCCAAAGAAGATTTTCCCTCAAGGAAACCATTCTTGCTTTGACCTATCTTGCCATGTCCCTCAAGTACTCCATAACCTCATTACTGATGTTAGAGGGAGTTGAGGAACTGAGTCATAGGGAAAGGTGAAGCAGGTTAGGACTTTATACCTGGAACATAGAAGAATACAGTGGAGATTTGATAAAGGCATAAAAAATTGAAGGATATAGATAGCATACATAGAGTCTTTTTGCATGAGGTTAAGTGAGACAAGAACTAGAGGACATGGCTTAAGGGTGAAATATGAAATGTTTAACGGGCACATTAGGGAGAACTTTTCATGCAAAGAGTGGGGAGAGTGCAGAATGAGCTGTCAACTGAAGTGGTGAATGCAGACTAAATTTTGTCATTTAAGAAAAATTTGGTAAGGTACATGAATGGGAGGGGTCTGGAGGTTTTTGGCCCAGGTGCAGATTATTGGGATAAGACAAATAATAATTCAGCACAGACAAGATGGGCTGAAGGGCTTGTTCCTGTGCTGTAGTGATCCACGTTTCTAGCCAATGGCCAAATTACAAAATCTAACTGAGATCATCTGCAAGGATCTTTCCACTCTTTACAAGGATTTCAACTTCTGAAGTATAGAAGTCAATCACTGTTAATTATTTATTTCCACTGTTTTTGCTAACCATCCCACAGGATGATGATGGTTCCTTTCATTCAATCTGTAGGGTTTGATATAAGGATATCCCACTCCTCAGAAAGGAACAGCAAGTGCGTGAATGGATTTAGGTGAGTAGGGATTGCACAGGTCCAGTCCCACCCTCTCAGCATCCCTTCCCAGATCCAGCAGCATGATGAGGTCCAAGAAGGCTGGGGGAGGTTCTGTTGCAATGAATGGCTATACCAATGCAAGGGGTGCCCTTTCAGTGCTTCATGGTACGTGTTTGCTAGATGGATATTGACCCTAAGAGTGGGTTCATCTGTCCTTTGGTAGGTCTTCTTTTTCATCCTTCAGGGTGTCTAACCACTCTCTGCGCCAGGCAACCCTGATGGGGGAGCCGGTTTAGTCGCCGACCACCCGACTATGTGACAGGTAGTACTAGGTTACATGGTACCAGTAGCACTCACACGATTTTACATCATAAAACAAATAAAATAACAAACTGCTTGGGATAATATTTTTCTGTAGCCGTTAGGTTAAAAATAAGTGTTGCAGGACCTATTGATTTTTAGGTAAGTAGTTAAGCAATTTACCTCAATCTGTTCTGTGAAATATACATCAAGTTAAAGTTTAAGCATATTTGGAAAACTGCTATGTTCCAATAATTGACCACATGAGCAAAATCTTGACCTTCACAGACTTGGCAAAGACTGAAGAGCTCAGTGGTCCAAATGTCTCAAGTTTATTTCTATTGCTTACTCTCAGGTTTCAAACGTGGTGAATGTCAAACTTCAATCCATCTGTGTACAAAAAAAATGTATTTTGCACAACAACCAGATAGCTAGAATACAAATCGTTCTCAGTCCAAAAAATAACTGAAAATGCCATCTTCAAGCTTTTGTACAACTACCTACTATCATCAGGTGAATGAACACAGCTTTGAATAAAAAGCATTTATACATTTGAGCAAGCCAGCCACTTGTTTGCTATGTGCCAATTTTTTTTGTGCTATGTATTTTTCAATGAATTGAGTTTAAAATGGGGTATAAGGGGAGCGTGGCAAGATGGCATAGAAGAAAGATGTGTATTCCACCTTTCCCCAGCTGGATTACTAAATACCCGGTTTTAAAAAAGCATAAAAGTGGTTAAAAATAATATTTAGTTGTTTAAATAACAGTGATTTATGATGGCATCTAATGTGAAAAAATTTAAACCTCAACTTCAGAAAAAATTACTATACAAAAGTGCAGAAGAATTGAGGCCTACCTGCATAGCTGAATCCACGAAATTGTCGTTGGGAGTCTCCAAGCCTCAGAGGACTCCAGCCCGTTCGAGTTTGACCTTGGCGCCGATCCTGCCTCCCCAAAATGGCGCCGACACTTTGGTGAGCTCGGCCGTTGCCTACCCGCATTCACGTGAAGCCGTGAGCGTGGGCGGCACAGCCGACAAGGGGACCCGCGACCTCACTGGGCGGCCTGGGGACGCGCAGTGTAGCGTCTAAGTACGCTCCTGAGCATCTGGCAGCTTTGCCTGGCTTGCGTGGGACATCTCGGGTCCGAGAATTGCTTGACAAAGTATGGGCTGTGGCGAAGCCCGAATGCCAATGTCCCGAAGAGGTCAGGGTGCTGGCGTCGAGTGTCCAGACCTGCAGCCGTTCAGCTTAAGGATCTACGATGACTGAGGAAGAGGAACTTACCTTATTGGAATTTGTCCAGGAGGAAGACCACAAAAAGTGGAGGTGGAATCTGGAATGGATTCAGTGTTCACTGTTTTGGAAGGGATTGCTTGTCAAATGCATAATATGTCAAAATGAATATCAACTCAGGTGAATCAAGGATTTATGGAGATGAAAATAAAAATGAATACCCTGTGTGATAAAATGTCGACTATGAAACAGGTAATGACTGTAGTTAAGAGTGATATTAATAGATGTATAAAATCAGTTGATACTGTGCAAGATAATTTTAAGAAAAATGAAACTTTGAGTGTCAAAATCAGGTGGAAAGTAATAGAGAAAAAATGGAAAAAGTGGAAGGTTCTTTTGTAGATTGGGGGATTCAAAAAGGAGATTTATTGAAGAAGATTGATTCGTTGGAAAATCAAAGCCGAAGGAATAATGTGAAAATAGTTGGTCTTCCAGAGGACATTGAAGGTTCCGATCCTATAATTTTTTTTAAGCATTGGATCCCAGAGGTGCTGGGTAAAGAGCTTTTTCCTGAAGGCTTGGAATTGGATCGGGCTCATAGAGCTCTGAGTTTTATTAAGAATAGAAATGCATCAGACAATATATTGCAATTAATTACTTTGGTCAACGCATACCATTAGATGCAGAAAAAGCTTTTGATAGAGTTGAGTGTGATTTTTTTTTATTTAAACTGTTAGAGAAATTTAAATTCGGCTCTTTTTTATTGGTTGGGTTAAGGCTTTATATACGAACCCGATTGCTAGGGTGCTGACAAATAGACAGATTTCTTTACCATTTAAATTGACTCGTTCAACTCGACAGGGCTGCCCATTGTCACCAGCCTTATTTGCGTTGGTTATTGAACTGTTAGCTCAGGCTATTAGAAAAAAATGAAGAAATTAGAGGGATGAGGATTAAGAATGAAGAATATAAAATTAACTTACTTGCGAACGATGTGTTGGTATACTTGAAGGAACCGGAGCGGTCATTGAAACAATTGCAAGAGTATTTGTTGAAATTTGGAAAATTATCGGGATATCCAAAGTACAGAGTACCTATGGATAGATGTTAAAATTCTCAAAGATACACTACACTTAAAATCACCAATGCCTGAAGAGGGCGCACAAAATCAGTGAACCGGTGAGGACTTCAAAGGCCAACATGGCCTGTTTCCGCTCCGTAAATGGTTATATGGTTATGGTTATAAAGTTAATTGGGATAAAAGTGAAATTTCACCAGTTGGAGTGGGAGATTATTCTAAATTTAAAACTATTACAAAATTAAGGTGGACAAGTAAAATTAAATATTTAGGTGTGTTTATAGATACTAATTATCAATCATTAGATCAATTAAATTATGTACCTATATTAAGATGGATTAAGGCAGATTTGATTAAGTGGAAAGATCATCCATTAACTTTGATTAGTTGGGTTAATTGTATTAAAATGAATATTTTTCCTTGAATTCAATATTTATTTCAGTCAATACCTTGTTTTCTTACTCAGGGCTTTTTTCAAGATTTGAATAAAGCAGTGTGAGAGTTTTTATAGAAAGGTAAATTAGCTCGAGTGGCATTGCAGACTTACATGGAAGTATGCATTGGGCGGACTACAATTACCACATTTTCAAAACTATTATGAAACGGCCCCGTTGAAGTTTATTAGTAGATTGATGGATTTAGATCAGCCTCCTAGCTGGGCTAAAGTGGAGATGGGGTATATTTCTGTGGTTGAGATACATACATTTATATTTCATTGGAATTTGATTTTGTTACAGCAATATGATATGCAGATATTGAAACATTTGTTAAAGATTTGGATTTAAAAAAACAGGGTCTTAGGGTTGAAAGATAAATTATTAATTTTAACTCCATTGTATAATAATCAGTTTCTTCCTTTTTCAAAGTTTAATAATTATTTAAAGATTTGGGATTCTAAAGGTATAAAGACAATACAAGATTGTTTTGCAGAGGGGTAATTTCTTTATTTTAATCAATTGAGAGAAAGATTTGATATACCTGTAAATTCTTTGTTTGCGTATTATCAACTTAGAACTTAGATAAAAGATAATTATGGTAGAGAGGTGATTTTACCTACTTTGTCAAAATTTGAATCTTTGATTTCCTCTATTCCAAAAAGGGTTATATTTCAGTTATGTCTAATTTGTTACAAGGTAGTATGGATAAGTCAGATTGAGAGAAATCTAAACTTAAATGGGAGAGTGATTTAGTATTTATTTTTCCCTAAGTTGATTGGGCAACTATGTGTCAGGACAATGAAATTAAATTGATTAATGTAAGATATGGAATGGTTAATTATAATTTTTTACATCAATTATATTTGACCCTGGAAATGCTATAAAAAAATATGGGTTTAGTAATTTGGAATCTTGTTTTAGATGTGGCTCATGTATTGGAACTTTTCTACATCCCGTTTGGACTTGTGTTAAAGTTCAATAATTTTGGCAAGGAATTAAAGTAATTTTGGAAAAATTATATAATTTTATATTACCGTTAGATTTTTGATGGGAAATTTGTATTCGTTAAGGGGAATGGGATTGGACAACATTCACATTGCTTTTGTACGTTTGGTGTTATCAGTAGCGTGTAAATGTGTTGCTAGTACTTGGAAAAATGATTCTGAGATTAATATATCACATTGGCACAATGAATTGAAAGTATGTATTGTTATGGAAAAAATTACTTATAATTTAAATGATAATTATTCTTCTTTTGTTAGTAAGTGGTCTCTGTATTTGAAATATATGCATTTAGATATACTTTGAAATGTTATTAACATTTATAATATTTTCTTTTTGTATATATATATTTTTGCTCCCCTTAAGGGAGTTGGCTGAAGGGGTGGGAGGGTGGAGTAGGTGTTAATGTAAAATTTTTATTTTTGATTATTTCTATACTGTATGTTATGTTTTTTTTTCTATGTTTTAAATAAAGTTTGAAACAAAAATGGGGTAATTTTCTCAGAGCTGTGCATGGAAATGAATACAGTTTAAATTCTGAAAAGCTAAGCAGCACTTGTAATGAGTGAAACAGAATTAAGATTTTAACTTTGTCAACAGACCATAACAAATCCATGATACATATTTTATAATATAGACAAAATTTTAAAAACATAAAAACCATTATGAAATGTTTTGCAGGCATGACGATAGAAGCTTCCATTTCCCTTTATATCATGACGTCCACATATGGGCAAATGGGATTAATTTTGGTCAGGATCTTGGCTGAAGGAGACAAATTGAACTAAAGGGCCTGCATCCATGCTATATGCTCTGTGAATCTAAAGCAGCGAATTTACTTGCCACTGTCTTCTTATGTCTCCCATCCTGACTACACCTTTGATTCTCAGAGGCTTAACCCCATCTGCCACCTTTATACTGTATTCATACTTTCTCATCCTTTGGATAGCCAGTTTCTTCACATGTCCAACAACTGCACAGGAAAAAGAGAAAAAATACTAATCACTTCCTGCTGTTAAATTTGGCACCACAGCCCTGATCCCAGAATTTTTTAAATGTTTTTTGGCTCACATATGTCCTCATTTCCTTCCAACCTGTGAATGTTTTAACGATCAGTCATTGAATTTCACAGCCTTTGTTATGACATTTACATTCAAAAAGGAAAATTGGAAACAATTCAGATTTTAGATTTATTGTCAGAGTACATGAACATCACATACAACCCAGAGATTCTTTTCCCCTGGGGGTGGGGGCACAGCAGAGTTACCACTAATTGGTAGTGCAAAAAAAAACTGTACACAGCATAAACATATTCAGAAAGAACAAAAGGATATCGATAATGTGCAGAAGTCAGAATCCTTAAATGAGTATCTGTTTGAGTTTGTCGTTGAGGAGTCTGATGGTGGAGGGGTAGCAGTTGTTCCTGAACCTGGTCTTGCATGTCTTGTAGCACCCATATCTCTTTCCTGATGGCAGCAGTGAGAACAGAGCATGTGCTGCGTGGTGAGGGTCTTTGATGATTGCTGCTGCCCTTCGACGCCAGCAAAGTACTCAATAGTGGGAAGATGTGCACTTTTAAAAGGGTTAGGAGCATTTAATTAGTGTCCCTTGTAGTATAGAGTCACGCCTGCACTGAGTCAAGGGGTGGTGGGCCATCGTTATGATCTTCCTTGATCATTTTATGTACCTGTTCTCTGTGTGTGTGTCCTTGTTACCATTTCCCACAATTGCCTTCTGTAAATAAAACCCTTCCCCATCAAAACTGTTTGTCCAGAGTCCTTTCCTTTGAGACCTATCAAATCTGTTTCCTCACTCCCAACACTATCCCAAACATTACTTGGGTGATCATCATCTTGCCTCTCTCATGGCCTTGCAGCACTTACAGTATATGCTAGACAGAAGGTTGTGAGTTCATTCCTCCATCTTGTGTCTCGAGCATAAAAATAGAAAACACTGATAAATTTTCAGTATTCCCAATCTTGAATTAACCCCATTAACAGAGAGAAAAAAAATAAAGCAGAGCATGGGAAACATTGCAGCTTGATCTGAGAAGTTCAAATCCAACACATATTAAAACAAAACTTACCATCTTAAAAAATTCATCTATTCTATCAAGTCATTAAATTAATCCACATATTACTATTATCACTGGGTTTATGAAGACAGATTTTAACCTAATTCCTGTTTTCAAATAAACTGCAAAATCTAAAACTGCTGAAAGTTTGTCTATTTTGTGAAGGAAAAATAATGAACATTTTTATTGCATTCTGCATCTCAGTCAAGACTTTTTTTAATCATGCTGTCAAGAGTAAACTCTAATTACAATGAAGGCACTGTGAATGTAGTGCAACACAGAAGTGGTGGAGAAACTCAGCAAGTCATACAGCATTTATCGAAAGCAAAGGGATATAACCAATTATTGTTTTGGGCCTGAGATCTTCGTCAAGGTATAAGCAAAAAGCAGCCAGGCAGCATGGAAGTAAGGGTCTACCAAGTATAGGTTGATCAATTTTAATTAATGCCCACATGTATCTTGCTGCTTTGGGAAAGAATGCTGAGAGGGTTGTAAATACTTTAGAGAAGTGAAGGGCACCATGACATGGGTTGCCTGGCCAGTCCAGCTTAGCAAGCAAATTTCCGCTACTCTCAAGTTCTCCAGATCATGTGACTCACAAGAACAATGCCCAGGGATTGGACCACAAAGTGATCCCATTTGTAGATGAATATTATATAGCTTAATGCTGATAGGGTAATGCTTGTTACATAGGAGAAGACAGATTTGTGATTGATAAAGTCGGATTGCGGCATGGTATACAAACCCATGCATTTCTATGGTTGGGGAGCTCTTGATCCTCTACGGAGGTGACAGACCTTCTGCAGGTTTCTGTATGAAGTAAAGTGGTACTTTTAATAATGTTGTGGACCTGAAATGTATTTAGAGTTCAGAAGTGGGACAGTCTTTTCCAGTGCCTGAATAAAAATGGTGGGAGGAGGAGAATAGAGTAGAAGGGGCAAGGGGAGGTGCACGTGCCAACAGATCACAGGTGGATATGGTTGGGAGGGCTAAAGAGAAAAAAAAGCTAAGAAATGATGGGAGAGGGGTAACCCTCTGAATGAAGAGGGAAACGGGTGAGGAGACTATTTGATTGGGAAAGAATGAGAGTGATGGTGGAGGGGCCTTATAGTAACTGGAGGAGTCGATGTTAATGTCATCAGGTTGGTGAGTGCCTAGACAGAATATCAAGTGGTGTTCTAATTTACGTGTAGCCTCTGTTTGGCAGTGCACGAGGCCATGGACAGATGTGATGGTGTGAGAATGGGGAGTGGAATTAAAATGGTTGGCTACAGGGAGGTCCCTGTTATTGCATGGGAGCACCAGATGCAGTAGATGACCCCTTCAGATTCACGTGAAGCGGTGCTTCACTTGGAAGGACTGTTTGGGGCCCCAAATAGTGGTGAAAGAGGAGGTGTGGGCACAAGTGTAGCATTTCCTGTGGTCACAGGGGTAGGTGCTGAGGGGGGAATTAGTGGGAAGGGATGTGGAAAGCAGAGGGGAAGATGTACCTGGTGGTGGAAATTGCAGAGGATAATATGTTGGTTCTGATGCTGAGTTTTGTTTCACCCAAATTAGAACAAAATTTAATGGTATTTTTTTGATTTTAAGATCTAATACATACAAATTATGGAACAAATATATAAACTACTTATGAGATTTATTTTCTATTGCTGAGAACATGATAAAAAAATCCATGTATAATTATTGAATCTTCATTTTTGGAGAGTGGCATTGTACTTGAATCACTTGAGTTACAATTTTGAGGCATAAATTCAAATTTCATCATGTCAGATGGGTAATTAATTAATCTGCACAATATTTTTCAAAATTGCGATTCTGGGTCCCATCTATTCTTTGAAGAAGGAAGTGTGCCATCCTGAACCAGTCTTGTCCTTTCATGCAACTCTCAACTTACTTCAGAAATGTTGTGAATTAATAAGACTAAATGTGGTGAATCAGATTTCAGATTTATTGCCGGAGTACATTCATGACATTCTTTTTCCTGCGGGCAAGGCAGATTTACTACTTTGTAAACAGCATTCACATATCAACATATAAATAACTGTAAATAGATAACAAATATAAACAATGCAATACAGAGAGAATTTAAAAAATCAAAGTGCAAACATAAGAGTCCTTAAACGAGTCCCTGATTGAGTTTATTGTTGAGGAGTCTGATGGTGGAGGGTAGCAGCTGTTCCTGAACCTAGTGGTGTAAATCTTGTGACATCTATACCTCTTTCCTGATAGTAGCAATGAGAACAGAGTGTGTGCTGGATGCTGTAGTTCCTTGATGATTGCTGTTGCTCTCCAGTTGCAGTGTTCCCGTAGATGTTCTTGGTGGTGGGGAGGGTTTTTCCTGTGATGTCCTGGGCTGGTCCACTACCTTTTGTCAGGCTTTACACTCAGGGGTATTGGTGTTCCCATACCAGACCATGATGCAGCTGGTCACCATTCTTTCCACCATACATCTGCAGAAATTTTCCAGGGTCTAAGATGTCATACCAAACTTTGCAAACTCCTGAGGAAGTCGAGGTGCTGATTTTTTTTTTCTGCATGATGCCATTAGTGTTTTGGGTCCAGGAAAGATCCTCGGAGATAGTGTCTCCCAAAGAACTTAAATTTGCTCACCCTCTCCAGCTCTGATTCCCCCAATGATCACTGGATCGTATACCTCTGGTTTTCCCTTCCTGAAGTTACAATTAGCTCCTTGGTTTTGATGACATTGAATTCAAGGTTGTTATTGGTGCACCATTCAGCCAAGTTTTCAATCTCCCTCCTGTGTGCTGACTCATCGCTTTTGTTTTTATAAATACAGCCCACTACCATGGTATCGTTGGCAAATTTGTAGATGGTGTTATTGTCTGACCAAGCCACACAGTCATACATGTAAAGAGTAGAGCAAGAAATTGTGGAGGAAACACGTGGCCTCTCAGTTTGTCTGGAACATTGTGGATGATCACGTGTCCTCCCTGTCTGAAAGTTATTTGGAAGTCACATTATCTGTCAATCAAAGTTGGATTCCAACCACCTATTAGTCATTTAAATTACTTAGGATCATTATTGGTTAAACACCCAGGTCAAAACTGTGCAAAGCATCGATGCATAGCACATTGTTTCTTTCTGCCTCATGATCCAAACTCCGCACATCTCTCCCACCAGATCGCTACTGTGGACATCATTTAGTGTAGCAGGTAAGGTGCGCAGTACACTTAAGCTGAGCCGTAGAATTGCGATAGATCAGTGGTTGGAGAGAGCCGCACCCCCGCTGGTGCAGGGAACTGAGTGTGTGTGAAAGTTCCTGTCTGTAGAGTGTGTACACCTGTGTGAGCATGTAGAGCATAGGCAACCACTGATATCAGAGTTCAACCTGAGTCCGATGTGAATATCGGTATAGTTGTTTAGTAATATAGTAATTAAGCATGATTTCACTTTCTCTCCTGTTTGTCTCTTGTGTGTTCATGAAAGTTACCTATGATTGTAACATGTGTCCAGACTCGTCTCTCTAATATACCCACCAAATCTGACGTTCTTCCAAACACAATAGCAGTGCTCTGGTATTGAATCAAATACAACAAAAGAGCAAAAATAAATAGAATGGACAACCAAGCTTCAGATACAGCAAAAAAATCTCAACCTAACAAGGGTTTCTTTACATACAGGTGCTGGTCCAATTCTAAAAGGTTGCTCACCTTTTAGAATTGAGCAAGACAATAGCTTGATCCAAGTCTGCTGAGTTCCTCCAGCATTTTCTGTTTTTAACTATTTTCACAGCATCTGCAGACTTTTGTGTTTCAACTCAACCTACAGTCTTTTGAATTTGTAGCTTATTGAACTGCATCAACCTACAATTTGTGAAATCATACCAAAGGTGCCCTCTGCGATGGCATACTTTGAAACCATCTAATTGTTCCAAATATCCATCTGGTTCACTTACATCCTTCATGAAAGAAAATTTGTTCCCTTTAATCAGTCTTTGCTATCTGCCCTGTGAAATTTGGTAAATGGGATCAACATAAAAAAGATGAAGCAACTCAAAACTAGACACCCTTGAAGCTGTACAAGGAATCAACACCACTGTATTTTACCATAATCGATTACTTCACTCTATCACTGCAATCAATCCAGGGTAACAGACTGATTTCATGAAGGACACACCAGGAACTGCTGAACAATAAACCTAAAATAATCTTCAATTTGATGAAGCGACACAAGAGAATATACCTCCTAAAATGCAGAGACTGTGCTCAGTGATCTACAAGTGTTTTGATCAAATATCTGGAGTAACATTACATTCATTCATTGTGACAGTTACAGGAGGAAACAAGAATAACTCCAGATCCATCTTCAAGCAAAACTGCCCAGTGAAACATCTTGCCTTCTACTGGCTCCTGTCATTACTAAAGGTCATCATCTCAGCCAATTTGAAATACAGGACAAATTAAGAAAACTGATCACTCTGCCTACAAAGATTGAGACCCTGACCTTCACCATTATTAAATGCTTTGAGCATCTGGTAATGGAACACATCAAACCCACCTCCCAGAGATGCTCGGTCCATTTCAATTTACCTATAGGAGAAACCATTCCACAGGCAATGCTACAGTCTTGTCGTTTCACTCTATCCGGTCCCACCTGGAGAATGACACCTCAAATGCCAGGCTGCTGTTCATTGATTTCAGTTTGGCATTTAATACGATCATTCCCCAGATGATGGTGGAGAAGCTGTTCTTGCTGGGACTCAACACTCCTCTCTGAAATTGGATCCTGGACCACAGTCTGTTCGGGTTGGTAGCAGAATGTCGAGCATCATCACGCTGAGCACAGGTGCAACTCAGGGCTATGTGCTCACCTACTCCTGTTCACGCTACTGACTCATGGCTACGTCGTCAGATCCAACACTGACAACATCAGTAGTTGTCCTCATCAGCAACAATGATAGTGTAGAGGTGGAAAATCTCATGAAATGGTGCACGAGGAACAACCTGAGTCTCAACGTGGACAAGATGGAGATGATTGTGGACTTCAGGATGACCAGGAATGATCGCCCTCCACGACACATCAACAACTCTGTAGTAGAGAGAGAGGAGAGCACCAAATTCCTTGGAGTTCACTTAACTTGTGACCTACCATGGACACTCAATATCTCCTCACTTGTCAGGAAGGTGCAACAGCGACTGCACTTCCTGAGAAGACTGAAGCAGGCAAGGCTACCGGCCACCATTATGCCAACCTTCTATAGGAGCTCTTTCAAGAGTGTCCTGGATGGCTGCATCATTGTGTGGTACAGTTGCTGCAGATAAATGGATCGGAGGTCAATCCACAGGACCATAACACTCCAGTGATCCACAGTGAGGATCACTGGAATCTCCCTCCCCAGCATTGATGTGAACAACTGGGATCATTGTCTGATGAGGGGCACAAAATTGTTGAGGACCCCTTCCTCCCTGCTCACAGCATCTTTCAGCTGCTCCCATTGGGGAAGAGATACAGGAGTATCACCAGGCTAAGGAATAACTTCTTCCCATGAGCACTGAAAATGCTGAACGACCAAAGAAACTACTCACACTAACCATCCGAGACTCTCATTTGCACAAAACAAAATTAATTATTTTATAGATAAAATACTTGTCCTGTATATGTATTGTTTGTCTGTATGTGTGTTATTTGTGTGCCCGCATGTTTTGCACCGAGAACCGGAGAACTCTGTTTCACGGGTTGTACTTGTACACTCAGATGACAATAAACTTGACTTGAGATGAGAAACATTCTGAATGCAATACCAAAGATACTTGTAACAGAAATAGTTGCACCACCAGCTGACACAATTTGCCTGATAATGTGGGTAATTATCCTGTCACAAAAAGCAGAACAAAATCAGACTGGCTACCTATTCATCTGTTTCAATCCTTAAAGAAAGTAAGATTCTTTTTATGTCATGTAATAAAAAAGTTAAAGCAATATTACACAAAATTTCCTTTAGTCTACTGAAGGGAAGACAAAGATTCTGCATCAGCAGAAATTATTCAGCCCTCGTCAGAGAGAGTGAAAAGCAGAATACAGTTCAAAGCATCAGCAATCTGAGCTCCAAGCCTCTGACACAATCAGGAAGCCTTCAATGCCCTTGGCACCCTCCTACTTCTTGATTCCGATACCTGGTAGCCTTTTAGCCAGTCTCCAGAAGTCTGCAGCCTGGTGAAAGTCATTTGACTGGTCACCAGCAGCCCATAGCCTGCATGGATTCCTCACCTTGAGCAACCACAGCTTGCCTCCTGCATGTTCTTCAGCCTCAGTGCCTTTTACTGGTCCACCATTGTGGTCATCTCATCTGTTTCTCCTTCTCAATTTGGGGGGGGGGGGGGGGGGGGGAATGGTGGTCACCCTGTTTTGGTGCCTTGCGCTAGTTCTCTTGTTCCCCAGAGACTGCAAACTCTCAAGGCAGCTGGTGAACTGAGGCACCACCATCTTGGACCATCATGGTTCATGGATTTTAAAAGAAGCCACCACTGGTTCTTGTAACAGGCTGTTTTAAGCCTTTAGCGAGCCGACTGCAGTCAGACTGGGCATTTGAATCCCGCAGGAAAGTGCTGTGTCTCTGCTCCCTGCAGGTCCACACCAACGGCAGCCCTGCATCTATAGCAGCTCCGCCAACGCTGCTATTTTTAAATTTCTTTTTACTGATGCCATCAGTAAAAATTATGATTCCACAATTCTCGCACCAATGCTCACTGAGTTTTGCCAAGATGACTGGGCTCCAGAGCTTTAATCCAAACATGAGATGAATTTCAAAAGTGTTGCTTGTAACTGAGCTTGGTGCCAGTGATCCACTTAGTGGATATGACATCAGAAATTAATGAAAAAAACTGAAGTCAATGGGAATCACTTTCACACAATCATCTCTAGTTCTCGCTTTCCTTAAATCACAGCCTTTCTTTTCGATGACAGAAAACAACTAACTTCCATCACAGCCAGAATCCAAGTTACTATGGGGTTCAGTTCCTGAAAACTGTTTGCAAGTTGGAAATGAATAAAAAACTGTGGGAGGGGATTGCATAAATAGTGATGATGGAAGAGCAAAGTGTGGGAAGAGAAGTGGCCAGTCAGGCTCATCGACAGTGAGAGAATCAGCTCATTTTGTCAATTGTTAAGGCCCAAAGACTACGAGACTATTCAGCCTTTCAAGTCTGCCCTGCCATTTAACCATGAGCTGATCCATTTTCTAACTCAGCCCCATTCCCAGCTTATTCCCCATAACCAGTAGAGGTATTTATGCACAAAAGCCATGTTATCGCCTGCTCGTTAGTTAAAAAAAAGGCAATTTTACCTTTTATGCAGAGGACAGAAAAGGCAGATCATGCAGTCCTTTTATATAGCCCAGAGCACCGTGCCAGCTTCCCTGGGTAAAAAGGAGCAGGACGTGCAGCAGAGCAGTGGCCTTCCTGCAACAGCCCCACAACCCTGCGGCCTGAGCCCTGTTGCCTGACAGCAGCCCCCCCCCCCCGACCCGCTTCCTCAGCCCTGTTGCCTGATAACCTCCCATTCGGCTGTCTGTCAGCCCCCGCCCTGCTACCTGAACCCGACTGCCTGACGGCTCCCTACGCCACTGCCTGACAGACCCCCGCCCCGCTGGGCAGTTCATGGAATCTGCAAGCCCCGTACATCGAACATTGAATGAAGCTGTGCCACTGCCAGGAGCCTGAAGTGTCCCGGCCATTCGATCCAAGGGGCAGCATGAGGGAGTGGGTGGCATGAGAGAGCGGGACAGGGGAGTGGCATGAGGGAGCGGGTGGCACGAAGAGCATGGCGGAGTGAAAAAGTGCAACCTGACAGCTCCACCGGCTACTCTGTGACAGTGCAGCGGGGCGACAGGGTTGTCAGCGTGATGTCAATCATCTTACCTTCCTGTTTGGAGCCACAACCCTTTTACGCAGGAGGTGGAACGACTTTGCTCTACCGGACACTACCCTCCTAAATGCAGGAAATGTGGAGCAAGTTGGACCAGCCAATTCCCCCTCTGGTCCTTTTATAGAGATAAGTGGAGTGTCTTAAAGGCAGAAGAAATCTGCCTTTACATATCACTAATTTTCACTACAAAAGGGCCTACTGATATCCTATCAACTCTGTTTAAATACACCCAATAACCTGATCACCACAAACACCTGTGGTAACAAATTCTACAGTTTTACCATTTTCTGGCTGAAGAAATTGCTAAGCAGATGTCCTTCAATCCTGTTGTGCCCTCTTGTCCAATACTCTCCCATCATGAAAAATAACCTTTCTACTGGTACACTGTCCTTTGCTTCAACATTCAGAATCAGAACCAGAATTTATTGTCATGAACAACTCACAACATTCAGTGTTTTGGAGCAGCATCACAATGCAAACATTCGTAAAAACCACCTTCTCAAAAATTAATGAAAATAGTGCACAAAAAGTCCAAGAAGGTAGTGGTTGGACTGGTTCATTGATTATTCAGGAGTCTGATGGAAGTAGGGTAGAAGCTGTCCTTGTGCCGCTGAGTGTGCATCTTTAGGTTCCTGTACCTTTTTCCCTGATGGTAGCAGAGTGAAGAGGACATCGCCTGGGTTGTGGGAAAACCTTAGGATAGAGGCTGCTTTTGTAAGACGCCTTCTCTTGTAGATGTCCACGATGGAGTGAAGTCTGGTGCCCATGATGTTACAGGCTGAGTTTACAATCCTCTGGAGATTTTTCTTGTCTTGAGTGTTGGCATCTCCGTACCAGACAGTGATGCAACCAGCCAGATGCTCTCCATGTACACCTGTAGAAATTTTTGAAATTATTTGGTGAATACCGAATCTCCTGAAACACCTCACCAAGTATAGCTGCTGGCTATCCTTCTTCATGATTGCATTGACATGGAAACTCCATGACAGATTCTTGGATATGTTGACACCAGGAATTTGAAGTTCTTGACTCCCTCCACGACTGAGCCCTCAATGAGGACTGGATTGTGTTCTCCAGACTTCCTCCTGAAGTCCACAATTATCTCCTTGGTTTTGCTAATGTTGAGCACAAGATTGTTGGTGTGACACCACTCAACGAGCTTATCTATCTCCCTCCTGTACGCTTCCTCATTGCTGCTTGAGATTCTGCCGACAACCATGGTGTCATCAGCAAATTTGTAGATAACATTGGAATTGTGCCTAATCACACAGTCATGTGTGTATAGTAAGTAGAGTAATGGGCTAAGCACTCAACCTTGAGGTGCACCTGTGTTGAGGAGATGTTGCTTTTAATTTGTATTGACTGTAGTCTTTCAATAAGGAAGACAAGGATCTAGTTGCAGATGGTGGGGATGGGGTGCAGAGACACAGGGTTGGTAGCTTCTGACCAGGGAATAATGACATTGAAGGCTGAGCTGTAGTCTATGAAGAGTTACCATACGTTGGAGTTGCTGTTTTCAAGGTGATCCAGAGCTGAGTGGAGAGCCAGTGAGATCCCTCCTCCCCCTAAATTCCAATGAGTACAGGCCAATAGATGTCAAATGCTCCACTTAGGATAACTTTTTCATTCCAGGAATCATCTTTGTGAGCATCCTCTGAACCCTCACCAACATCAGCACTTTTTTTCTGAAGTGAGAACCAAAACCTGCTCACAATACTCCAAGAGAGGTCTCACTAGACTCAACGTCATATCTCTGCTCTTGTATTTTATTCGTCTTGAAATGAATGCTACCATTGCATATGCTTTCTTTACCTCTGACCCAACATGCAGTTTACCTTCAGGCTATTCTGCACGAGAACTCCCTTGCCCCTTTGCATCTGGCAATTTTCATTTTTCTCCCCAGTTAAAAAAATAGTTTGAGTGTCTCACTTTTCATTCTTCCAAGTTCTCAGGTTGCAGGCAATTCTTATGCTGTGCACAGAATTAACATGTACAAAGTTCACCAGGCTTTGGTGCTCGAAAGGTAAATGTTTACCACTCACGAAGGTTCTCGTAGAGATTTGTTGCTCCAGGATTTCCACAACTGAGGTACCACCATTAGTCACCTCAATGTCCTGCTGATGAAACTTGCCCCATCAGGGTTCTCCAGATGATCACCTCTTTATTCAGACTATCACAATGTTCCTTTCTGCTCTTATTCCAAGAGAAACATCAGACAGATAGCACTTCCAGCCATCCGCCACTCTGGAGCTTTTCATTAAATTCCAAAAAGCTTCTCCTGCGTGTTTCAGTTGTGACTGTTCAGTCTGTCTGTCTCTCTCTCTCACTCTTGCAAAACCGCCTTCCTTCTTCAACAAACAATAAGAGTCAGTTTTCTGTTCCCATCTGTTGTTTTTAGGTAAACAAGAACCCAGGAGTGATTTTTCTGTGCATGACATCATTTCAATTAGCACCTACTTGTGAAATATGCATAGCATTCTCCATAGTTTCTGTAAAGTCACTGAATATGAATTCTTCAGTATTTCAAATCTGTTTTAAAGTGTCTCTATGTATGTAACCTACTCTAATTTTACCAATTTATCTTCCAAATACATCTACAAATATTCTATCACAACATCCACTGCATCTCCTTTATCTTGCCTGCTTGTCACTTACAAAAATTCCAACAAGTTTGTTCAGCAAGATTTTCCCCTGAGGAAACCACACTGGCTTTGTCCTTTCTTGTCATGTACCTTCAAGTACTCTATGATCACATCCTTGACAATCGCCTCCAGCATCTTTCCAACCACTAACATCAAGCTAACCAGTCTATAGTTTCCTTTTTGCTGCCTCCCTCTCTTCTTGAATAGTTGGGTGACATTTACAATTTTTCAGTCCTTCAGGACCATACCAGTTTGGAGTGGGGCAAAGGGAAGAAGGCACATGAAAATGGCCCATTCCCACCTGGCAGAAAATGTTTTCAGATTTGCAGCAGCCAGCAAGTCCATTCCCATCCACACTGCTGGTGTCCTAAAATCCTGTTTGAAACTGCAAGGTGTTCGAACTTATTTGCAAATTGATTATTTTCTTATTGATAATTAATTGATTCCACTGACTAATTTTTATAATTATCAGATCATACCCCTGTTGCATTATCTATGATTTTTCCTGGCTTCCCTCAAATAAAAAGACATTGGCATTTCAATTCGAGTTTATTATCAGGTAATGACGTTGTGAAATTTATGGAGGAACAGATAACTTTTTTTCTTTGATACAACCATTTCATATGAAATTTCTAGTTTGATTTTTTGAAATGCTTTGAAAGCTTTTCTGGGGTCAAATTATATCTTATACTGTGAATATAAAAAGGAAAGCCTTTAAACAAAGATTAGAATTAGTCAATCAAATGAAACAATTAGATTAACAATACACTCAAATTAAAAATCCTAATCCATATTAAAAAAGTTGAACTTCGAACTAAATTTGATCTCTTTTCAACATATCCTATTGAATACCAACTGTTGAAGAGTAAGAGTCAGTTTTATATTCATGGTGATAAATCTGGTAAGATCTTAGCTAATCAGTTGAAAGATTTTAAAGCTAAGCACCAAATTACAATGATTCAAAAGGAGGATGATAACATTACTACAGATAATTCTGAGATAAATGACACATTTAGGAATTTTTATTCCCGACTCTATACTTCTAAATTCACAAATGATTGCAGTTCAATGGAAGGTTTCCTGGAGCACTTAAGTATTCCAACGCTTTCTTCGGATGACCAAATGATACTCGATGAGCCTGTATTGCAAGAGGAAATAGTTGCTGCCATTTCTTTACTACATTCTGGAAGAGCTCTGGGACCCAATGGGTTTCCAGTGAAGTTTTTCCAAATCTGCTATCATCCCAATTAAGACTGTGCTATCAAATTCGTTTAGGCAGGGTAATCTAATGGCAATATTTGATGAAGCATGCATATCTCTCATAAAGAAAGGTAAAGATTCAACTGAGTGTTCCTCCTGCAAGCCAATTTCTTTATTAAATTTTGATTTAAAATTTTTGGCTAAGATTTTGGCCCATAGTTTGGAAAGTATCTTACCATCTATCATTTCTGAAGATCAGACTGGTCTTATTAAAAACCATTACTCTTATTTTAAATATGTTGCTTATTTGATATTTTGTACTAACCTTTCAGTGTGACACCTGAATGTGTTCTTTCCCTTGGTGCAGAGAAAGCATTTGATTGAGTTGAATGGACTTTAGAAAAATCGATTCACAATTTTAGAAAAATTCAATTTTGGATCAGGTTTTATTACATGGATTAAATTATTGTATTCATGCCCTATGGCTTCAATTCTTACTAATTTTCAACAGTGACAACCTTTTAATCCCCAATGGGGAAACCCAAGACTGATCTTTAAGCTCATTACTCTGATTTAGCCATAGAGCCATTAGCAATTGCATTTCAAGAATGCAGGAATATTTCAGGGATTTGTAGGAAGGAAATTGAACATAAAGTTTCCCTTTATGTGGATGATCTTCTCCTTTTCTCATCAACTCCACATTGTCAATAGTTTCTCAAATTATTAAGTTTTCAGGATATAGATTAAATCTGCATCAAAGTGAAATTTTCCCTTTGAATACACCTGCATCAGTGTACACTAATATTCCTTTTAAGATTGTGGAAACATCAATTTAACTATCTTGGTATTACAGTTACAAAGAATCTTAAGTACCTTTTAAAGAAAATGTTCTTATATTGAAGTGTTTTTAAGACATTGGTGAGGCCAAATATGGAATACTGTGTACAGTTCTGGGCAGCTAACTACAGGAAGGATATCAATAAGATTGAAAGAGTGTGAAGATTTACTGGAATGTTGCCGGGTCTTCAAGAGTTGAGTTACAGGGAAAGATTGAATAGGTTGGGAATTTATTCCTTAGAGAGAAGAATGAGTGAAAATTTTATAGAGGCTTACAAGATTTTAAGAGGTATAAACAGAGTGGATGGAAATAGGCTTTTTCCACTTCGATTAGGGGAGATGATTAAGAGAAGGGGGAAAGGTTTAGGTGGAACATTAGGGGGAAGTTCTTTACTCAGAGAGTAAAGAATGTGGAATGTGGAAAATGAATGTGGAATGAGCTGCCATCTGATGTGGTGAGTGCGGGCTTGATCGTGTGTTTTAAGAATAAA